>NC_063214.1:17466585-17766585 GCF_020740725.1 Corvus hawaiiensis
CCAAACACGCCTGGCCTCTGCACTTTCTCTCTCAGCGCTAGGTAGCAGCACATTCGGTCTGCCTTGCAGCCTGAATCTGAACGGAAAGCTTCTCAGCTAAGTCTCGCACAGAGAACAGTTTGAGGTCAACGAGCTTACGCGGAGCTTACCCTCGACGCGTGGAAACCTGTATTTGCAGCACATCCTAGTGGTAGCCCTCTTTCCTTTCCAGCCTGCACAGCGCCGGCTGATGGCGGTGCTCTCTGCACCTGCCTTCTCACTTGCAAGCACCACCGCCAAGCTTACAGCCTTGCAGGGAGAGAAGAGGCGGATAGGCGTGTCGCCCAGAAGAAGGTGCCAGGACCAAAAGATGGTCTTCCTTTCTGCTGCTCCTTGCCCGAATTGTGGTGCTGTGTTGAAAGTCTTGCCCAGCGAAAAGCTACTCCAGCAAGTGTTTCTCGCCTGACGCATTTCGCTGAGCGAGAGCTACATGCCCAGTTTGGACTCGCTGAAAGAGCAAGAAAATGCTTGTCCGTCGAGCTGAAGGAAAATCCCTGCACAGCACACCGTGGCTGCGTGCAGTGCTCACGCTGAAGAGCGGCAAAGCTCCAAGCCATGGCTGGGCTTCAGTTCTGTCCAGAGCACAGAAGGCGAAGAACCAAGCAGCTGGGCAGCGGGCTCATGTACTCAGGGGAGCCAATTTCAAATGTCCAGCCAAGAGCTGCTTCACAAGCAGCTGCAGCTGAGAATGCTCTGGCTGCTTCAGGAAGGAAGGCGCAGCCCTTGCACTCCTGGACACAAGCTGGCCAGCAGCAGGTTCCTAAACGTTCAGTGCTGCAGAGTGCATGCAGCTGGAGCACAGCCAGAAGGAGGCGTCCAGAAAGAAGGCGTTCTTCAAGTCCCCCCCCTCCTCCAGGCAGCCTTGAAACTGAGCACAACACACTGCGCCTCGGCAGCTTCCTTCTCACATAGACGGACCGTCCCCTTCTTCACTCTCGCAGCTCCCTTGCCCACTTGCAGCAGCTGCTGCCAAAGAAAAAGGCTCCAGAAGTCAAAGCCTCTGCTGGGCTGCACTTTCCCCTTGCCTCACGTCAAAGCACCAGAAACTCTCCGCTGCACTCTGTATTTCCAGTCTCCGCTGCATCTGCCACTGTCATCTCTGCATCTCAAAAGCATCAAGCTGGGCACAATTCTTTCCAGGGAAAGCTGGAAGAGAAATAGGTAGCAGCACAAGTAGCCGCAGCTTGAACTTTCTGTTTTCAAGTGCTAACGTGAATCCGCACACAAGCGAGAGGCAGCCTGGGCGATGCGCATACCAGCTCCGTGCTCTGCTCCTTCATTGTGCCGGAGTGGAACCGGTGTCTACTTCTCGCCCAGAGAGCACGGTGCCGGCAGAGAAATGCTCCAGGCTGCTGCCTCTGCCCAAACACGCCTGGCCTCTGCACTTTCTCTCTCAGCGCTAGGTAGCAGCACATTCGGTCTGCCTTGCAGCCTGAATCTGAACGGAAAGCTTCTCAGCTAAGTCTCGCACAGAGAACAGTTTGAGGTCAACGAGCTTACGCGGAGCTTACCCTCGACGCGTGGAAACCTGTATTTGCAGCACATCCTAGTGGTAGCCCTCTTTCCTTTCCAGCCTGCACAGCGCCGGCAGATGGCGGTGCTCTCTGCACCTGCCTTCTCACTTGCAAGCACCACCGCCAAGCTTACAGCCTTGCAGGGAGAGAAGAGGGCGGATAGGCGTGTCGCCCAGAAGAAGGTGCCAGGACCAAAAGATGGTCTTCCTTTCTGCTGCTCCTTGCCCGAATTGTGGTGCTGTGTTGAAAGTCTTGCCCAGCGAAAAGCTACTCCAGCAAGTGTTTCTCGCCTGACGCATTTCGCTGAGCGAGAGCTACATGCCCAGTTTCGGCTCGCTGAAAGAGCAAGAAAATGCTTGTCCGTCGAGCTGAAGGAAAATCCCTGCACAGCACACCGTGGCTGCGTGCAGTGCTCACGCTGAAGAGCGGCAAAGCTCCAAGCCATGGCTGGGCTTCAGTTCTGTCCAGAGCACAGAAGGCGAAGAACCAAGCAGCTGGGCACCGGGCTCATGTACTCAGGGGAGCCAATTTCAAATGTCCAGCCAAGAGCTGCTTCACAAGCAGCTGCAGCTGAGAATGCTCTGGCTGCTTCAGGAAGGAAGGCGCAGCCCTTGCACTCCTGGACACAAGCTGGCCAGCAGCAGGGTTCCTAAACCTTCAGTGCTGCAGAGTGCATGCAGCTGGAGCACAGCCAGAAGGAGGCGTCCAGAAAGAAGGCGTTCTTCAAGTTCCCCCCTCCTCCAGGCAGCCTTGAAACTGAGCACAACACACTGCGCCTCGGCAGCTTCCTTCTCACATAGACGGACCGTCCCCTTCTTCACTCTCGCAGCTCCCTTGCCCACTTGCAGCAGCTGCTGCCAAAGAAAAAGGCTCCAGAAGTCAAAGCCTCTGCTGGGCTGCACTTTCCCCTTGCCTCACGTCAAAGCACCAGAAACTCTCCGCTGCACTCTGTATTTCCAGTCTCCGCTGCATCTGCCACTGTCATCTCTGCATCTCAAAAGCATCAAGCTGGGCACAATTCTTTCCAGGGAAAGCTGGAAGAGAAATAGGTAGCAGCACAAGTAGCCGCAGCTTGAACTTTCTGTTTTCAAGTGCTAACGTGAATCCGCACACAAGCGAGAGGCAGCCTGGGCGATGCGCATACCAGCTCCGTGCTCTGCTCCTTCATTGTGCCGGAGTGGAACCGGTGTCTACTTCTCGCCCAGAGAGCACGGTGCCCGGCAGAGAAATGCTCCAGGCTGCTGCCTCTGCCCAAACACGCCTGGCCTCTGCACTTTCTCTCTCAGCGCTAGGTAGCAGCACATTCGGTCTGCCTTGCAGCCTGAATCTGAACGGAAAGCTTCTCAGCTAAGTCTCGCACAGAGAACAGTTTGAGGTCAACGAGCTTACGCGGAGCTTACCCTCGACGCGTGGAAACCTGTATTTGCAGCACATCCTAGTGGTAGCCCTCTTTCCTTTCCAGCCTGCACAGCGCCGGCAGATGGCGGTGCTCTCTGCACCTGCCTTCTCACTTGCAAGCACCACCGCCAAGCTTACAGCCTTGCAGGGAGAGAAGAGGCGGATAGGCGTGTCGCCCAGAAGAAGGTGCCAGGACCAAAAGATGGTCTTCCTTTCTGCTGCTCCTTGCCCGAATTGTGGTGCTGTGTTGAAAGTCTTGCCCAGCGAAAAGCTACTCCAGCAAGTGTTTCTCGCCTGACGCATTTCGCTGAGCGAGAGCTACATGCCCAGTTTGGACTCGCTGAAAGAGCAAGAAAATGCTTGTCCGTCGAGCTGAAGGAAAATCCCTGCACAGCACACCGTGGCTGCGTGCAGTGCTCACGCTGAAGAGCGGCAAAGCTCCAAGCCATGGCTGGGCTTCAGTTCTGTCCAGAGCACAGAAGGCGAAGAACCAAGCAGCTGGGCAGCGGGCTCATGTACTCAGGGGAGCCAATTTCAAATGTCCAGCCAAGAGCTGCTTCACAAGCAGCTGCAGCTGAGAATGCTCTGGCTGCTTCAGGAAGGAAGGCGCAGCCCTTGCACTCCTGGACACAAGCTGGCCAGCAGCAGGTTCCTAAACGTTCAGTGCTGCAGAGTGCATGCAGCTGGAGCACAGCCAGAAGGAGGCGTCCAGAAAGAAGGCGTTCTTCAAGTCCCCCCCTCCTCCAGGCAGCCTTGAAACTGAGCACAACACACTGCGCCTCGGCAGCTTCCTTCTCACATAGACGGACCGTCCCCTTCTTCACTCTCGCAGCTCCCTTGCCCACTTGCAGCAGCTGCTGCCAAAGAAAAAGGCTCCAGAAGTCAAAGCCTCTGCTGGGCTGCACTTTCCCCTTGCCTCACGTCAAAGCACCAGAAACTCTCCGCTGCACTCTGTATTTCCAGTCTCCGCTGCATCTGCCACTGTCATCTCTGCATCTCAAAAGCATCAAGCTGGGCACAATTCTTTCCAGGGAAAGCTGGAAGAGAAATAGGTAGCAGCACAAGTAGCCGCAGCTTGAACTTTCTGTTTTCAAGTGCTAACGTGAATCCGCACACAAGCGAGAGGCAGCCTGGGCGATGCGCATACCAGCTCCGTGCTCTGCTCCTTCATTGTGCCGGAGTGGAAGCGGTGTCTACTTCTCGCCCAGAGAGCACGGTGCCGGCAGAGAAATGCTCCAGGCTGCTGCCTCTGCCCAAACACGCCTGGCCTCTGCACTTTCTCTCTCAGCGCTAGGTAGCAGCACATTCGGTCTGCCTTGCAGCCTGAATCTGAACGGAAAGCTTCTCAGCTAAGTCTCGCACAGAGAACAGTTTTAGGTCAACGAGCTTACGCGGAGCTTACCCTCGACGCGTGGAAACCTGTATTTGCAGCACATCCTAGTGGTAGCCCTCTTTCCTTTCCAGCCTGCACAGCGCCGGCAGATGGCGGTGCTCTCTGCACCTGCCTTCTCACTTGCAAGCACCACCGCCAAGCTTACAGCCTTGCAGGGAGAGAAGAGGCGGATAGGCGTGTCGCCCAGAAGAAGGTGCCAGGACCAAAAGATGGTCTTCCTTTCTGCTGCTCCTTGCCCGAATTGTGGTGCTGTGTTGAAAGTCTTGCCCAGCGAAAAGCTACTCCAGCAAGTGTTTCTCGCCTGACGCATTTCGCTGAGCGAGAGCTACATGCCCAGTTTGGACTCGCTGAAAGAGCAAGAAAATGCTTGTCCGTCGAGCTGAAGGAAAATCCCTGCACAGCACACCGTGGCTGCGTGCAGTGCTCACGCTGAAGAGCGGCAAAGCTCCAAGCCATGGCTGGGCTTCAGTTCTGTCCAGAGCACAGAAGGCGAAGAACCAAGCAGCTGGGCAGCGGGCTCATGTACTCAGGGGAGCCAATTTCAAATGTCCAGCCAAGAGCTGCTTCACAAGCAGCTGCAGCTGAGAATGCTCTGGCTGCTTCAGGAAGGAAGGCGCAGCCCTTGCACTCCTGGACACAAGCTGGCCAGCAGCAGGTTCCTAAACCTTCAGTGCTGCAGAGTGCATGCAGCTGGAGCACAGCCAGAAGGAGGCGTCCAGAAAGAAGGCGTTCTTCAAGTCCCCCCCTCCTCCAGGCAGCCTTGAAACTGAGCACAACACACTGCGCCTCGGCAGCTTCCTTCTCACATAGACGGACCGTCCCCTTCTTCACTCTCGCAGCTCCCTTGCCCACTTGCAGCAGCTGCTGCCAAAGAAAAAGGCTCCAGAAGTCAAAGCCTCTGCTGGGCTGCACTTTCCCCTTGCCTCACGTCAAAGCACCAGAAACTCTCCGCTGCACTCTGTATTTCCAGTCTCCGCTGCATCTGCCACTGTCATCTCTGCATCTCAAAAGCATCAAGCTGGGCACAATTCTTTCCAGGGAAAGCTGGAAGAGAAATAGGTAGCAGCACAAGTAGCCGCAGCTTGAACTTTCTGTTTTCAAGTGCTAACGTGAATCCGCACACAAGCGAGAGGCAGCCTGGGCGATGCGCATACCAGCTCCGTGCTCTGCTCCTTCATTGTGCCGGAGTGGAAGCGGTGTCTACTTCTCGCCCAGAGAGCACGGTGCCGGCAGAGAAATGCTCCAGGCTGCTGCCTCTGCCCAAACACGCCTGGCCTCTGCACTTTCTCTCTCAGCGCTAGGTAGCAGCACATTCGGTCTGCCTTGCAGCCTGAATCTGAACGGAAAGCTTCTCAGCTAAGTCTCGCACAGAGAACAGTTTTAGGTCAACGAGCTTACGCGGAGCTTACCCTCGACGCGTGGAAACCTGTATTTGCAGCACATCCTAGTGGTAGCCCTCTTTCCTTTCCAGCCTGCACAGCGCCGGCAGATCGCGGTGCTCTCTGCACCTGCCTTCTCACTTGCAAGCACCACCGCCAAGCTTACAGCCTTGCAGGGAGAGAAGAGGCGGATAGGCGTGTCGCCCAGAAGAAGGTGCCAGGACCAAAAGATGGTCTTCCTTTCTGCTGCTCCTTGCCCGAATTGTGGTGCTGTGTTGAAAGTCTTGCCCAGCGAAAAGCTACTCCAGCAAGTGTTTCTCGCCTGACGCATTTCGCTGAGCGAGAGCTACATGCCCAGTTTCGGCTCGCTGAAAGAGCAAGAAAATGCTTGTCCGTCGAGCTGAAGGAAAATCCCTGCACAGCACACCGTGGCTGCGTGCAGTGCTCACGCTGAAGAGCGGCAAAGCTCCAAGCCATGGCTGGGCTTCAGTTCTGTCCAGAGCACAGAAGGCGAAGAACCAAGCAGCTGGGCAGCGGGCTCATGTACTCAGGGGAGCCAATTTCAAATGTCCAGCCAAGAGCTGCTTCACAAGCAGCTGCAGCTGAGAATGCTCTGGCTGCTTCAGGAAGGAAGGCGCAGCCCTTGCACTCCTGGACACAAGCTGGCCAGCAGCAGGTTCCTAAACGTTCAGTGCTGCAGAGTGCATGCAGCTGGAGCACAGCCAGAAGGAGGCGTCCAGAAAGAAGGCGTTCTTCAAGTCCCCCCCTCCTCCAGGCAGCCTTGAAACTGAGCACAACACACTGCGCCTCGGCAGCTTCCTTCTCACATAGACGGACCGTCCCCTTCTTCACTCTCGCAGCTCCCTTGCCCACTTGCAGCAGCTGCTGCCAAAGAAAAAGGCTCCAGAAGTCAAAGCCTCTGCTGGGCTGCACTTTCCCCTTGCCTCACGTCAAAGCACCAGAAACTCTCGGCTGCACTCTGTATTTCCAGTCTCCGCTGCATCTGCCACTGTCATCTCTGCATCTCAAAAGCATCAAGCTGGGCACAATTCTTTCCAGGGAAAGCTGGAAGAGAAATAGGTAGCAGCACAAGTAGCCGCAGCTTGAACTTTCTGTTTTCAAGTGCTAACGTGAATCCGCACACAAGCGAGAGGCAGCCTGGGCGATGCGCATACCAGCTCCGTGCTCTGCTCCTTCATTGTGCCGGAGTGGAAGCGGTGTCTACTTCTCGCCCAGAGAGCACGGTGCCGGCAGAGAAATGCTCCAGGCTGCTGCCTCTGCCCAAACACGCCTGGCCTCTGCACTTTCTCTCTCAGCGCTAGGTAGCAGCACATTCGGTCTGCCTTGCAGCCTGAATCTGAACGGAAAGCTTCTCAGCTAAGTCTCGCACAGAGAACAGTTTTAGGTCAACGAGCTTACGCGGAGCTTACCCTCGACGCGTGGAAACCTGTATTTGCAGCACATCCTAGTGGTAGCCCTCTTTCCTTTCCAGCCTGCACAGCGCCGGCAGATCGCGGTGCTCTCTGCACCTGCCTTCTCACTTGCAAGCACCACCGCCAAGCTTACAGCCTTGCAGGGAGAGAAGAGGCGGATAGGCGTGTCGCCCAGAAGAAGGTGCCAGGACCAAAAGATGGTCTTCCTTTCTGCTGCTCCTTGCCCGAATTGTGGTGCTGTGTTGAAAGTCTTGCCCAGCGAAAAGCTACTCCAGCAAGTGTTTCTCGCCTGACGCATTTCGCTGAGCGAGAGCTACATGCCCAGTTTGGACTCGCTGAAAGAGCAAGAAAATGCTTGTCCGTCGAGCTGAAGGAAAATCCCTGCACAGCACACCGTGGCTGCGTGCAGTGCTCACGCTGAAGAGCGGCAAAGCTCCAAGCCATGGCTGGGCTTCAGTTCTGTCCAGAGCACAGAAGGCGAAGAACCAAGCAGCTGGGCACCGGGCTCATGTACTCAGGGGAGCCAATTTCAAATGTCCAGCCAAGAGCTGCTTCACAAGCAGCTGCAGCTGAGAATGCTCTGGCTGCTTCAGGAAGGAAGGCGCAGCCCTTGCACTCCTGGACACAAGCTGGCCAGCAGCAGGTTCCTAAACCTTCAGTGCTGCAGAGTGCATGCAGCTGGAGCACAGCCAGAAGGAGGCGTCCAGAAAGAAGGCGTTCTTCAAGTCCCCCCCTCCTCCAGGCAGCCTTGAAACTGAGCACAACACACTGCGCCTCGGCAGCTTCCTTCTCACATAGACGGACCGTCCCCTTCTTCACTCTCGCAGCTCCCTTGCCCACTTGCAGCAGCTGCTGCCAAAGAAAAAGGCTCCAGAAGTCAAAGCCTCTGCTGGGCTGCACTTTCCCCTTGCCTCACGTCAAAGCACCAGAAACTCTCGGCTGCACTCTGTATTTCCAGTCTCCGCTGCATCTGCCACTGTCATCTCTGCATCTCAAAAGCATCAAGCTGGGCACAATTCTTTCCAGGGAAAGCTGGAAGAGAAATAGGTAGCAGCACAAGTAGCCGCAGCTTGAACTTTCTGTTTTCAAGTGCTAACGTGAATCCGCACACAAGCGAGAGGCAGCCTGGGCGATGCGCATACCAGCTCCGTGCTCTGCTCCTTCATTGTGCCGGAGTGGAAGCGGTGTCTACTTCTCGCCCAGAGAGCACGGTGCCGGCAGAGAAATGCTCCAGGCTGCTGCCTCTGCCCAAACACGCCTGGCCTCTGCACTTTCTCTCTCAGCGCTAGGTAGCAGCACATTCGGTCTGCCTTGCAGCCTGAATCTGAACGGAAAGCTTCTCAGCTAAGTCTCGCACAGAGAACAGTTTGAGGTCAACGAGCTTACGCGGAGCTTACCCTCGACGCGTGGAAACCTGTATTTGCAGCACATCCTAGTGGTAGCCCTCTTTCCTTTCCAGCCTGCACAGCGCCGGCAGACCGCGGTGCTCTCTGCACCTGCCTTCTCACTTGCAAGCACCACCGCCAAGCTTACAGCCTTGCAGGGAGCGAAGAGGCGGATAGGCGTGTCGCCCAGAAGAAGGTGCCAGGACCAAAAGATGGTCTTCCTTTCTGCTGCTCCTTGCCCGAATTGTGGTGCTGTGTTGAAAGTCTTGCCCAGCGAAAAGCTACTCCAGCAAGTGTTTCTCGCCTGACGCATTTCGCTGAGCGAGAGCTACATGCCCAGTTTGGACTCGCTGAAAGAGCAAGAAAATGCTTGTCCGTCGAGCTGAAGGAAAATCCCTGCACAGCACACCGTGGCTGCGTGCAGTGCTCACGCTGAAGAGCGGCAAAGCTCCAAGCCATGGCTGGGCTTCAGTTCTGTCCAGAGCACAGAAGGCGAAGAACCAAGCAGCTGGGCACCGGGCTCATGTACTCAGGGGAGCCAATTTCAAATGTCCAGCCAAGAGCTGCTTCACAAGCAGCTGCAGCTGAGAATGCTCTGGCTGCTTCAGGAAGGAAGGCGCAGCCCTTGCACTCCTGGACACAAGCTGGCCAGCAGCAGGTTCCTAAACCTTCAGTGCTGCAGAGTGCATGCAGCTGGAGCACAGCCAGAAGGAGGCGTCCAGAAAGAAGGCGTTCTTCAAGTCCCCCCCTCCTCCAGGCAGCCTTGAAACTGAGCACAACACACTGCGCCTCGGCAGCTTCCTTCTCACATAGACGGACCGTCCCCTTCTTCACTCTCGCAGCTCCCTTGCCCACTTGCAGCAGCTGCTGCCAAAGAAAAAGGCTCCAGAAGTCAAAGCCTCTGCTGGGCTGCACTTTCCCCTTGCCTCACGTCAAAGCACCAGAAACTCTCCGCTGCACTCTGTATTTCCAGTCTCCGCTGCATCTGCCACTGTCATCTCTGCATCTCAAAAGCATCAAGCTGGGCACAATTCTTTCCAGGGAAAGCTGGAAGAGAAATAGGTAGCAGCACAAGTAGCCGCAGCTTGAACTTTCTGTTTTCAAGTGCTAACGTGAATCCGCACACAAGCGAGAGGCAGCCTGGGCGATGCGCATACCAGCTCCGTGCTCTGCTCCTTCATTGTGCCGGAGTGGAAGCGGTGTCTACTTCTCGCCCAGAGAGCACGGTGCCGGCAGAGAAATGCTCCAGGCTGCTGCCTCTGCCCAAACACGCCTGGCCTCTGCACTTTCTCTCTCAGCGCTAGGTAGCAGCACATTCGGTCTGCCTTGCAGCCTGAATCTGAACGGAAAGCTTCTCAGCTAAGTCTCGCACAGAGAACAGTTTGAGGTCAACGAGCTTACGCGGAGCTTACCCTCGACGCGTGGAAACCTGTATTTGCAGCACATCCTAGTGGTAGCCCTCTTTCCTTTCCAGCCTGCACAGCGCCGGCAGACCGCGGTGCTCTCTGCACCTGCCTTCTCACTTGCAAGCACCACCGCCAAGCTTACAGCCTTGCAGGGAGCGAAGAGGCGGATAGGCGTGTCGCCCAGAAGAAGGTGCCAGGACCAAAAGATGGTCTTCCTTTCTGCTGCTCCTTGCCCGAATTGTGGTGCTGTGTTGAAAGTCTTGCCCAGCGAAAAGCTACTCCAGCAAGTGTTTCTCGCCTGACGCATTTCGCTGAGCGAGAGCTACATGCCCAGTTTGGACTCGCTGAAAGAGCAAGAAAATGCTTGTCCGTCGAGCTGAAGGAAAATCCCTGCACAGCACACCGTGGCTGCGTGCAGTGCTCACGCTGAAGAGCGGCAAAGCTCCAAGCCATGGCTGGGCTTCAGTTCTGTCCAGAGCACAGAAGGCGAAGAACCAAGCAGCTGGGCACCGGGCTCATGTACTCAGGGGAGCCAATTTCAAATGTCCAGCCAAGAGCTGCTTCACAAGCAGCTGCAGCTGAGAATGCTCTGGCTGCTTCAGGAAGGAAGGCGCAGCCCTTGCACTCCTGGACACAAGCTGGCCAGCAGCAGGTTCCTAAACCTTCAGTGCTGCAGAGTGCATGCAGCTGGAGCACAGCCAGAAGGAGGCGTCCAGAAAGAAGGCGTTCTTCAAGTCCCCCCCTCCTCCAGGCAGCCTTGAAACTGAGCACAACACACTGCGCCTCGGCAGCTTCCTTCTCACATAGACGGACCGTCCCCTTCTTCACTCTCGCAGCTCCCTTGCCCACTTGCAGCAGCTGCTGCCAAAGAAAAAGGCTCCAGAAGTCAAAGCCTCTGCTGGGCTGCACTTTCCCCTTGCCTCACGTCAAAGCACCAGAAACTCTCCGCTGCACTCTGTATTTCCAGTCTCCGCTGCATCTGCCACTGTCATCTCTGCATCTCAAAAGCATCAAGCTGGGCACAATTCTTTCCAGGGAAAGCTGGAAGAGAAATAGGTAGCAGCACAAGTAGCCGCAGCTTGAACTTTCTGTTTTCAAGTGCTAACGTGAATCCGCACACAAGCGAGAGGCAGCCTGGGCGATGCGCATACCAGCTCCGTGCTCTGCTCCTTCATTGTGCCGGAGTGGAAGCGGTGTCTACTTCTCGCCCAGAGAGCACGGTGCCGGCAGAGAAATGCTCCAGGCTGCTGCCTCTGCCCAAACACGCCTGGCCTCTGCACTTTCTCTCTCAGCGCTAGGTAGCAGCACATTCGGTCTGCCTTGCAGCCTGAATCTGAACGGAAAGCTTCTCAGCTAAGTCTCGCACAGAGAACAGTTTGAGGTCAACGAGCTTACGCGGAGCTTACCCTCGACGCGTGGAAACCTGTATTTGCAGCACATCCTAGTGGTAGCCCTCTTTCCTTTCCAGCCTGCACAGCGCCGGCAGATCGCGGTGCTCTCTGCACCTGCCTTCTCACTTGCAAGCACCACCGCCAAGCTTACAGCCTTGCAGGGAGCGAAGAGGCGGATAGGCGTGTCGCCCAGAAGAAGGTGCCAGGACCAAAAGATGGTCTTCCTTTCTGCTGCTCCTTGCCCGAATTGTGGTGCTGTGTTGAAAGTCTTGCCCAGCGAAAAGCTACTCCAGCAAGTGTTTCTCGCCTGACGCATTTCGCTGAGCGAGAGCTACATGCCCAGTTTGGACTCGCTGAAAGAGCAAGAAAATGCTTGTCCGTCGAGCTGAAGGAAAATCCCTGCACAGCACACCGTGGCTGCGTGCAGTGCTCACGCTGAAGAGCGGCAAAGCTCCAAGCCATGGCTGGGCTTCAGTTCTGTCCAGAGCACAGAAGGCGAAGAACCAAGCAGCTGGGCACCGGGCTCATGTACTCAGGGGAGCCAATTTCAAATGTCCAGCCAAGAGCTGCTTCACAAGCAGCTGCAGCTGAGAATGCTCTGGCTGCTTCAGGAAGGAAGGCGCAGCCCTTGCACTCCTGGACACAAGCTGGCCAGCAGCAGGTTCCTAAACCTTCAGTGCTGCAGAGTGCATGCAGCTGGAGCACAGCCAGAAGGAGGCGTCCAGAAAGAAGGCGTTCTTCAAGTCCCCCCCTCCTCCAGGCAGCCTTGAAACTGAGCACAACACACTGCGCCTCGGCAGCTTCCTTCTCACATAGACGGACCGTCCCCTTCTTCACTCTCGCAGCTCCCTTGCCCACTTGCAGCAGCTGCTGCCAAAGAAAAAGGCTCCAGAAGTCAAAGCCTCTGCTGGGCTGCACTTTCCCCTTGCCTCACGTCAAAGCACCAGAAACTCTCCGCTGCACTCTGTATTTCCAGTCTCCGCTGCATCTGCCACTGTCATCTCTGCATCTCAAAAGCATCAAGCTGGGCACAATTCTTTCCAGGGAAAGCTGGAAGAGAAATAGGTAGCAGCACAAGTAGCCGCAGCTTGAACTTTCTGTTTTCAAGTGCTAACGTGAATCCGCACACAAGCGAGAGGCAGCCTGGGCGATGCGCATACCAGCTCCGTGCTCTGCTCCTTCATTGTGCCGGAGTGGAAGCGGTGTCTACTTCTCGCCCAGAGAGCACGGTGCCGGCAGAGAAATGCTCCAGGCTGCTGCCTCTGCCCAAACACGCCTGGCCTCTGCACTTTCTCTCTCAGCGCTAGGTAGCAGCACATTCGGTCTGCCTTGCAGCCTGAATCTGAACGGAAAGCTTCTCAGCTAAGTCTCGCACAGAGAACAGTTTGAGGTCAACGAGCTTACGCGGAGCTTACCCTCGACGCGTGGAAACCTGTATTTGCAGCACATCCTAGTGGTAGCCCTCTTTCCTTTCCAGCCTGCACAGCGCCGGCAGATCGCGGTGCTCTCTGCACCTGCCTTCTCACTTGCAAGCACCACCGCCAAGCTTACAGCCTTGCAGGGAGCGAAGAGGCGGATAGGCGTGTCGCCCAGAAGAAGGTGCCAGGACCAAAAGATGGTCTTCCTTTCTGCTGCTCCTTGCCCGAATTGTGGTGCTGTGTTGAAAGTCTTGCCCAGCGAAAAGCTACTCCAGCAAGTGTTTCTCGCCTGACGCATTTCGCTGAGCGAGAGCTACATGCCCAGTTTGGACTCGCTGAAAGAGCAAGAAAATGCTTGTCCGTCGAGCTGAAGGAAAATCCCTGCACAGCACACCGTGGCTGCGTGCAGTGCTCACGCTGAAGAGCGGCAAAGCTCCAAGCCATGGCTGGGCTTCAGTTCTGTCCAGAGCACAGAAGGCGAAGAACCAAGCAGCTGGGCACCGGGCTCATGTACTCAGGGGAGCCAATTTCAAATGTCCAGCCAAGAGCTGCTTCACAAGCAGCTGCAGCTGAGAATGCTCTGGCTGCTTCAGGAAGGAAGGCGCAGCCCTTGCACTCCTGGACACAAGCTGGCCAGCAGCAGGTTCCTAAACCTTCAGTGCTGCAGAGTGCATGCAGCTGGAGCACAGCCAGAAGGAGGCGTCCAGAAAGAAGGCGTTCTTCAAGTCCCCCCCTCCTCCAGGCAGCCTTGAAACTGAGCACAACACACTGCGCCTCGGCAGCTTCCTTCTCACATAGACGGACCGTCCCCTTCTTCACTCTCGCAGCTCCCTTGCCCACTTGCAGCAGCTGCTGCCAAAGAAAAAGGCTCCAGAAGTCAAAGCCTCTGCTGGGCTGCACTTTCCCCTTGCCTCACGTCAAAGCACCAGAAACCCTCCGCTGCACTCTGTATTTCCAGTCTCCGCTGCATCTGCCACTGTCATCTCTGCATCTCAAAAGCATCAAGCTGGGCACAATTCTTTCCAGGGAAAGCTGGAAGAGAAATAGGTAGCAGCACAAGTAGCCGCAGCTTGAACTTTCTGTTTTCAAGTGCTAACGTGAATCCGCACACAAGCGAGAGGCAGCCTGGGCGATGCGCATACCAGCTCCGTGCTCTGCTCCTTCATTGTGCCGGAGTGGAACCGGTGTCTACTTCTCGCCCAGAGAGCACGGTGCCGGCAGAGAAATGCTCCAGGCTGCTGCCTCTGCCCAAACACGCCTGGCCTCTGCACTTTCTCTCTCAGCGCTAGGTAGCAGCACATTCGGTCTGCCTTGCAGCCTGAATCTGAACGGAAAGCTTCTCAGCTAAGTCTCGCACAGAGAACAGTTTGAGGTCAACGAGCTTACGCGGAGCTTACCCTCGACGCGTGGAAACCTGTATTTGCAGCACATCCTAGTGGTAGCCCTCTTTCCTTTCCAGCCTGCACAGCGCCGGCAGATCGCGGTGCTCTCTGCACCTGCCTTCTCACTTGCAAGCACCACCGCCAAGCTTACAGCCTTGCAGGGAGAGAAGAGGCGGATAGGCGTGTCGCCCAGAAGAAGGTGCCAGGACCAAAAGATGGTCTTCCTTTCTGCTGCTCCTTGCCCGAATTGTGGTGCTGTGTTGAAAGTCTTGCCCAGCGAAAAGCTACTCCAGCAAGTGTTTCTCGCCTGACGCATTTCGCTGAGCGAGAGCTACATGCCCAGTTTGGACTCGCTGAAAGAGCAAGAAAATGCTTGTCCGTCGAGCTGAAGGAAAATCCCTGCACAGCACACCGTGGCTGCGTGCAGTGCTCACGCTGAAGAGCGGCAAAGCTCCAAGCCATGGCTGGGCTTCAGTTCTGTCCAGAGCACAGAAGGCGAAGAACCAAGCAGCTGGGCAGCGGGCTCATGTACTCAGGGGAGCCAATTTCAAATGTCCAGCCAAGAGCTGCTTCACAAGCAGCTGCAGCTGAGAATGCTCTGGCTGCTTCAGGAAGGAAGGCGCAGCCCTTGCACTCCTGGACACAAGCTGGCCAGCAGCAGGTTCCTAAACCTTCAGTGCTGCAGAGTGCATGCAGCTGGAGCACAGCCAGAAGGAGGCGTCCAGAAAGAAGGCGTTCTTCAAGTTCCCCCCTCCTCCAGGCAGCCTTGAAACTGAGCACAACACACTGCGCCTCGGCAGCTTCCTTCTCACATAGACGGACCGTCCCCTTCTTCACTCTCGCAGCTCCCTTGCCCACTTGCAGCAGCTGCTGCCAAAGAAAAAGGCTCCAGAAGTCAAAGCCTCTGCTGGGCTGCACTTTCCCCTTGCCTCACGTCAAAGCACCAGAAACTCTCCGCTGCACTCTGTATTTCCAGTCTCCGCTGCATCTGCCACTGTCATCTCTGCATCTCAAAAGCATCAAGCTGGGCACAATTCTTTCCAGGGAAAGCTGGAAGAGAAATAGGTAGCAGCACAAGTAGCCGCAGCTTGAACTTTCTGTTTTCAAGTGCTAACGTGAATCCGCACACAAGCGAGAGGCAGCCTGGGCGATGCGCATACCAGCTCCGTGCTCTGCTCCTTCATTGTGCCGGAGTGGAACCGGTGTCTACTTCTCGCCCAGAGAGCACGGTGCCGGCAGAGAAATGCTCCAGGCTGCTGCCTCTGCCCAAACACGCCTGGCCTCTGCACTTTCTCTCTCAGCGCTAGGTAGCAGCACATTCGGTCTGCCTTGCAGCCTGAATCTGAACGGAAAGCTTCTCAGCTAAGTCTCGCACAGAGAACAGTTTGAGGTCAACGAGCTTACGCGGAGCTTACCCTCGACGCGTGGAAACCTGTATTTGCAGCACATCCTAGTGGTAGCCCTCTTTCCTTTCCAGCCTGCACAGCGCCGGCAGATCGCGGTGCTCTCTGCACCTGCCTTCTCACTTGCAAGCACCACCGCCAAGCTTACAGCCTTGCAGGGAAAGAAGAGGCGGATAGGCGTGTCGCCCAGAAGAAGGTGCCAGGACCAAAAGATGGTCTTCCTTTCTGCTGCTCCTTGCCCGAATTGTGGTGCTGTGTTGAAAGTCTTGCCCAGCGAAAAGCTACTCCAGCAAGTGTTTCTCGCCTGACGCATTTCGCTGAGCGAGAGCTACATGCCCAGTTTGGACTCGCTGAAAGAGCAAGAAAATGCTTGTCCGTCGAGCTGAAGGAAAATCCCTGCACAGCACACCGTGGCTGCGTGCAGTGCTCACGCTGAAGAGCGGCAAAGCTCCAAGCCATGGCTGGGCTTCAGTTCTGTCCAGAGCACAGAAGGCGAAGAACCAAGCAGCTGGGCAGCGGGCTCATGTACTCAGGGGAGCCAATTTCAAATGTCCAGCCAAGAGCTGCTTCACAAGCAGCTGCAGCTGAGAATGCTCTGGCTGCTTCAGGAAGGAAGGCGCAGCCCTTGCACTCCTGGACACAAGCTGGCCAGCAGCAGGTTCCTAAACCTTCAGTGCTGCAGAGTGCATGCAGCTGGAGCACAGCCAGAAGGAGGCGTCCAGAAAGAAGGCGTTCTTCAAGTCCCCCCCTCCTCCAGGCAGCCTTGAAACTGAGCACAACACACTGCGCCTCGGCAGCTTCCTTCTCACATAGACGGACCGTCCCCTTCTTCACTCTCGCAGCTCCCTTGCCCACTTGCAGCAGCTGCTGCCAAAGAAAAAGGCTCCAGAAGTCAAAGCCTCTGCTGGGCTGCACTTTCCCCTTGCCTCACGTCAAAGCACCAGAAACTCTCCGCTGCACTCTGTATTTCCAGTCTCCGCTGCATCTGCCACTGTCATCTCTGCATCTCAAAAGCATCAAGCTGGGCACAATTCTTTCCAGGGAAAGCTGGAAGAGAAATAGGTAGCAGCACAAGTAGCCGCAGCTTGAACTTTCTGTTTTCAAGTGCTAACGTGAATCCGCACACAAGCGAGAGGCAGCCTGGGCGATGCGCATACCAGCTCCGTGCTCTGCTCCTTCATTGTGCCGGAGTGGAAGCGGTGTCTACTTCTCGCCCAGAGAGCACGGTGCCGGCAGAGAAATGCTCCAGGCTGCTGCCTCTGCCCAAACACGCCTGGCCTCTGCACTTTCTCTCTCAGCGCTAGGTAGCAGCACATTCGGTCTGCCTTGCAGCCTGAATCTGAACGGAAAGCTTCTCAGCTAAGTCTCGCACAGAGAACAGTTTGAGGTCAACGAGCTTACGCGGAGCTTACCCTCGACGCGTGGAAACCTGTATTTGCAGCACATCCTAGTGGTAGCCCTCTTTCCTTTCCAGCCTGCACAGCGCCGGCAGACCGCGGTGCTCTCTGCACCTGCCTTCTCACTTGCAAGCACCACCGCCAAGCTTACAGCCTTGCAGGGAGCGAAGAGGCGGATAGGCGTGTCGCCCAGAAGAAGGTGCCAGGACCAAAAGATGGTCTTCCTTTCTGCTGCTCCTTGCCCGAATTGTGGTGCTGTGTTGAAAGTCTTGCCCAGCGAAAAGCTACTCCAGCAAGTGTTTCTCGCCTGACGCATTTCGCTGAGCGAGAGCTACATGCCCAGTTTGGACTCGCTGAAAGAGCAAGAAAATGCTTGTCCGTCGAGCTGAAGGAAAATCCCTGCACAGCACACCGTGGCTGCGTGCAGTGCTCACGCTGAAGAGCGGCAAAGCTCCAAGCCATGGCTGGGCTTCAGTTCTGTCCAGAGCACAGAAGGCGAAGAACCAAGCAGCTGGGCAGCGGGCTCATGTACTCAGGGGAGCCAATTTCAAATGTCCAGCCAAGAGCTGCTTCACAAGCAGCTGCAGCTGAGAATGCTCTGGCTGCTTCAGGAAGGAAGGCGCAGCCCTTGCACTCCTGGACACAAGCTGGCCAGCAGCAGGTTCCTAAACCTTCAGTGCTGCAGAGTGCATGCAGCTGGAGCACAGCCAGAAGGAGGCGTCCAGAAAGAAGGCGTTCTTCAAGTCCCCCCCTCCTCCAGGCAGCCTTGAAACTGAGCACAACACACTGCGCCTCGGCAGCTTCCTTCTCACATAGACGGACCGTCCCCTTCTTCACTCTCGCAGCTCCCTTGCCCACTTGCAGCAGCTGCTGCCAAAGAAAAAGGCTCCAGAAGTCAAAGCCTCTGCTGGGCTGCACTTTCCCCTTGCCTCACGTCAAAGCACCAGAAACTCTCGGCTGCACTCTGTATTTCCAGTCTCCGCTGCATCTGCCACTGTCATCTCTGCATCTCAAAAGCATCAAGATGGGCACAATTCTTTCCAGGGAAAGCTGGAAGAGAAATAGGTAGCAGCACAAGTAGCCGCAGCTTGAACTTTCTGTTTTCAAGTGCTAACGTGAATCCGCACACAAGCGAGAGGCAGCCTGGGCGATGCGCATACCAGCTCCGTGCTCTGCTCCTTCATTGTGCCGGAGTGGAAGCGGTGTCTACTTCTCGCCCAGAGAGCACGGTGCCGGCAGAGAAATGCTCCAGGCTGCTGCCTCTGCCCAAACACGCCTGGCCTCTGCACTTTCTCTCTCAGCGCTAGGTAGCAGCACATTCGGTCTGCCTTGCAGCCTGAATCTGAACGGAAAGCTTCTCAGCTAAGTCTCGCACAGAGAACAGTTTGAGGTCAACGAGCTTACGCGGAGCTTACCCTCGACGCGTGGAAACCTGTATTTGCAGCACATCCTAGTGGTAGCCCTCTTTCCTTTCCAGCCTGCACAGCGCCGGCAGATCGCGGTGCTCTCTGCACCTGCCTTCTCACTTGCAAGCACCACCGCCAAGCTTACAGCCTTGCAGGGAGCGAAGAGGCGGATAGGCGTGTCGCCCAGAAGAAGGTGCCAGGACCAAAAGATGGTCTTCCTTTCTGCTGCTCCTTGCCCGAATTGTGGTGCTGTGTTGAAAGTCTTGCCCAGCGAAAAGCTACTCCAGCAAGTGTTTCTCGCCTGACGCATTTCGCTGAGCGAGAGCTACATGCCCAGTTTGGACTCGCTGAAAGAGCAAGAAAATGCTTGTCCGTCGAGCTGAAGGAAAATCCCTGCACAGCACACCGTGGCTGCGTGCAGTGCTCACGCTGAAGAGCGGCAAAGCTCCAAGCCATGGCTGGGCTTCAGTTCTGTCCAGAGCACAGAAGGCGAAGAACCAAGCAGCTGGGCACCGGGCTCATGTACTCAGGGGAGCCAATTTCAAATGTCCAGCCAAGAGCTGCTTCACAAGCAGCTGCAGCTGAGAATGCTCTGGCTGCTTCAGGAAGGAAGGCGCAGCCCTTGCACTCCTGGACACAAGCTGGCCAGCAGCAGGTTCCTAAACCTTCAGTGCTGCAGAGTGCATGCAGCTGGAGCACAGCCAGAAGGAGGCGTCCAGAAAGAAGGCGTTCTTCAAGTCCCCCCCTCCTCCAGGCAGCCTTGAAACTGAGCACAACACACTGCGCCTCGGCAGCTTCCTTCTCACATAGACGGACCGTCCCCTTCTTCACTCTCGCAGCTCCCTTGCCCACTTGCAGCAGCTGCTGCCAAAGAAAAAGGCTCCAGAAGTCAAAGCCTCTGCTGGGCTGCACTTTCCCCTTGCCTCACGTCAAAGCACCAGAAACTCTCCGCTGCACTCTGTATTTCCAGTCTCCGCTGCATCTGCCACTGTCATCTCTGCATCTCAAAAGCATCAAGCTGGGCACAATTCTTTCCAGGGAAAGCTGGAAGAGAAATAGGTAGCAGCACAAGTAGCCGCAGCTTGAACTTTCTGTTTTCAAGTGCTAACGTGAATCCGCACACAAGCGAGAGGCAGCCTGGGCGATGCGCATACCAGCTCCGTGCTCTGCTCCTTCATTGTGCCGGAGTGGAACCGGTGTCTACTTCTCGCCCAGAGAGCACGGTGCCGGCAGAGAAATGCTCCAGGCTGCTGCCTCTGCCCAAACACGCCTGGCCTCTGCACTTTCTCTCTCAGCGCTAGGTAGCAGCACATTCGGTCTGCCTTGCAGCCTGAATCTGAACGGAAAGCTTCTCAGCTAAGTCTCGCACAGAGAACAGTTTGAGGTCAACGAGCTTACGCGGAGCTTACCCTCGACGCGTGGAAACCTGTATTTGCAGCACATCCTAGTGGTAGCCCTCTTTCCTTTCCAGCCTGCACAGCGCCGGCAGATCGCGGTGCTCTCTGCACCTGCCTTCTCACTTGCAAGCACCACCGCCAAGCTTACAGCCTTGCAGGGAGAGAAGAGGCGGATAGGCGTGTCGCCCAGAAGAAGGTGCCAGGACCAAAAGATGGTCTTCCTTTCTGCTGCTCCTTGCCCGAATTGTGGTGCTGTGTTGAAAGTCTTGCCCAGCGAAAAGCTACTCCAGCAAGTGTTTCTCGCCTGACGCATTTCGCTGAGCGAGAGCTACATGCCCAGTTTGGACTCGCTGAAAGAGCAAGAAAATGCTTGTCCGTCGAGCTGAAGGAAAATCCCTGCACAGCACACCGTGGCTGCGTGCAGTGCTCACGCTGAAGAGCGGCAAAGCTCCAAGCCATGGCTGGGCTTCAGTTCTGTCCAGAGCACAGAAGGCGAAGAACCAAGCAGCTGGGCACCGGGCTCATGTACTCAGGGGAGCCAATTTCAAATGTCCAGCCAAGAGCTGCTTCACAAGCAGCTGCAGCTGAGAATGCTCTGGCTGCTTCAGGAAGGAAGGCGCAGCCCTTGCACTCCTGGACACAAGCTGGCCAGCAGCAGGTTCCTAAACCTTCAGTGCTGCAGAGTGCATGCAGCTGGAGCACAGCCAGAAGGAGGCGTCCAGAAAGAAGGCGTTCTTCAAGTTCCCCCCTCCTCCAGGCAGCCTTGAAACTGAGCACAACACACTGCGCCTCGGCAGCTTCCTTCTCACATAGACGGACCGTCCCCTTCTTCACTCTCGCAGCTCCCTTGCCCACTTGCAGCAGCTGCTGCCAAAGAAAAAGGCTCCAGAAGTCAAAGCCTCTGCTGGGCTGCACTTTCCCCTTGCCTCACGTCAAAGCACCAGAAACTCTCCGCTGCACTCTGTATTTCCAGTCTCCGCTGCATCTGCCACTGTCATCTCTGCATCTCAAAAGCATCAAGCTGGGCACAATTCTTTCCAGGGAAAGCTGGAAGAGAAATAGGTAGCAGCACAAGTAGCCGCAGCTTGAACTTTCTGTTTTCAAGTGCTAACGTGAATCCGCACACAAGCGAGAGGCAGCCTGGGCGATGCGCATACCAGCTCCGTGCTCTGCTCCTTCATTGTGCCGGAGTGGAAGCGGTGTCTACTTCTCGCCCAGAGAGCACGGTGCCGGCAGAGAAATGCTCCAGGCTGCTGCCTCTGCCCAAACACGCCTGGCCTCTGCACTTTCTCTCTCAGCGCTAGGTAGCAGCACATTCGGTCTGCCTTGCAGCCTGAATCTGAACGGAAAGCTTCTCAGCTAAGTCTCGCACAGAGAATAGTTTGAGGTCAACGAGCTTACGCGGAGCTTACCCTCGACGCGTGGAAACCTGTATTTGCAGCACATCCTAGTGGTAGCCCTCTTTCCTTTCCAGCCTGCACAGCGCCGGCAGATCGCGGTGCTCTCTGCACCTGCCTTCTCACTTGCAAGCACCACCGCCAAGCTTACAGCCTTGCAGGGAGAGAAGAGGCGGATAGGCGTGTCGCCCAGAAGAAGGTGCCAGGACCAAAAGATGGTCTTCCTTTCTGCTGCTCCTTGCCCGAATTGTGGTGCTGTGTTGAAAGTCTTGCCCAGCGAAAAGCTACTCCAGCAAGTGTTTCTCGCCTGACGCATTTCGCTGAGCGAGAGCTACATGCCCAGTTTGGACTCGCTGAAAGAGCAAGAAAATGCTTGTCCGTCGAGCTGAAGGAAAATCCCTGCACAGCACACCGTGGCTGCGTGCAGTGCTCACGCTGAAGAGCGGCAAAGCTCCAAGCCATGGCTGGGCTTCAGTTCTGTCCAGAGCACAGAAGGCGAAGAACCAAGCAGCTGGGCACCGGGCTCATGTACTCAGGGGAGCCAATTTCAAATGTCCAGCCAAGAGCTGCTTCACAAGCAGCTGCAGCTGAGAATGCTCTGGCTGCTTCAGGAAGGAAGGCGCAGCCCTTGCACTCCTGGACACAAGCTGGCCAGCAGCAGGTTCCTAAACCTTCAGTGCTGCAGAGTGCATGCAGCTGGAGCACAGCCAGAAGGAGGCGTCCAGAAAGAAGGCGTTCTTCAAGTCCCCCCCTCCTCCAGGCAGCCTTGAAACTGAGCACAACACACTGCGCCTCGGCAGCTTCCTTCTCACATAGACGGACCGTCCCCTTCTTCACTCTCGCAGCTCCCTTGCCCACTTGCAGCAGCTGCTGCCAAAGAAAAAGGCTCCAGAAGTCAAAGCCTCTGCTGGGCTGCACTTTCCCCTTGCCTCACGTCAAAGCACCAGAAACTCTCCGCTGCACTCTGTATTTCCAGTCTCCGCTGCATCTGCCACTGTCATCTCTGCATCTCAAAAGCATCAAGCTGGGCACAATTCTTTCCAGGGAAAGCTGGAAGAGAAATAGGTAGCAGCACAAGTAGCCGCAGCTTGAACTTTCTGTTTTCAAGTGCTAACGTGAATCCGCACACAAGCGAGAGGCAGCCTGGGCGATGCGCATACCAGCTCCGTGCTCTGCTCCTTCATTGTGCCGGAGTGGAACCGGTGTCTACTTCTCGCCCAGAGAGCACGGTGCCGGCAGAGAAATGCTCCAGGCTGCTGCCTCTGCCCAAACACGCCTGGCCTCTGCACTTTCTCTCTCAGCGCTAGGTAGCAGCACATTCGGTCTGCCTTGCAGCCTGAATCTGAACGGAAAGCTTCTCAGCTAAGTCTCGCACAGAGAACAGTTTGAGGTCAACGAGCTTACGCGGAGCTTACCCTCGACGCGTGGAAACCTGTATTTGCAGCACATCCTAGTGGTAGCCCTCTTTCCTTTCCAGCCTGCACAGCGCCGGCTGATGGCGGTGCTCTCTGCACCTGCCTTCTCACTTGCAAGCACCACCGCCAAGCTTACAGCCTTGCAGGGAGAGAAGAGGCGGATAGGCGTGTCGCCCAGAAGAAGGTGCCAGGACCAAAAGATGGTCTTCCTTTCTGCTGCTCCTTGCCCGAATTGTGGTGCTGTGTTGAAAGTCTTGCCCAGCGAAAAGCTACTCCAGCAAGTGTTTCTCGCCTGACGCATTTCGCTGAGCGAGAGCTACATGCCCAGTTTGGACTCGCTGAAAGAGCAAGAAAATGCTTGTCCGTCGAGCTGAAGGAAAATCCCTGCACAGCACACCGTGGCTGCGTGCAGTGCTCACGCTGAAGAGCGGCAAAGCTCCAAGCCATGGCTGGGCTTCAGTTCTGTCCAGAGCACAGAAGGCGAAGAACCAAGCAGCTGGGCAGCGGGCTCATGTACTCAGGGGAGCCAATTTCAAATGTCCAGCCAAGAGCTGCTTCACAAGCAGCTGCAGCTGAGAATGCTCTGGCTGCTTCAGGAAGGAAGGCGCAGCCCTTGCACTCCTGGACACAAGCTGGCCAGCAGCAGGTTCCTAAACCTTCAGTGCTGCAGAGTGCATGCAGCTGGAGCACAGCCAGAAGGAGGCGTCCAGAAAGAAGGCGTTCTTCAAGTCCCCCCCTCCTCCAGGCAGCCTTGAAACTGAGCACAACACACTGCGCCTCGGCAGCTTCCTTCTCACATAGACGGACCGTCCCCTTCTTCACTCTCGCAGCTCCCTTGCCCACTTGCAGCAGCTGCTGCCAAAGAAAAAGGCTCCAGAAGTCAAAGCCTCTGCTGGGCTGCACTTTCCCCTTGCCTCACGTCAAAGCACCAGAAACTCTCGGCTGCACTCTGTATTTCCAGTCTCCGCTGCATCTGCCACTGTCATCTCTGCATCTCAAAAGCATCAAGCTGGGCACAATTCTTTCCAGGGAAAGCTGGAAGAGAAATAGGTAGCAGCACAAGTAGCCGCAGCTTGAACTTTCTGTTTTCAAGTGCTAACGTGAATCCGCACACAAGCGAGAGGCAGCCTGGGCGATGCGCATACCAGCTCCGTGCTCTGCTCCTTCATTGTGCCGGAGTGGAAGCGGTGTCTACTTCTCGCCCAGAGAGCACGGTGCCGGCAGAGAAATGCTCCAGGCTGCTGCCTCTGCCCAAACACGCCTGGCCTCTGCACTTTCTCTCTCAGCGCTAGGTAGCAGCACATTCGGTCTGCCTTGCAGCCTGAATCTGAACGGAAAGCTTCTCAGCTAAGTCTCGCACAGAGAACAGTTTGAGGTCAACGAGCTTACGCGGAGCTTACCCTCGACGCGTGGAAACCTGTATTTGCAGCACATCCTAGTGGTAGCCCTCTTTCCTTTCCAGCCTGCACAGCGCCGGCTGATGGCGGTGCTCTCTGCACCTGCCTTCTCACTTGCAAGCACCACCGCCAAGCTTACAGCCTTGCAGGGAGAGAAGAGGCGGATAGGCGTGTCGCCCAGAAGAAGGTGCCAGGACCAAAAGATGGTCTTCCTTTCTGCTGCTCCTTGCCCGAATTGTGGTGCTGTGTTGAAAGTCTTGCCCAGCGAAAAGCTACTCCAGCAAGTGTTTCTCGCCTGACGCATTTCGCTGAGCGAGAGCTACATGCCCAGTTTGGACTCGCTGAAAGAGCAAGAAAATGCTTGTCCGTCGAGCTGAAGGAAAATCCCTGCACAGCACACCGTGGCTGCGTGCAGTGCTCACGCTGAAGAGCGGCAAAGCTCCAAGCCATGGCTGGGCTTCAGTTCTGTCCAGAGCACAGAAGGCGAAGAACCAAGCAGCTGGGCACCGGGCTCATGTACTCAGGGGAGCCAATTTCAAATGTCCAGCCAAGAGCTGCTTCACAAGCAGCTGCAGCTGAGAATGCTCTGGCTGCTTCAGGAAGGAAGGCGCAGCCCTTGCACTCCTGGACACAAGCTGGCCAGCAGCAGGTTCCTAAACCTTCAGTGCTGCAGAGTGCATGCAGCTGGAGCACAGCCAGAAGGAGGCGTCCAGAAAGAAGGCGTTCTTCAAGTCCCCCCCTCCTCCAGGCAGCCTTGAAACTGAGCACAACACACTGCGCCTCGGCAGCTTCCTTCTCACATAGACGGACCGTCCCCTTCTTCACTCTCGCAGCTCCCTTGCCCACTTGCAGCAGCTGCTGCCAAAGAAAAAGGCTCCAGAAGTCAAAGCCTCTGCTGGGCTGCACTTTCCCCTTGCCTCACGTCAAAGCACCAGAAACTCTCCGCTGCACTCTGTATTTCCAGTCTCCGCTGCATCTGCCACTGTCATCTCTGCATCTCAAAAGCATCAAGCTGGGCACAATTCTTTCCAGGGAAAGCTGGAAGAGAAATAGGTAGCAGCACAAGTAGCCGCAGCTTGAACTTTCTGTTTTCAAGTGCTAACGTGAATCCGCACACAAGCGAGAGGCAGCCTGGGCGATGCGCATACCAGCTCCGTGCTCTGCTCCTTCATTGTGCCGGAGTGGAAGCGGTGTCTACTTCTCGCCCAGAGAGCACGGTGCCGGCAGAGAAATGCTCCAGGCTGCTGCCTCTGCCCAAACACGCCTGGCCTCTGCACTTTCTCTCTCAGCGCTAGGTAGCAGCACATTCGGTCTGCCTTGCAGCCTGAATCTGAACGGAAAGCTTCTCAGCTAAGTCTCGCACAGAGAACAGTTTTAGGTCAACGAGCTTACGCGGAGCTTACCCTCGACGCGTGGAAACCTGTATTTGCAGCACATCCTAGTGGTAGCCCTCTTTCCTTTCCAGCCTGCACAGCGCCGGCAGACCGCGGTGCTCTCTGCACCTGCCTTCTCACTTGCAAGCACCACCGCCAAGCTTACAGCCTTGCAGGGAGCGAAGAGGCGGATAAGCGTGTCGCCCAGAAGAAGGTGCCAGGACCAAAAGATGGTCTTCCTTTCTGCTGCTCCTTGCCCGAATTGTGGTGCTGTGTTGAAAGTCTTGCCCAGCGAAAAGCTACTCCAGCAAGTGTTTCTCGCCTGACGCATTTCGCTGAGCGAGAGCTACATGCCCAGTTTGGACTCGCTGAAAGAGCAAGAAAATGCTTGTCCGTCGAGCTGAAGGAAAATCCCTGCACAGCACACCGTGGCTGCGTGCAGTGCTCACGCTGAAGAGCGGCAAAGCTCCAAGCCATGGCTGGGCTTCAGTTCTGTCCAGAGCACAGAAGGCGAAGAACCAAGCAGCTGGGCACCGGGCTCATGTACTCAGGGGAGCCAATTTCAAATGTCCAGCCAAGAGCTGCTTCACAAGCAGCTGCAGCTGAGAATGCTCTGGCTGCTTCAGGAAGGAAGGCGCAGCCCTTGCACTCCTGGACACAAGCTGGCCAGCAGCAGGTTCCTAAACCTTCAGTGCTGCAGAGTGCATGCAGCTGGAGCACAGCCAGAAGGAGGCGTCCAGAAAGAAGGCGTTCTTCAAGTCCCCCCCTCCTCCAGGCAGCCTTGAAACTGAGCACAACACACTGCGCCTCGGCAGCTTCCTTCTCACATAGACGGACCGTCCCCTTCTTCACTCTCGCAGCTCCCTTGCCCACTTGCAGCAGCTGCTGCCAAAGAAAAAGGCTCCAGAAGTCAAAGCCTCTGCTGGGCTGCACTTTCCCCTTGCCTCACGTCAAAGCACCAGAAACTCTCCGCTGCACTCTGTATTTCCAGTCTCCGCTGCATCTGCCACTGTCATCTCTGCATCTCAAAAGCATCAAGCTGGGCACAATTCTTTCCAGGGAAAGCTGGAAGAGAAATAGGTAGCAGCACAAGTAGCCGCAGCTTGAACTTTCTGTTTTCAAGTGCTAACGTGAATCCGCACACAAGCGAGAGGCAGCCTGGGCGATGCGCATACCAGCTCCGTGCTCTGCTCCTTCATTGTGCCGGAGTGGAAGCGGTGTCTACTTCTCGCCCAGAGAGCACGGTGCCGGCAGAGAAATGCTCCAGGCTGCTGCCTCTGCCCAAACACGCCTGGCCTCTGCACTTTCTCTCTCAGCGCTAGGTAGCAGCACATTCGGTCTGCCTTGCAGCCTGAATCTGAACGGAAAGCTTCTCAGCTAAGTCTCGCACAGAGAACAGTTTGAGGTCAACGAGCTTACGCGGAGCTTACCCTCGACGCGTGGAAACCTGTATTTGCAGCACATCCTAGTGGTAGCCCTCTTTCCTTTCCAGCCTGCACAGCGCCGGCAGACCGCGGTGCTCTCTGCACCTGCCTTCTCACTTGCAAGCACCACCGCCAAGCTTACAGCCTTGCAGGGAGCGAAGAGGCGGATAGGCGTGTCGCCCAGAAGAAGGTGCCAGGACCAAAAGATGGTCTTCCTTTCTGCTGCTCCTTGCCCGAATTGTGGTGCTGTGTTGAAAGTCTTGCCCAGCGAAAAGCTACTCCAGCAAGTGTTTCTCGCCTGACGCATTTCGCTGAGCGAGAGCTACATGCCCAGTTTGGACTCGCTGAAAGAGCAAGAAAATGCTTGTCCGTCGAGCTGAAGGAAAATCCCTGCACAGCACACCGTGGCTGCGTGCAGTGCTCACGCTGAAGAGCGGCAAAGCTCCAAGCCATGGCTGGGCTTCAGTTCTGTCCAGAGCACAGAAGGCGAAGAACCAAGCAGCTGGGCACCGGGCTCATGTACTCAGGGGAGCCAATTTCAAATGTCCAGCCAAGAGCTGCTTCACAAGCAGCTGCAGCTGAGAATGCTCTGGCTGCTTCAGGAAGGAAGGCGCAGCCCTTGCACTCCTGGACACAAGCTGGCCAGCAGCAGGTTCCTAAACCTTCAGTGCTGCAGAGTGCATGCAGCTGGAGCACAGCCAGAAGGAGGCGTCCAGAAAGAAGGCGTTCTTCAAGTCCCCCCCTCCTCCAGGCAGCCTTGAAACTGAGCACAACACACTGCGCCTCGGCAGCTTCCTTCTCACATAGACGGACCGTCCCCTTCTTCACTCTCGCAGCTCCCTTGCCCACTTGCAGCAGCTGCTGCCAAAGAAAAAGGCTCCAGAAGTCAAAGCCTCTGCTGGGCTGCACTTTCCCCTTGCCTCACGTCAAAGCACCAGAAACTCTCCGCTGCACTCTGTATTTCCAGTCTCCGCTGCATCTGCCACTGTCATCTCTGCATCTCAAAAGCATCAAGATGGGCACAATTCTTTCCAGGGAAAGCTGGAAGAGAAATAGGTAGCAGCACAAGTAGCCGCAGCTTGAACTTTCTGTTTTCAAGTGCTAACGTGAATCCGCACACAAGCGAGAGGCAGCCTGGGCGATGCGCATACCAGCTCCGTGCTCTGCTCCTTCATTGTGCCGGAGTGGAAGCGGTGTCTACTTCTCGCCCAGAGAGCACGGTGCCGGCAGAGAAATGCTCCAGGCTGCTGCCTCTGCCCAAACACGCCTGGCCTCTGCACTTTCTCTCTCAGCGCTAGGTAGCAGCACATTCGGTCTGCCTTGCAGCCTGAATCTGAACGGAAAGCTTCTCAGCTAAGTCTCGCACAGAGAACAGTTTGAGGTCAACGAGCTTACGCGGAGCTTACCCTCGACGCGTGGAAACCTGTATTTGCAGCACATCCTAGTGGTAGCCCTCTTTCCTTTCCAGCCTGCACAGCGCCGGCAGATCGCGGTGCTCTCTGCACCTGCCTTCTCACTTGCAAGCACCACCGCCAAGCTTACAGCCTTGCAGGGAGAGAAGAGGCGGATAGGCGTGTCGCCCAGAAGAAGGTGCCAGGACCAAAAGATGGTCTTCCTTTCTGCTGCTCCTTGCCCGAATTGTGGTGCTGTGTTGAAAGTCTTGCCCAGCGAAAAGCTACTCCAGCAAGTGTTTCTCGCCTGACGCATTTCGCTGAGCGAGAGCTACATGCCCAGTTTGGACTCGCTGAAAGAGCAAGAAAATGCTTGTCCGTCGAGCTGAAGGAAAATCCCTGCACAGCACACCGTGGCTGCGTGCAGTGCTCACGCTGAAGAGCGGCAAAGCTCCAAGCCATGGCTGGGCTTCAGTTCTGTCCAGAGCACAGAAGGCGAAGAACCAAGCAGCTGGGCACCGGGCTCATGTACTCAGGGGAGCCAATTTCAAATGTCCAGCCAAGAGCTGCTTCACAAGCAGCTGCAGCTGAGAATGCTCTGGCTGCTTCAGGAAGGAAGGCGCAGCCCTTGCACTCCTGGACACAAGCTGGCCAGCAGCAGGTTCCTAAACCTTCAGTGCTGCAGAGTGCATGCAGCTGGAGCACAGCCAGAAGGAGGCGTCCAGAAAGAAGGCGTTCTTCAAGTCCCCCCCTCCTCCAGGCAGCCTTGAAACTGAGCACAACACACTGCGCCTCGGCAGCTTCCTTCTCACATAGACGGACCGTCCCCTTCTTCACTCTCGCAGCTCCCTTGCCCACTTGCAGCAGCTGCTGCCAAAGAAAAAGGCTCCAGAAGTCAAAGCCTCTGCTGGGCTGCACTTTCCCCTTGCCTCACGTCAAAGCACCAGAAACTCTCCGCTGCACTCTGTATTTCCAGTCTCCGCTGCATCTGCCACTGTCATCTCTGCATCTCAAAAGCATCAAGCTGGGCACAATTCTTTCCAGGGAAAGCTGGAAGAGAAATAGGTAGCAGCACAAGTAGCCGCAGCTTGAACTTTCTGTTTTCAAGTGCTAACGTGAATCCGCACACAAGCGAGAGGCAGCCTGGGCGATGCGCATACCAGCTCCGTGCTCTGCTCCTTCATTGTGCCGGAGTGGAAGCGGTGTCTACTTCTCGCCCAGAGAGCACGGTGCCGGCAGAGAAATGCTCCAGGCTGCTGCCTCTGCCCAAACACGCCTGGCCTCTGCACTTTCTCTCTCAGCGCTAGGTAGCAGCACATTCGGTCTGCCTTGCAGCCTGAATCTGAACGGAAAGCTTCTCAGCTAAGTCTCGCACAGAGAACAGTTTGAGGTCAACGAGCTTACGCGGAGCTTACCCTCGACGCGTGGAAACCTGTATTTGCAGCACATCCTAGTGGTAGCCCTCTTTCCTTTCCAGCCTGCACAGCGCCGGCAGATCGCGGTGCTCTCTGCACCTGCCTTCTCACTTGCAAGCACCACCGCCAAGCTTACAGCCTTGCAGGGAGCGAAGAGGCGGATAGGCGTGTCGCCCAGAAGAAGGTGCCAGGACCAAAAGATGGTCTTCCTTTCTGCTGCTCCTTGCCCGAATTGTGGTGCTGTGTTGAAAGTCTTGCCCAGCGAAAAGCTACTCCAGCAAGTGTTTCTCGCCTGACGCATTTCGCTGAGCGAGAGCTACATGCCCAGTTTGGACTCGCTGAAAGAGCAAGAAAATGCTTGTCCGTCGAGCTGAAGGAAAATCCCTGCACAGCACACCGTGGCTGCGTGCAGTGCTCACGCTGAAGAGCGGCAAAGCTCCAAGCCATGGCTGGGCTTCAGTTCTGTCCAGAGCACAGAAGGCGAAGAACCAAGCAGCTGGGCAGCGGGCTCATGTACTCAGGGGAGCCAATTTCAAATGTCCAGCCAAGAGCTGCTTCACAAGCAGCTGCAGCTGAGAATGCTCTGGCTGCTTCAGGAAGGAAGGCGCAGCCCTTGCACTCCTGGACACAAGCTGGCCAGCAGCAGGTTCCTAAACGTTCAGTGCTGCAGAGTGCATGCAGCTGGAGCACAGCCAGAAGGAGGCGTCCAGAAAGAAGGCGTTCTTCAAGTCCCCCCCTCCTCCAGGCAGCCTTGAAACTGAGCACAACACACTGCGCCTCGGCAGCTTCCTTCTCACATAGACGGACCGTCCCCTTCTTCACTCTCGCAGCTCCCTTGCCCACTTGCAGCAGCTGCTGCCAAAGAAAAAGGCTCCAGAAGTCAAAGCCTCTGCTGGGCTGCACTTTCCCCTTGCCTCACGTCAAAGCACCAGAAACTCTCCGCTGCACTCTGTATTTCCAGTCTCCGCTGCATCTGCCACTGTCATCTCTGCATCTCAAAAGCATCAAGATGGGCACAATTCTTTCCAGGGAAAGCTGGAAGAGAAATAGGTAGCAGCACAAGTAGCCGCAGCTTGAACTTTCTGTTTTCAAGTGCTAACGTGAATCCGCACACAAGCGAGAGGCAGCCTGGGCGATGCGCATACCAGCTCCGTGCTCTGCTCCTTCATTGTGCCGGAGTGGAACCGGTGTCTACTTCTCGCCCAGAGAGCACGGTGCCGGCAGAGAAATGCTCCAGGCTGCTGCCTCTGCCCAAACACGCCTGGCCTCTGCACTTTCTCTCTCAGCGCTAGGTAGCAGCACATTCGGTCTGCCTTGCAGCCTGAATCTGAACGGAAAGCTTCTCAGCTAAGTCTCGCACAGAGAACAGTTTGAGGTCAACGAGCTTACGCGGAGCTTACCCTCGACGCGTGGAAACCTGTATTTGCAGCACATCCTAGTGGTAGCCCTCTTTCCTTTCCAGCCTGCACAGCGCCGGCTGATGGCGGTGCTCTCTGCACCTGCCTTCTCACTTGCAAGCACCACCGCCAAGCTTACAGCCTTGCAGGGAGAGAAGAGGCGGATAGGCGTGTCGCCCAGAAGAAGGTGCCAGGACCAAAAGATGGTCTTCCTTTCTGCTGCTCCTTGCCCGAATTGTGGTGCTGTGTTGAAAGTCTTGCCCAGCGAAAAGCTACTCCAGCAAGTGTTTCTCGCCTGACGCATTTCGCTGAGCGAGAGCTACATGCCCAGTTTGGACTCGCTGAAAGAGCAAGAAAATGCTTGTCCGTCGAGCTGAAGGAAAATCCCTGCACAGCACACCGTGGCTGCGTGCAGTGCTCACGCTGAAGAGCGGCAAAGCTCCAAGCCATGGCTGGGCTTCAGTTCTGTCCAGAGCACAGAAGGCGAAGAACCAAGCAGCTGGGCACCGGGCTCATGTACTCAGGGGAGCCAATTTCAAATGTCCAGCCAAGAGCTGCTTCACAAGCAGCTGCAGCTGAGAATGCTCTGGCTGCTTCAGGAAGGAAGGCGCAGCCCTTGCACTCCTGGACACAAGCTGGCCAGCAGCAGGTTCCTAAACCTTCAGTGCTGCAGAGTGCATGCAGCTGGAGCACAGCCAGAAGGAGGCGTCCAGAAAGAAGGCGTTCTTCAAGTCCCCCCCTCCTCCAGGCAGCCTTGAAACTGAGCACAACACACTGCGCCTCGGCAGCTTCCTTCTCACATAGACGGACCGTCCCCTTCTTCACTCTCGCAGCTCCCTTGCCCACTTGCAGCAGCTGCTGCCAAAGAAAAAGGCTCCAGAAGTCAAAGCCTCTGCTGGGCTGCACTTTCCCCTTGCCTCACGTCAAAGCACCAGAAACTCTCCGCTGCACTCTGTATTTCCAGTCTCCGCTGCATCTGCCACTGTCATCTCTGCATCTCAAAAGCATCAAGCTGGGCACAATTCTTTCCAGGGAAAGCTGGAAGAGAAATAGGTAGCAGCACAAGTAGCCGCAGCTTGAACTTTCTGTTTTCAAGTGCTAACGTGAATCCGCACACAAGCGAGAGGCAGCCTGGGCGATGCGCATACCAGCTCCGTGCTCTGCTCCTTCATTGTGCCGGAGTGGAACCGGTGTCTACTTCTCGCCCAGAGAGCACGGTGCCGGCAGAGAAATGCTCCAGGCTGCTGCCTCTGCCCAAACACGCCTGGCCTCTGCACTTTCTCTCTCAGCGCTAGGTAGCAGCACATTCGGTCTGCCTTGCAGCCTGAATCTGAACGGAAAGCTTCTCAGCTAAGTCTCGCACAGAGAACAGTTTGAGGTCAACGAGCTTACGCGGAGCTTACCCTCGACGCGTGGAAACCTGTATTTGCAGCACATCCTAGTGGTAGCCCTCTTTCCTTTCCAGCCTGCACAGCGCCGGCTGATGGCGGTGCTCTCTGCACCTGCCTTCTCACTTGCAAGCACCACCGCCAAGCTTACAGCCTTGCAGGGAGAGAAGAGGCGGATAGGCGTGTCGCCCAGAAGAAGGTGCCAGGACCAAAAGATGGTCTTCCTTTCTGCTGCTCCTTGCCCGAATTGTGGTGCTGTGTTGAAAGTCTTGCCCAGCGAAAAGCTACTCCAGCAAGTGTTTCTCGCCTGACGCATTTCGCTGAGCGAGAGCTACATGCCCAGTTTGGACTCGCTGAAAGAGCAAGAAAATGCTTGTCCGTCGAGCTGAAGGAAAATCCCTGCACAGCACACCGTGGCTGCGTGCAGTGCTCACGCTGAAGAGCGGCAAAGCTCCAAGCCATGGCTGGGCTTCAGTTCTGTCCAGAGCACAGAAGGCGAAGAACCAAGCAGCTGGGCAGCGGGCTCATGTACTCAGGGGAGCCAATTTCAAATGTCCAGCCAAGAGCTGCTTCACAAGCAGCTGCAGCTGAGAATGCTCTGGCTGCTTCAGGAAGGAAGGCGCAGCCCTTGCACTCCTGGACACAAGCTGGCCAGCAGCAGGTTCCTAAACCTTCAGTGCTGCAGAGTGCATGCAGCTGGAGCACAGCCAGAAGGAGGCGTCCAGAAAGAAGGCGTTCTTCAAGTCCCCCCCTCCTCCAGGCAGCCTTGAAACTGAGCACAACACACTGCGCCTCGGCAGCTTCCTTCTCACATAGACGGACCGTCCCCTTCTTCACTCTCGCAGCTCCCTTGCCCACTTGCAGCAGCTGCTGCCAAAGAAAAAGGCTCCAGAAGTCAAAGCCTCTGCTGGGCTGCACTTTCCCCTTGCCTCACGTCAAAGCACCAGAAACTCTCCGCTGCACTCTGTATTTCCAGTCTCCGCTGCATCTGCCACTGTCATCTCTGCATCTCAAAAGCATCAAGATGGGCACAATTCTTTCCAGGGAAAGCTGGAAGAGAAATAGGTAGCAGCACAAGTAGCCGCAGCTTGAACTTTCTGTTTTCAAGTGCTAACGTGAATCCGCACACAAGCGAGAGGCAGCCTGGGCGATGCGCATACCAGCTCCGTGCTCTGCTCCTTCATTGTGCCGGAGTGGAACCGGTGTCTACTTCTCGCCCAGAGAGCACGGTGCCGGCAGAGAAATGCTCCAGGCTGCTGCCTCTGCCCAAACACGCCTGGCCTCTGCACTTTCTCTCTCAGCGCTAGGTAGCAGCACATTCGGTCTGCCTTGCAGCCTGAATCTGAACGGAAAGCTTCTCAGCTAAGTCTCGCACAGAGAACAGTTTGAGGTCAACGAGCTTACGCGGAGCTTACCCTCGACGCGTGGAAACCTGTATTTGCAGCACATCCTAGTGGTAGCCCTCTTTCCTTTCCAGCCTGCACAGCGCCGGCTGATGGCGGTGCTCTCTGCACCTGCCTTCTCACTTGCAAGCACCACCGCCAAGCTTACAGCCTTGCAGGGAGAGAAGAGGCGGATAGGCGTGTCGCCCAGAAGAAGGTGCCAGGACCAAAAGATGGTCTTCCTTTCTGCTGCTCCTTGCCCGAATTGTGGTGCTGTGTTGAAAGTCTTGCCCAGCGAAAAGCTACTCCAGCAAGTGTTTCTCGCCTGACGCATTTCGCTGAGCGAGAGCTACATGCCCAGTTTGGACTCGCTGAAAGAGCAAGAAAATGCTTGTCCGTCGAGCTGAAGGAAAATCCCTGCACAGCACACCGTGGCTGCGTGCAGTGCTCACGCTGAAGAGCGGCAAAGCTCCAAGCCATGGCTGGGCTTCAGTTCTGTCCAGAGCACAGAAGGCGAAGAACCAAGCAGCTGGGCAGCGGGCTCATGTACTCAGGGGAGCCAATTTCAAATGTCCAGCCAAGAGCTGCTTCACAAGCAGCTGCAGCTGAGAATGCTCTGGCTGCTTCAGGAAGGAAGGCGCAGCCCTTGCACTCCTGGACACAAGCTGGCCAGCAGCAGGTTCCTAAACGTTCAGTGCTGCAGAGTGCATGCAGCTGGAGCACAGCCAGAAGGAGGCGTCCAGAAAGAAGGCGTTCTTCAAGTCCCCCCCTCCTCCAGGCAGCCTTGAAACTGAGCACAACACACTGCGCCTCGGCAGCTTCCTTCTCACATAGACGGACCGTCCCCTTCTTCACTCTCGCAGCTCCCTTGCCCACTTGCAGCAGCTGCTGCCAAAGAAAAAGGCTCCAGAAGTCAAAGCCTCTGCTGGGCTGCACTTTCCCCTTGCCTCACGTCAAAGCACCAGAAACTCTCCGCTGCACTCTGTATTTCCAGTCTCCGCTGCATCTGCCACTGTCATCTCTGCATCTCAAAAGCATCAAGATGGGCACAATTCTTTCCAGGGAAAGCTGGAAGAGAAATAGGTAGCAGCACAAGTAGCCGCAGCTTGAACTTTCTGTTTTCAAGTGCTAACGTGAATCCGCACACAAGCGAGAGGCAGCCTGGGCGATGCGCATACCAGCTCCGTGCTCTGCTCCTTCATTGTGCCGGAGTGGAAGCGGTGTCTACTTCTCGCCCAGAGAGCACGGTGCCGGCAGAGAAATGCTCCAGGCTGCTGCCTCTGCCCAAACACGCCTGGCCTCTGCACTTTCTCTCTCAGCGCTAGGTAGCAGCACATTCGGTCTGCCTTGCAGCCTGAATCTGAACGGAAAGCTTCTCAGCTAAGTCTCGCACAGAGAACAGTTTGAGGTCAACGAGCTTACGCGGAGCTTACCCTCGACGCGTGGAAACCTGTATTTGCAGCACATCCTAGTGGTAGCCCTCTTTCCTTTCCAGCCTGCACAGCGCCGGCTGATGGCGGTGCTCTCTGCACCTGCCTTCTCACTTGCAAGCACCACCGCCAAGCTTACAGCCTTGCAGGGAGCGAAGAGGCGGATAGGCGTGTCGCCCAGAAGAAGGTGCCAGGACCAAAAGATGGTCTTCCTTTCTGCTGCTCCTTGCCCGAATTGTGGTGCTGTGTTGAAAGTCTTGCCCAGCGAAAAGCTACTCCAGCAAGTGTTTCTCGCCTGACGCATTTCGCTGAGCGAGAGCTACATGCCCAGTTTGGACTCGCTGAAAGAGCAAGAAAATGCTTGTCCGTCGAGCTGAAGGAAAATCCCTGCACAGCACACCGTGGCTGCGTGCAGTGCTCACGCTGAAGAGCGGCAAAGCTCCAAGCCATGGCTGGGCTTCAGTTCTGTCCAGAGCACAGAAGGCGAAGAACCAAGCAGCTGGGCACCGGGCTCATGTACTCAGGGGAGCCAATTTCAAATGTCCAGCCAAGAGCTGCTTCACAAGCAGCTGCAGCTGAGAATGCTCTGGCTGCTTCAGGAAGGAAGGCGCAGCCCTTGCACTCCTGGACACAAGCTGGCCAGCAGCAGGTTCCTAAACCTTCAGTGCTGCAGAGTGCATGCAGCTGGAGCACAGCCAGAAGGAGGCGTCCAGAAAGAAGGCGTTCTTCAAGTCCCCCCCTCCTCCAGGCAGCCTTGAAACTGAGCACAACACACTGCGCCTCGGCAGCTTCCTTCTCACATAGACGGACCGTCCCCTTCTTCACTCTCGCAGCTCCCTTGCCCACTTGCAGCAGCTGCTGCCAAAGAAAAAGGCTCCAGAAGTCAAAGCCTCTGCTGGGCTGCACTTTCCCCTTGCCTCACGTCAAAGCACCAGAAACTCTCCGCTGCACTCTGTATTTCCAGTCTCCGCTGCATCTGCCACTGTCATCTCTGCATCTCAAAAGCATCAAGCTGGGCACAATTCTTTCCAGGGAAAGCTGGAAGAGAAATAGGTAGCAGCACAAGTAGCCGCAGCTTGAACTTTCTGTTTTCAAGTGCTAACGTGAATCCGCACACAAGCGAGAGGCAGCCTGGGCGATGCGCATACCAGCTCCGTGCTCTGCTCCTTCATTGTGCCGGAGTGGAACCGGTGTCTACTTCTCGCCCAGAGAGCACGGTGCCGGCAGAGAAATGCTCCAGGCTGCTGCCTCTGCCCAAACACGCCTGGCCTCTGCACTTTCTCTCTCAGCGCTAGGTAGCAGCACATTCGGTCTGCCTTGCAGCCTGAATCTGAACGGAAAGCTTCTCAGCTAAGTCTCGCACAGAGAACAGTTTTAGGTCAACGAGCTTACGCGGAGCTTACCCTCGACGCGTGGAAACCTGTATTTGCAGCACATCCTAGTGGTAGCCCTCTTTCCTTTCCAGCCTGCACAGCGCCGGCAGACCGCGGTGCTCTCTGCACCTGCCTTCTCACTTGCAAGCACCACCGCCAAGCTTACAGCCTTGCAGGGAGCGAAGAGGCGGATAAGCGTGTCGCCCAGAAGAAGGTGCCAGGACCAAAAGATGGTCTTCCTTTCTCCTGCTCCTTGCCCGAATTGTGGTGCTGTGTTGAAAGTCTTGCCCAGCGAAAAGCTACTCCAGCAAGTGTTTCTCGCCTGACGCATTTCGCTGAGCGAGAGCTACATGCCCAGTTTGGACTCGCTGAAAGAGCAAGAAAATGCTTGTCCGTCGAGCTGAAGGAAAATCCCTGCACAGCACACCGTGGCTGCGTGCAGTGCTCACGCTGAAGAGCGGCAAAGCTCCAAGCCATGGCTGGGCTTCAGTTCTGTCCAGAGCACAGAAGGCGAAGAACCAAGCAGCTGGGCACCGGGCTCATGTACTCAGGGGAGCCAATTTCAAATGTCCAGCCAAGAGCTGCTTCACAAGCAGCTGCAGCTGAGAATGCTCTGGCTGCTTCAGGAAGGAAGGCGCAGCCCTTGCACTCCTGGACACAAGCTGGCCAGCAGCAGGTTCCTAAACCTTCAGTGCTGCAGAGTGCATGCAGCTGGAGCACAGCCAGAAGGAGGCGTCCAGAAAGAAGGCGTTCTTCAAGTCCCCCCCTCCTCCAGGCAGCCTTGAAACTGAGCACAACACACTGCGCCTCGGCAGCTTCCTTCTCACATAGACGGACCGTCCCCTTCTTCACTCTCGCAGCTCCCTTGCCCACTTGCAGCAGCTGCTGCCAAAGAAAAAGGCTCCAGAAGTCAAAGCCTCTGCTGGGCTGCACTTTCCCCTTGCCTCACGTCAAAGCACCAGAAACTCTCCGCTGCACTCTGTATTTCCAGTCTCCGCTGCATCTGCCACTGTCATCTCTGCATCTCAAAAGCATCAAGATGGGCACAATTCTTTCCAGGGAAAGCTGGAAGAGAAATAGGTAGCAGCACAAGTAGCCGCAGCTTGAACTTTCTGTTTTCAAGTGCTAACGTGAATCCGCACACAAGCGAGAGGCAGCCTGGGCGATGCGCATACCAGCTCCGTGCTCTGCTCCTTCATTGTGCCGGAGTGGAAGCGGTGTCTACTTCTCGCCCAGAGAGCACGGTGCCGGCAGAGAAATGCTCCAGGCTGCTGCCTCTGCCCAAACACGCCTGGCCTCTGCACTTTCTCTCTCAGCGCTAGGTAGCAGCACATTCGGTCTGCCTTGCAGCCTGAATCTGAACGGAAAGCTTCTCAGCTAAGTCTCGCACAGAGAACAGTTTGAGGTCAACGAGCTTACGCGGAGCTTACCCTCGACGCGTGGAAACCTGTATTTGCAGCACATCCTAGTGGTAGCCCTCTTTCCTTTCCAGCCTGCACAGCGCCGGCTGATGGCGGTGCTCTCTGCACCTGCCTTCTCACTTGCAAGCACCACCGCCAAGCTTACAGCCTTGCAGGGAGAGAAGAGGCGGATAGGCGTGTCGCCCAGAAGAAGGTGCCAGGACCAAAAGATGGTCTTCCTTTCTGCTGCTCCTTGCCCGAATTGTGGTGCTGTGTTGAAAGTCTTGCCCAGCGAAAAGCTACTCCAGCAAGTGTTTCTCGCCTGACGCATTTCGCTGAGCGAGAGCTACATGCCCAGTTTGGACTCGCTGAAAGAGCAAGACGCTGAAAGAGCAAGAAAATGCTTGTCCGTCGAGCTGAAGGAAAATCCCTGCACAGCACACCGTGGCTGCGTGCAGTGCTCACGCTGAAGAGCGGCAAAGCTCCAAGCCATGGCTGGGCTTCAGTTCTGTCCAGAGCACAGAAGGCGAAGAACCAAGCAGCTGGGCAGCGGGCTCATGTACTCAGGGGAGCCAATTTCAAATGTCCAGCCAAGAGCTGCTTCACAAGCAGCTGCAGCTGAGAATGCTCTGGCTGCTTCAGGAAGGAAGGCGCAGCCCTTGCACTCCTGGACACAAGCTGGCCAGCAGCAGGTTCCTAAACCTTCAGTGCTGCAGAGTGCATGCAGCTGGAGCACAGCCAGAAGGAGGCGTCCAGAAAGAAGGCGTTCTTCAAGTCCCCCCCTCCTCCAGGCAGCCTTGAAACTGAGCACAACACACTGCGCCTCGGCAGCTTCCTTCTCACATAGACGGACCGTCCCCTTCTTCACTCTCGCAGCTCCCTTGCCCACTTGCAGCAGCTGCTGCCAAAGAAAAAGGCTCCAGAAGTCAAAGCCTCTGCTGGGCTGCACTTTCCCCTTGCCTCACGTCAAAGCACCAGAAACTCTCCGCTGCACTCTGTATTTCCAGTCTCCGCTGCATCTGCCACTGTCATCTCTGCATCTCAAAAGCATCAAGCTGGGCACAATTCTTTCCAGGGAAAGCTGGAAGAGAAATAGGTAGCAGCACAAGTAGCCGCAGCTTGAACTTTCTGTTTTCAAGTGCTAACGTGAATCCGCACACAAGCGAGAGGCAGCCTGGGCGATGCGCATACCAGCTCCGTGCTCTGCTCCTTCATTGTGCCGGAGTGGAACCGGTGTCTACTTCTCGCCCAGAGAGCACGGTGCCGGCAGAGAAATGCTCCAGGCTGCTGCCTCTGCCCAAACACGCCTGGCCTCTGCACTTTCTCTCTCAGCGCTAGGTAGCAGCACATTCGGTCTGCCTTGCAGCCTGAATCTGAACGGAAAGCTTCTCAGCTAAGTCTCGCACAGAGAACAGTTTGAGGTCAACGAGCTTACGCGGAGCTTACCCTCGACGCGTGGAAACCTGTATTTGCAGCACATCCTAGTGGTAGCCCTCTTTCCTTTCCAGCCTGCACAGCGCCGGCTGATGGCGGTGCTCTCTGCACCTGCCTTCTCACTTGCAAGCACCACCGCCAAGCTTACAGCCTTGCAGGGAGAGAAGAGGCGGATAGGCGTGTCGCCCAGAAGAAGGTGCCAGGACCAAAAGATGGTCTTCCTTTCTGCTGCTCCTTGCCCGAATTGTGGTGCTGTGTTGAAAGTCTTGCCCAGCGAAAAGCTACTCCAGCAAGTGTTTCTCGCCTGACGCATTTCGCTGAGCGAGAGCTACATGCCCAGTTTGGACTCGCTGAAAGAGCAAGAAAATGCTTGTCCGTCGAGCTGAAGGAAAATCCCTGCACAGCACACCGTGGCTGCGTGCAGTGCTCACGCTGAAGAGCGGCAAAGCTCCAAGCCATGGCTGGGCTTCAGTTCTGTCCAGAGCACAGAAGGCGAAGAACCAAGCAGCTGGGCACCGGGCTCATGTACTCAGGGGAGCCAATTTCAAATGTCCAGCCAAGAGCTGCTTCACAAGCAGCTGCAGCTGAGAATGCTCTGGCTGCTTCAGGAAGGAAGGCGCAGCCCTTGCACTCCTGGACACAAGCTGGCCAGCAGCAGGTTCCTAAACCTTCAGTGCTGCAGAGTGCATGCAGCTGGAGCACAGCCAGAAGGAGGCGTCCAGAAAGAAGGCGTTCTTCAAGTCCCCCCCTCCTCCAGGCAGCCTTGAAACTGAGCACAACACACTGCGCCTCGGCAGCTTCCTTCTCACATAGACGGACCGTCGCCTTCTTCACTCTCGCAGCTCCCTTGCCCACTTGCAGCAGCTGCTGCCAAAGAAAAAGGCTCCAGAAGTCAAAGCCTCTGCTGGGCTGCACTTTCCCCTTGCCTCACGTCAAAGCACCAGAAACTCTCCGCTGCACTCTGTATTTCCAGTCTCCGCTGCATCTGCCACTGTCATCTCTGCATCTCAAAAGCATCAAGCTGGGCACAATTCTTTCCAGGGAAAGCTGGAAGAGAAATAGGTAGCAGCACAAGTAGCCGCAGCTTGAACTTTCTGTTTTCAAGTGCTAACGTGAATCCGCACACAAGCGAGAGGCAGCCTGGGCGATGCGCATACCAGCTCCGTGCTCTGCTCCTTCATTGTGCCGGAGTGGAAGCGGTGTCTACTTCTCGCCCAGAGAGCACGGTGCCGGCAGAGAAATGCTCCAGGCTGCTGCCTCTGCCCAAACACGCCTGGCCTCTGCACTTTCTCTCTCAGCGCTAGGTAGCAGCACATTCGGTCTGCCTTGCAGCCTGAATCTGAACGGAAAGCTTCTCAGCTAAGTCTCGCACAGAGAACAGTTTGAGGTCAACGAGCTTACGCGGAGCTTACCCTCGACGCGTGGAAACCTGTATTTGCAGCACATCCTAGTGGTAGCCCTCTTTCCTTTCCAGCCTGCACAGCGCCGGCAGACCGCGGTGCTCTCTGCACCTGCCTTCTCACTTGCAAGCACCACCGCCAAGCTTACAGCCTTGCAGGGAGCGAAGAGGCGGATAGGCGTGTCGCCCAGAAGAAGGTGCCAGGACCAAAAGATGGTCTTCCTTTCTGCTGCTCCTTGCCCGAATTGTGGTGCTGTGTTGAAAGTCTTGCCCAGCGAAAAGCTACTCCAGCAAGTGTTTCTCGCCTGACGCATTTCGCTGAGCGAGAGCTACATGCCCAGTTTGGACTCGCTGAAAGAGCAAGAAAATGCTTGTCCGTCGAGCTGAAGGAAAATCCCTGCACAGCACACCGTGGCTGCGTGCAGTGCTCACGCTGAAGAGCGGCAAAGCTCCAAGCCATGGCTGGGCTTCAGTTCTGTCCAGAGCACAGAAGGCGAAGAACCAAGCAGCTGGGCACCGGGCTCATGTACTCAGGGGAGCCAATTTCAAATGTCCAGCCAAGAGCTGCTTCACAAGCAGCTGCAGCTGAGAATGCTCTGGCTGCTTCAGGAAGGAAGGCGCAGCCCTTGCACTCCTGGACACAAGCTGGCCAGCAGCAGGTTCCTAAACGTTCAGTGCTGCAGAGTGCATGCAGCTGGAGCACAGCCAGAAGGAGGCGTCCAGAAAGAAGGCGTTCTTCAAGTCCCCCCCTCCTCCAGGCAGCCTTGAAACTGAGCACAACACACTGCGCCTCGGCAGCTTCCTTCTCACATAGACGGACCGTCCCCTTCTTCACTCTCGCAGCTCCCTTGCCCACTTGCAGCAGCTGCTGCCAAAGAAAAAGGCTCCAGAAGTCAAAGCCTCTGCTGGGCTGCACTTTCCCCTTGCCTCACGTCAAAGCACCAGAAACTCTCCGCTGCACTCTGTATTTCCAGTCTCCGCTGCATCTGCCACTGTCATCTCTGCATCTCAAAAGCATCAAGCTGGGCACAATTCTTTCCAGGGAAAGCTGGAAGAGAAATAGGTAGCAGCACAAGTAGCCGCAGCTTGAACTTTCTGTTTTCAAGTGCTAACGTGAATCCGCACACAAGCGAGAGGCAGCCTGGGCGATGCGCATACCAGCTCCGTGCTCTGCTCCTTCATTGTGCCGGAGTGGAACCGGTGTCTACTTCTCGCCCAGAGAGCACGGTGCCGGCAGAGAAATGCTCCAGGCTGCTGCCTCTGCCCAAACACGCCTGGCCTCTGCACTTTCTCTCTCAGCGCTAGGTAGCAGCACATTCGGTCTGCCTTGCAGCCTGAATCTGAACGGAAAGCTTCTCAGCTAAGTCTCGCACAGAGAACAGTTTGAGGTCAACGAGCTTACGCGGAGCTTACCCTCGACGCGTGGAAACCTGTATTTGCAGCACATCCTAGTGGTAGCCCTCTTTCCTTTCCAGCCTGCACAGCGCCGGCTGATGGCGGTGCTCTCTGCACCTGCCTTCTCACTTGCAAGCACCACCGCCAAGCTTACAGCCTTGCAGGGAGAGAAGAGGCGGATAGGCGTGTCGCCCAGAAGAAGGTGCCAGGACCAAAAGATGGTCTTCCTTTCTGCTGCTCCTTGCCCGAATTGTGGTGCTGTGTTGAAAGTCTTGCCCAGCGAAAAGCTACTCCAGCAAGTGTTTCTCGCCTGACGCATTTCGCTGAGCGAGAGCTACATGCCCAGTTTGGACTCGCTGAAAGAGCAAGAAAATGCTTGTCCGTCGAGCTGAAGGAAAATCCCTGCACAGCACACCGTGGCTGCGTGCAGTGCTCACGCTGAAGAGCGGCAAAGCTCCAAGCCATGGCTGGGCTTCAGTTCTGTCCAGAGCACAGAAGGCGAAGAACCAAGCAGCTGGGCAGCGGGCTCATGTACTCAGGGGAGCCAATTTCAAATGTCCAGCCAAGAGCTGCTTCACAAGCAGCTGCAGCTGAGAATGCTCTGGCTGCTTCAGGAAGGAAGGCGCAGCCCTTGCACTCCTGGACACAAGCTGGCCAGCAGCAGGTTCCTAAACGTTCAGTGCTGCAGAGTGCATGCAGCTGGAGCACAGCCAGAAGGAGGCGTCCAGAAAGAAGGCGTTCTTCAAGTCCCCCCCTCCTCCAGGCAGCCTTGAAACTGAGCACAACACACTGCGCCTCGGCAGCTTCCTTCTCACATAGACGGACCGTCCCCTTCTTCACTCTCGCAGCTCCCTTGCCCACTTGCAGCAGCTGCTGCCAAAGAAAAAGGCTCCAGAAGTCAAAGCCTCTGCTGGGCTGCACTTTCCCCTTGCCTCACGTCAAAGCACCAGAAACTCTCCGCTGCACTCTGTATTTCCAGTCTCCGCTGCATCTGCCACTGTCATCTCTGCATCTCAAAAGCATCAAGATGGGCACAATTCTTTCCAGGGAAAGCTGGAAGAGAAATAGGTAGCAGCACAAGTAGCCGCAGCTTGAACTTTCTGTTTTCAAGTGCTAACGTGAATCCGCACACAAGCGAGAGGCAGCCTGGGCGATGCGCATACCAGCTCCGTGCTCTGCTCCTTCATTGTGCCGGAGTGGAAGCGGTGTCTACTTCTCGCCCAGAGAGCACGGTGCCGGCAGAGAAATGCTCCAGGCTGCTGCCTCTGCCCAAACACGCCTGGCCTCTGCACTTTCTCTCTCAGCGCTAGGTAGCAGCACATTCGGTCTGCCTTGCAGCCTGAATCTGAACGGAAAGCTTCTCAGCTAAGTCTCGCACAGAGAACAGTTTGAGGTCAACGAGCTTACGCGGAGCTTACCCTCGACGCGTGGAAACCTGTATTTGCAGCACATCCTAGTGGTAGCCCTCTTTCCTTTCCAGCCTGCACAGCGCCGGCTGATGGCGGTGCTCTCTGCACCTGCCTTCTCACTTGCAAGCACCACCGCCAAGCTTACAGCCTTGCAGGGAGAGAAGAGGCGGATAGGCGTGTCGCCCAGAAGAAGGTGCCAGGACCAAAAGATGGTCTTCCTTTCTGCTGCTCCTTGCCCGAATTGTGGTGCTGTGTTGAAAGTCTTGCCCAGCGAAAAGCTACTCCAGCAAGTGTTTCTCGCCTGACGCATTTCGCTGAGCGAGAGCTACATGCCCAGTTTGGACTCGCTGAAAGAGCAAGAAAATGCTTGTCCGTCGAGCTGAAGGAAAATCCCTGCACAGCACACCGTGGCTGCGTGCAGTGCTCACGCTGAAGAGCGGCAAAGCTCCAAGCCATGGCTGGGCTTCAGTTCTGTCCAGAGCACAGAAGGCGAAGAACCAAGCAGCTGGGCAGCGGGCTCATGTACTCAGGGGAGCCAATTTCAAATGTCCAGCCAAGAGCTGCTTCACAAGCAGCTGCAGCTGAGAATGCTCTGGCTGCTTCAGGAAGGAAGGCGCAGCCCTTGCACTCCTGGACACAAGCTGGCCAGCAGCAGGTTCCTAAACCTTCAGTGCTGCAGAGTGCATGCAGCTGGAGCACAGCCAGAAGGAGGCGTCCAGAAAGAAGGCGTTCTTCAAGTCCCCCCCTCCTCCAGGCAGCCTTGAAACTGAGCACAACACACTGCGCCTCGGCAGCTTCCTTCTCACATAGACGGACCGTCCCCTTCTTCACTCTCGCAGCTCCCTTGCCCACTTGCAGCAGCTGCTGCCAAAGAAAAAGGCTCCAGAAGTCAAAGCCTCTGCTGGGCTGCACTTTCCCCTTGCCTCACGTCAAAGCACCAGAAACTCTCCGCTGCACTCTGTATTTCCAGTCTCCGCTGCATCTGCCACTGTCATCTCTGCATCTCAAAAGCATCAAGATGGGCACAATTCTTTCCAGGGAAAGCTGGAAGAGAAATAGGTAGCAGCACAAGTAGCCGCAGCTTGAACTTTCTGTTTTCAAGTGCTAACGTGAATCCGCACACAAGCGAGAGGCAGCCTGGGCGATGCGCATACCAGCTCCGTGCTCTGCTCCTTCATTGTGCCGGAGTGGAAGCGGTGTCTACTTCTCGCCCAGAGAGCACGGTGCCGGCAGAGAAATGCTCCAGGCTGCTGCCTCTGCCCAAACACGCCTGGCCTCTGCACTTTCTCTCTCAGCGCTAGGTAGCAGCACATTCGGTCTGCCTTGCAGCCTGAATCTGAACGGAAAGCTTCTCAGCTAAGTCTCGCACAGAGAACAGTTTGAGGTCAACGAGCTTACGCGGAGCTTACCCTCGACGCGTGGAAACCTGTATTTGCAGCACATCCTAGTGGTAGCCCTCTTTCCTTTCCAGCCTGCACAGCGCCGGCTGATGGCGGTGCTCTCTGCACCTGCCTTCTCACTTGCAAGCACCACCGCCAAGCTTACAGCCTTGCAGGGAGAGAAGAGGCGGATAGGCGTGTCGCCCAGAAGAAGGTGCCAGGACCAAAAGATGGTCTTCCTTTCTGCTGCTCCTTGCCCGAATTGTGGTGCTGTGTTGAAAGTCTTGCCCAGCGAAAAGCTACTCCAGCAAGTGTTTCTCGCCTGACGCATTTCGCTGAGCGAGAGCTACATGCCCAGTTTGGACTCGCTGAAAGAGCAAGAAAATGCTTGTCCGTCGAGCTGAAGGAAAATCCCTGCACAGCACACCGTGGCTGCGTGCAGTGCTCACGCTGAAGAGCGGCAAAGCTCCAAGCCATGGCTGGGCTTCAGTTCTGTCCAGAGCACAGAAGGCGAAGAACCAAGCAGCTGGGCACCGGGCTCATGTACTCAGGGGAGCCAATTTCAAATGTCCAGCCAAGAGCTGCTTCACAAGCAGCTGCAGCTGAGAATGCTCTGGCTGCTTCAGGAAGGAAGGCGCAGCCCTTGCACTCCTGGACACAAGCTGGCCAGCAGCAGGTTCCTAAACCTTCAGTGCTGCAGAGTGCATGCAGCTGGAGCACAGCCAGAAGGAGGCGTCCAGAAAGAAGGCGTTCTTCAAGTCCCCCCCTCCTCCAGGCAGCCTTGAAACTGAGCACAACACACTGCGCCTCGGCAGCTTCCTTCTCACATAGACGGACCGTCCCCTTCTTCACTCTCGCAGCTCCCTTGCCCACTTGCAGCAGCTGCTGCCAAAGAAAAAGGCTCCAGAAGTCAAAGCCTCTGCTGGGCTGCACTTTCCCCTTGCCTCACGTCAAAGCACCAGAAACTCTCCGCTGCACTCTGTATTTCCAGTCTCCGCTGCATCTGCCACTGTCATCTCTGCATCTCAAAAGCATCAAGCTGGGCACAATTCTTTCCAGGGAAAGCTGGAAGAGAAATAGGTAGCAGCACAAGTAGCCGCAGCTTGAACTTTCTGTTTTCAAGTGCTAACGTGAATCCGCACACAAGCGAGAGGCAGCCTGGGCGATGCGCATACCAGCTCCGTGCTCTGCTCCTTCATTGTGCCGGAGTGGAAGCGGTGTCTACTTCTCGCCCAGAGAGCACGGTGCCGGCAGAGAAATGCTCCAGGCTGCTGCCTCTGCCCAAACACGCCTGGCCTCTGCACTTTCTCTCTCAGCGCTAGGTAGCAGCACATTCGGTCTGCCTTGCAGCCTGAATCTGAACGGAAAGCTTCTCAGCTAAGTCTCGCACAGAGAACAGTTTGAGGTCAACGAGCTTACGCGGAGCTTACCCTCGACGCGTGGAAACCTGTATTTGCAGCACATCCTAGTGGTAGCCCTCTTTCCTTTCCAGCCTGCACAGCGCCGGCAGACCGCGGTGCTCTCTGCACCTGCCTTCTCACTTGCAAGCACCACCGCCAAGCTTACAGCCTTGCAGGGAGCGAAGAGGCGGATAGGCGTGTCGCCCAGAAGAAGGTGCCAGGACCAAAAGATGGTCTTCCTTTCTGCTGCTCCTTGCCCGAATTGTGGTGCTGTGTTGAAAGTCTTGCCCAGCGAAAAGCTACTCCAGCAAGTGTTTCTCGCCTGACGCATTTCGCTGAGCGAGAGCTACATGCCCAGTTTGGACTCGCTGAAAGAGCAAGAAAATGCTTGTCCGTCGAGCTGAAGGAAAATCCCTGCACAGCACACCGTGGCTGCGTGCAGTGCTCACGCTGAAGAGCGGCAAAGCTCCAAGCCATGGCTGGGCTTCAGTTCTGTCCAGAGCACAGAAGGCGAAGAACCAAGCAGCTGGGCACCGGGCTCATGTACTCAGGGGAGCCAATTTCAAATGTCCAGCCAAGAGCTGCTTCACAAGCAGCTGCAGCTGAGAATGCTCTGGCTGCTTCAGGAAGGAAGGCGCAGCCCTTGCACTCCTGGACACAAGCTGGCCAGCAGCAGGTTCCTAAACCTTCAGTGCTGCAGAGTGCATGCAGCTGGAGCACAGCCAGAAGGAGGCGTCCAGAAAGAAGGCGTTCTTCAAGTCCCCCCCTCCTCCAGGCAGCCTTGAAACTGAGCACAACACACTGCGCCTCGGCAGCTTCCTTCTCACATAGACGGACTGTCCCCTTCTTCACTCTCGCAGCTCCCTTGCCCACTTGCAGCAGCTGCTGCCAAAGAAAAAGGCTCCAGAAGTCAAAGCCTCTGCTGGGCTGCACTTTCCCCTTGCCTCACGTCAAAGCACCAGAAACTCTCCGCTGCACTCTGTATTTCCAGTCTCCGCTGCATCTGCCACTGTCATCTCTGCATCTCAAAAGCATCAAGCTGGGCACAATTCTTTCCAGGGAAAGCTGGAAGAGAAATAGGTAGCAGCACAAGTAGCCGCAGCTTGAACTTTCTGTTTTCAAGTGCTAACGTGAATCCGCACACAAGCGAGAGGCAGCCTGGGCGATGCGCATACCAGCTCCGTGCTCTGCTCCTTCATTGTGCCGGAGTGGAACCGGTGTCTACTTCTCGCCCAGAGAGCACGGTGCCGGCAGAGAAATGCTCCAGGCTGCTGCCTCTGCCCAAACACGCCTGGCCTCTGCACTTTCTCTCTCAGCGCTAGGTAGCAGCACATTCGGTCTGCCTTGCAGCCTGAATCTGAACGGAAAGCTTCTCAGCTAAGTCTCGCACAGAGAACAGTTTGAGGTCAACGAGCTTACGCGGAGCTTACCCTCGACGCGTGGAAACCTGTATTTGCAGCACATCCTAGTGGTAGCCCTCTTTCCTTTCCAGCCTGCACAGCGCCGGCTGATGGCGGTGCTCTCTGCACCTGCCTTCTCACTTGCAAGCACCACCGCCAAGCTTACAGCCTTGCAGGGAGAGAAGAGGCGGATAGGCGTGTCGCCCAGAAGAAGGTGCCAGGACCAAAAGATGGTCTTCCTTTCTGCTGCTCCTTGCCCGAATTGTGGTGCTGTGTTGAAAGTCTTGCCCAGCGAAAAGCTACTCCAGCAAGTGTTTCTCGCCTGACGCATTTCGCTGAGCGAGAGCTACATGCCCAGTTTGGACTCGCTGAAAGAGCAAGAAAATGCTTGTCCGTCGAGCTGAAGGAAAATCCCTGCACAGCACACCGTGGCTGCGTGCAGTGCTCACGCTGAAGAGCGGCAAAGCTCCAAGCCATGGCTGGGCTTCAGTTCTGTCCAGAGCACAGAAGGCGAAGAACCAAGCAGCTGGGCAGCGGGCTCATGTACTCAGGGGAGCCAATTTCAAATGTCCAGCCAAGAGCTGCTTCACAAGCAGCTGCAGCTGAGAATGCTCTGGCTGCTTCAGGAAGGAAGGCGCAGCCCTTGCACTCCTGGACACAAGCTGGCCAGCAGCAGGTTCCTAAACCTTCAGTGCTGCAGAGTGCATGCAGCTGGAGCACAGCCAGAAGGAGGCGTCCAGAAAGAAGGCGTTCTTCAAGTCCCCCCCTCCTCCAGGCAGCCTTGAAACTGAGCACAACACACTGCGCCTCGGCAGCTTCCTTCTCACATAGACGGACCGTCCCCTTCTTCACTCTCGCAGCTCCCTTGCCCACTTGCAGCAGCTGCTGCCAAAGAAAAAGGCTCCAGAAGTCAAAGCCTCTGCTGGGCTGCACTTTCCCCTTGCCTCACGTCAAAGCACCAGAAACTCTCCGCTGCACTCTGTATTTCCAGTCTCCGCTGCATCTGCCACTGTCATCTCTGCATCTCAAAAGCATCAAGATGGGCACAATTCTTTCCAGGGAAAGCTGGAAGAGAAATAGGTAGCAGCACAAGTAGCCGCAGCTTGAACTTTCTGTTTTCAAGTGCTAACGTGAATCCGCACACAAGCGAGAGGCAGCCTGGGCGATGCGCATACCAGCTCCGTGCTCTGCTCCTTCATTGTGCCGGAGTGGAACCGGTGTCTACTTCTCGCCCAGAGAGCACGGTGCCGGCAGAGAAATGCTCCAGGCTGCTGCCTCTGCCCAAACACGCCTGGCCTCTGCACTTTCTCTCTCAGCGCTAGGTAGCAGCACATTCGGTCTGCCTTGCAGCCTGAATCTGAACGGAAAGCTTCTCAGCTAAGTCTCGCACAGAGAACAGTTTGAGGTCAACGAGCTTACGCGGAGCTTACCCTCGACGCGTGGAAACCTGTATTTGCAGCACATCCTAGTGGTAGCCCTCTTTCCTTTCCAGCCTGCACAGCGCCGGCTGATGGCGGTGCTCTCTGCACCTGCCTTCTCACTTGCAAGCACCACCGCCAAGCTTACAGCCTTGCAGGGAGAGAAGAGGCGGATAGGCGTGTCGCCCAGAAGAAGGTGCCAGGACCAAAAGATGGTCTTCCTTTCTGCTGCTCCTTGCCCGAATTGTGGTGCTGTGTTGAAAGTCTTGCCCAGCGAAAAGCTACTCCAGCAAGTGTTTCTCGCCTGACGCATTTCGCTGAGCGAGAGCTACATGCCCAGTTTGGACTCGCTGAAAGAGCAAGAAAATGCTTGTCCGTCGAGCTGAAGGAAAATCCCTGCACAGCACACCGTGGCTGCGTGCAGTGCTCACGCTGAAGAGCGGCAAAGCTCCAAGCCATGGCTGGGCTTCAGTTCTGTCCAGAGCACAGAAGGCGAAGAACCAAGCAGCTGGGCACCGGGCTCATGTACTCAGGGGAGCCAATTTCAAATGTCCAGCCAAGAGCTGCTTCACAAGCAGCTGCAGCTGAGAATGCTCTGGCTGCTTCAGGAAGGAAGGCGCAGCCCTTGCACTCCTGGACACAAGCTGGCCAGCAGCAGGTTCCTAAACGTTCAGTGCTGCAGAGTGCATGCAGCTGGAGCACAGCCAGAAGGAGGCGTCCAGAAAGAAGGCGTTCTTCAAGTCCCCCCCTCCTCCAGGCAGCCTTGAAACTGAGCACAACACACTGCGCCTCGGCAGCTTCCTTCTCACATAGACGGACCGTCCCCTTCTTCACTCTCGCAGCTCCCTTGCCCACTTGCAGCAGCTGCTGCCAAAGAAAAAGGCTCCAGAAGTCAAAGCCTCTGCTGGGCTGCACTTTCCCCTTGCCTCACGTCAAAGCACCAGAAACTCTCCGCTGCACTCTGTATTTCCAGTCTCCGCTGCATCTGCCACTGTCATCTCTGCATCTCAAAAGCATCAAGCTGGGCACAATTCTTTCCAGGGAAAGCTGGAAGAGAAATAGGTAGCAGCACAAGTAGCCGCAGCTTGAACTTTCTGTTTTCAAGTGCTAACGTGAATCCGCACACAAGCGAGAGGCAGCCTGGGCGATGCGCATACCAGCTCCGTGCTCTGCTCCTTCATTGTGCCGGAGTGGAAGCGGTGTCTACTTCTCGCCCAGAGAGCACGGTGCCGGCAGAGAAATGCTCCAGGCTGCTGCCTCTGCCCAAACACGCCTGGCCTCTGCACTTTCTCTCTCAGCGCTAGGTAGCAGCACATTCGGTCTGCCTTGCAGCCTGAATCTGAACGGAAAGCTTCTCAGCTAAGTCTCGCACAGAGAACAGTTTGAGGTCAACGAGCTTACGCGGAGCTTACCCTCGACGCGTGGAAACCTGTATTTGCAGCACATCCTAGTGGTAGCCCTCTTTCCTTTCCAGCCTGCACAGCGCCGGCTGATGGCGGTGCTCTCTGCACCTGCCTTCTCACTTGCAAGCACCACCGCCAAGCTTACAGCCTTGCAGGGAGAGAAGAGGCGGATAGGCGTGTCGCCCAGAAGAAGGTGCCAGGACCAAAAGATGGTCTTCCTTTCTGCTGCTCCTTGCCCGAATTGTGGTGCTGTGTTGAAAGTCTTGCCCAGCGAAAAGCTACTCCAGCAAGTGTTTCTCGCCTGACGCATTTCGCTGAGCGAGAGCTACATGCCCAGTTTGGACTCGCTGAAAGAGCAAGAAAATGCTTGTCCGTCGAGCTGAAGGAAAATCCCTGCACAGCACACCGTGGCTGCGTGCAGTGCTCACGCTGAAGAGCGGCAAAGCTCCAAGCCATGGCTGGGCTTCAGTTCTGTCCAGAGCACAGAAGGCGAAGAACCAAGCAGCTGGGCACCGGGCTCATGTACTCAGGGGAGCCAATTTCAAATGTCCAGCCAAGAGCTGCTTCACAAGCAGCTGCAGCTGAGAATGCTCTGGCTGCTTCAGGAAGGAAGGCGCAGCCCTTGCACTCCTGGACACAAGCTGGCCAGCAGCAGGTTCCTAAACCTTCAGTGCTGCAGAGTGCATGCAGCTGGAGCACAGCCAGAAGGAGGCGTCCAGAAAGAAGGCGTTCTTCAAGTCCCCCCCTCCTCCAGGCAGCCTTGAAACTGAGCACAACACACTGCGCCTCGGCAGCTTCCTTCTCACATAGACGGACCGTCCCCTTCTTCACTCTCGCAGCTCCCTTGCCCACTTGCAGCAGCTGCTGCCAAAGAAAAAGGCTCCAGAAGTCAAAGCCTCTGCTGGGCTGCACTTTCCCCTTGCCTCACGTCAAAGCACCAGAAACTCTCCGCTGCACTCTGTATTTCCAGTCTCCGCTGCATCTGCCACTGTCATCTCTGCATCTCAAAAGCATCAAGCTGGGCACAATTCTTTCCAGGGAAAGCTGGAAGAGAAATAGGTAGCAGCACAAGTAGCCGCAGCTTGAACTTTCTGTTTTCAAGTGCTAACGTGAATCCGCACACAAGCGAGAGGCAGCCTGGGCGATGCGCATACCAGCTCCGTGCTCTGCTCCTTCATTGTGCCGGAGTGGAACCGGTGTCTACTTCTCGCCCAGAGAGCACGGTGCCGGCAGAGAAATGCTCCAGGCTGCTGCCTCTGCCCAAACACGCCTGGCCTCTGCACTTTCTCTCTCAGCGCTAGGTAGCAGCACATTCGGTCTGCCTTGCAGCCTGAATCTGAACGGAAAGCTTCTCAGCTAAGTCTCGCACAGAGAACAGTTTGAGGTCAACGAGCTTACGCGGAGCTTACCCTCGACGCGTGGAAACCTGTATTTGCAGCACATCCTAGTGGTAGCCCTCTTTCCTTTCCAGCCTGCACAGCGCCGGCTGATGGCGGTGCTCTCTGCACCTGCCTTCTCACTTGCAAGCACCACCGCCAAGCTTACAGCCTTGCAGGGAGCGAAGAGGCGGATAGGCGTGTCGCCCAGAAGAAGGTGCCAGGACCAAAAGATGGTCTTCCTTTCTGCTGCTCCTTGCCCGAATTGTGGTGCTGTGTTGAAAGTCTTGCCCAGCGAAAAGCTACTCCAGCAAGTGTTTCTCGCCTGACGCATTTCGCTGAGCGAGAGCTACATGCCCAGTTTGGACTCGCTGAAAGAGCAAGAAAATGCTTGTCCGTCGAGCTGAAGGAAAATCCCTGCACAGCACACCGTGGCTGCGTGCAGTGCTCACGCTGAAGAGCGGCAAAGCTCCAAGCCATGGCTGGGCTTCAGTTCTGTCCAGAGCACAGAAGGCGAAGAACCAAGCAGCTGGGCACCGGGCTCATGTACTCAGGGGAGCCAATTTCAAATGTCCAGCCAAGAGCTGCTTCACAAGCAGCTGCAGCTGAGAATGCTCTGGCTGCTTCAGGAAGGAAGGCGCAGCCCTTGCACTCCTGGACACAAGCTGGCCAGCAGCAGGTTCCTAAACGTTCAGTGCTGCAGAGTGCATGCAGCTGGAGCACAGCCAGAAGGAGGCGTCCAGAAAGAAGGCGTTCTTCAAGTCCCCCCCTCCTCCAGGCAGCCTTGAAACTGAGCACAACACACTGCGCCTCGGCAGCTTCCTTCTCACATAGACGGACCGTCCCCTTCTTCACTCTCGCAGCTCCCTTGCCCACTTGCAGCAGCTGCTGCCAAAGAAAAAGGCTCCAGAAGTCAAAGCCTCTGCTGGGCTGCACTTTCCCCTTGCCTCACGTCAAAGCACCAGAAACTCTCCGCTGCACTCTGTATTTCCAGTCTCCGCTGCATCTGCCACTGTCATCTCTGCATCTCAAAAGCATCAAGCTGGGCACAATTCTTTCCAGGGAAAGCTGGAAGAGAAATAGGTAGCAGCACAAGTAGCCGCAGCTTGAACTTTCTGTTTTCAAGTGCTAACGTGAATCCGCACACAAGCGAGAGGCAGCCTGGGCGATGCGCATACCAGCTCCGTGCTCTGCTCCTTCATTGTGCCGGAGTGGAAGCGGTGTCTACTTCTCGCCCAGAGAGCACGGTGCCGGCAGAGAAATGCTCCAGGCTGCTGCCTCTGCCCAAACACGCCTGGCCTCTGCACTTTCTCTCTCAGCGCTAGGTAGCAGCACATTCGGTCTGCCTTGCAGCCTGAATCTGAACGGAAAGCTTCTCAGCTAAGTCTCGCACAGAGAACAGTTTGAGGTCAACGAGCTTACGCGGAGCTTACCCTCGACGCGTGGAAACCTGTATTTGCAGCACATCCTAGTGGTAGCCCTCTTTCCTTTCCAGCCTGCACAGCGCCGGCAGACCGCGGTGCTCTCTGCACCTGCCTTCTCACTTGCAAGCACCACCGCCAAGCTTACAGCCTTGCAGGGAGAGAAGAGGCGGATAGGCGTGTCGCCCAGAAGAAGGTGCCAGGACCAAAAGATGGTCTTCCTTTCTGCTGCTCCTTGCCCGAATTGTGGTGCTGTGTTGAAAGTCTTGCCCAGCGAAAAGCTACTCCAGCAAGTGTTTCTCGCCTGACGCATTTCGCTGAGCGAGAGCTACATGCCCAGTTTGGACTCGCTGAAAGAGCAAGAAAATGCTTGTCCGTCGAGCTGAAGGAAAATCCCTGCACAGCACACCGTGGCTGCGTGCAGTGCTCACGCTGAAGAGCGGCAAAGCTCCAAGCCATGGCTGGGCTTCAGTTCTGTCCAGAGCACAGAAGGCGAAGAACCAAGCAGCTGGGCAGCGGGCTCATGTACTCAGGGGAGCCAATTTCAAATGTCCAGCCAAGAGCTGCTTCACAAGCAGCTGCAGCTGAGAATGCTCTGGCTGCTTCAGGAAGGAAGGCGCAGCCCTTGCACTCCTGGACACAAGCTGGCCAGCAGCAGGTTCCTAAACGTTCAGTGCTGCAGAGTGCATGCAGCTGGAGCACAGCCAGAAGGAGGCGTCCAGAAAGAAGGCGTTCTTCAAGTCCCCCCCTCCTCCAGGCAGCCTTGAAACTGAGCACAACACACTGCGCCTCGGCAGCTTCCTTCTCACATAGACGGACCGTCCCCTTCTTCACTCTCGCAGCTCCCTTGCCCACTTGCAGCAGCTGCTGCCAAAGAAAAAGGCTCCAGAAGTCAAAGCCTCTGCTGGGCTGCACTTTCCCCTTGCCTCACGTCAAAGCACCAGAAACTCTCCGCTGCACTCTGTATTTCCAGTCTCCGCTGCATCTGCCACTGTCATCTCTGCATCTCAAAAGCATCAAGCTGGGCACAATTCTTTCCAGGGAAAGCTGGAAGAGAAATAGGTAGCAGCACAAGTAGCCGCAGCTTGAACTTTCTGTTTTCAAGTGCTAACGTGAATCCGCACACAAGCGAGAGGCAGCCTGGGCGATGCGCATACCAGCTCCGTGCTCTGCTCCTTCATTGTGCCGGAGTGGAAGCGGTGTCTACTTCTCGCCCAGAGAGCACGGTGCCGGCAGAGAAATGCTCCAGGCTGCTGCCTCTGCCCAAACACGCCTGGCCTCTGCACTTTCTCTCTCAGCGCTAGGTAGCAGCACATTCGGTCTGCCTTGCAGCCTGAATCTGAACGGAAAGCTTCTCAGCTAAGTCTCGCACAGAGAACAGTTTGAGGTCAACGAGCTTACGCGGAGCTTACCCTCGACGCGTGGAAACCTGTATTTGCAGCACATCCTAGTGGTAGCCCTCTTTCCTTTCCAGCCTGCACAGCGCCGGCTGATGGCGGTGCTCTCTGCACCTGCCTTCTCACTTGCAAGCACCACCGCCAAGCTTACAGCCTTGCAGGGAGAGAAGAGGCGGATAGGCGTGTCGCCCAGAAGAAGGTGCCAGGACCAAAAGATGGTCTTCCTTTCTGCTGCTCCTTGCCCGAATTGTGGTGCTGTGTTGAAAGTCTTGCCCAGCGAAAAGCTACTCCAGCAAGTGTTTCTCGCCTGACGCATTTCGCTGAGCGAGAGCTACATGCCCAGTTTGGACTCGCTGAAAGAGCAAGAAAATGCTTGTCCGTCGAGCTGTAGGAAAATCCCTGCACAGCACACCGTGGCTGCGTGCAGTGCTCACGCTGAAGAGCGGCAAAGCTCCAAGCCATGGCTGGGCTTCAGTTCTGTCCAGAGCACAGAAGGCGAAGAACCAAGCAGCTGGGCAGCGGGCTCATGTACTCAGGGGAGCCAATTTCAAATGTCCAGCCAAGAGCTGCTTCACAAGCAGCTGCAGCTGAGAATGCTCTGGCTGCTTCAGGAAGGAAGGCGCAGCCCTTGCACTCCTGGACACAAGCTGGCCAGCAGCAGGTTCCTAAACCTTCAGTGCTGCAGAGTGCATGCAGCTGGAGCACAGCCAGAAGGAGGCGTCCAGAAAGAAGGCGTTCTTCAAGTCCCCCCCTCCTCCAGGCAGCCTTGAAACTGAGCACAACACACTGCGCCTCGGCAGCTTCCTTCTCACATAGACGGACCGTCCCCTTCTTCACTCTCGCAGCTCCCTTGCCCACTTGCAGCAGCTGCTGCCAAAGAAAAAGGCTCCAGAAGTCAAAGCCTCTGCTGGGCTGCACTTTCCCCTTGCCTCACGTCAAAGCACCAGAAACTCTCCGCTGCACTCTGTATTTCCAGTCTCCGCTGCATCTGCCACTGTCATCTCTGCATCTCAAAAGCATCAAGCTGGGCACAATTCTTTCCAGGGAAAGCTGGAAGAGAAATAGGTAGCAGCACAAGTAGCCGCAGCTTGAACTTTCTGTTTTCAAGTGCTAACGTGAATCCGCACACAAGCGAGAGGCAGCCTGGGCGATGCGCATACCAGCTCCGTGCTCTGCTCCTTCATTGTGCCGGAGTGGAACCGGTGTCTACTTCTCGCCCAGAGAGCACGGTGCCGGCAGAGAAATGCTCCAGGCTGCTGCCTCTGCCCAAACACGCCTGGCCTCTGCACTTTCTCTCTCAGCGCTAGGTAGCAGCACATTCGGTCTGCCTTGCAGCCTGAATCTGAACGGAAAGCTTCTCAGCTAAGTCTCGCACAGAGAACAGTTTTAGGTCAACGAGCTTACGCGGAGCTTACCCTCGACGCGTGGAAACCTGTATTTGCAGCACATCCTAGTGGTAGCCCTCTTTCCTTTCCAGCCTGCACAGCGCCGGCTGATGGCGGTGCTCTCTGCACCTGCCTTCTCACTTGCAAGCACCACCGCCAAGCTTACAGCCTTGCAGGGAGAGAAGAGGCGGATAGGCGTGTCGCCCAGAAGAAGGTGCCAGGACCAAAAGATGGTCTTCCTTTCTGCTGCTCCTTGCCCGAATTGTGGTGCTGTGTTGAAAGTCTTGCCCAGCGAAAAGCTACTCCAGCAAGTGTTTCTCGCCTGACGCATTTCGCTGAGCGAGAGCTACATGCCCAGTTTGGACTCGCTGAAAGAGCAAGAAAATGCTTGTCCGTCGAGCTGAAGGAAAATCCCTGCACAGCACACCGTGGCTGCGTGCAGTGCTCACGCTGAAGAGCGGCAAAGCTCCAAGCCATGGCTGGGCTTCAGTTCTGTCCAGAGCACAGAAGGCGAAGAACCAAGCAGCTGGGCACCGGGCTCATGTACTCAGGGGAGCCAATTTCAAATGTCCAGCCAAGAGCTGCTTCACAAGCAGCTGCAGCTGAGAATGCTCTGGCTGCTTCAGGAAGGAAGGCGCAGCCCTTGCACTCCTGGACACAAGCTGGCCAGCAGCAGGTTCCTAAACCTTCAGTGCTGCAGAGTGCATGCAGCTGGAGCACAGCCAGAAGGAGGCGTCCAGAAAGAAGGCGTTCTTCAAGTCCCCCCCTCCTCCAGGCAGCCTTGAAACTGAGCACAACACACTGCGCCTCGGCAGCTTCCTTCTCACATAGACGGACCGTCCCCTTCTTCACTCTCGCAGCTCCCTTGCCCACTTGCAGCAGCTGCTGCCAAAGAAAAAGGCTCCGGAAGTCAAAGCCTCTGCTGGGCTGCACTTTCCCCTTGCCTCACGTCAAAGCACCAGAAACTCTCGGCTGCACTCTGTATTTCCAGTCTCCGCTGCATCTGCCACTGTCATCTCTGCATCTCAAAAGCATCAAGCTGGGCACAATTCTTTCCAGGGAAAGCTGGAAGAGAAATAGGTAGCAGCACAAGTAGCCGCAGCTTGAACTTTCTGTTTTCAAGTGCTAACGTGAATCCGCACACAAGCGAGAGGCAGCCTGGGCGATGCGCATACCAGCTCCGTGCTCTGCTCCTTCATTGTGCCGGAGTGGAACCGGTGTCTACTTCTCGCCCAGAGAGCACGGTGCCGGCAGAGAAATGCTCCAGGCTGCTGCCTCTGCCCAAACACGCCTGGCCTCTGCACTTTCTCTCTCAGCGCTAGGTAGCAGCACATTCGGTCTGCCTTGCAGCCTGAATCTGAACGGAAAGCTTCTCAGCTAAGTCTCGCACAGAGAACAGTTTGAGGTCAACGAGCTTACGCGGAGCTTACCCTCGACGCGTGGAAACCTGTATTTGCAGCACATCCTAGTGGTAGCCCTCTTTCCTTTCCAGCCTGCACAGCGCCGGCAGACCGCGGTGCTCTCTGCACCTGCCTTCTCACTTGCAAGCACCACCGCCAAGCTTACAGCCTTGCAGGGAGCGAAGAGGCGGATAGGCGTGTCGCCCAGAAGAAGGTGCCAGGACCAAAAGATGGTCTTCCTTTCTGCTGCTCCTTGCCCGAATTGTGGTGCTGTGTTGAAAGTCTTGCCCAGCGAAAAGCTACTCCAGCAAGTGTTTCTCGCCTGACGCATTTCGCTGAGCGAGAGCTACATGCCCAGTTTGGACTCGCTGAAAGAGCAAGAAAATGCTTGTCCGTCGAGCTGAAGGAAAATCCCTGCACAGCACACCGTGGCTGCGTGCAGTGCTCACGCTGAAGAGCGGCAAAGCTCCAAGCCATGGCTGGGCTTCAGTTCTGTCCAGAGCACAGAAGGCGAAGAACCAAGCAGCTGGGCAGCGGGCTCATGTACTCAGGGGAGCCAATTTCAAATGTCCAGCCAAGAGCTGCTTCACAAGCAGCTGCAGCTGAGAATGCTCTGGCTGCTTCAGGAAGGAAGGCGCAGCCCTTGCACTCCTGGACACAAGCTGGCCAGCAGCAGGTTCCTAAACCTTCAGTGCTGCAGAGTGCATGCAGCTGGAGCACAGCCAGAAGGAGGCGTCCAGAAAGAAGGCGTTCTTCAAGTCCCCCCCTCCTCCAGGCAGCCTTGAAACTGAGCACAACACACTGCGCCTCGGCAGCTTCCTTCTCACATAGACGGACCGTCCCCTTCTTCACTCTCGCAGCTCCCTTGCCCACTTGCAGCAGCTGCTGCCAAAGAAAAAGGCTCCAGAAGTCAAAGCCTCTGCTGGGCTGCACTTTCCCCTTGCCTCACGTCAAAGCACCAGAAACTCTCCGCTGCACTCTGTATTTCCAGTCTCCGCTGCATCTGCCACTGTCATCTCTGCATCTCAAAAGCATCAAGCTGGGCACAATTCTTTCCAGGGAAAGCTGGAAGAGAAATAGGTAGCAGCACAAGTAGCCGCAGCTTGAACTTTCTGTTTTCAAGTGCTAACGTGAATCCGCACACAAGCGAGAGGCAGCCTGGGCGATGCGCATACCAGCTCCGTGCTCTGCTCCTTTATTGTGCCGGAGTGGAACCGGTGTCTACTTCTCGCCCAGAGAGCACGGTGCCGGCAGAGAAATGCTCCAGGCTGCTGCCTCTGCCCAAACACGCCTGGCCTCTGCACTTTCTCTCTCAGCGCTAGGTAGCAGCACATTCGGTCTGCCTTGCAGCCTGAATCTGAACGGAAAGCTTCTCAGCTAAGTCTCGCACAGAGAACAGTTTGAGGTCAACGAGCTTACGCGGAGCTTACCCTCGACGCGTGGAAACCTGTATTTGCAGCACATCCTAGTGGTAGCCCTCTTTCCTTTCCAGCCTGCACAGCGCCGGCAGACCGCGGTGCTCTCTGCACCTGCCTTCTCACTTGCAAGCACCACCGCCAAGCTTACAGCCTTGCAGGGAGCGAAGAGGCGGATAGGCGTGTCGCCCAGAAGAAGGTGCCAGGACCAAAAGATGGTCTTCCTTTCTGCTGCTCCTTGCCCGAATTGTGGTGCTGTGTTGAAAGTCTTGCCCAGCGAAAAGCTACTCCAGCAAGTGTTTCTCGCCTGACGCATTTCGCTGAGCGAGAGCTACATGCCCAGTTTGGACTCGCTGAAAGAGCAAGAAAATGCTTGTCCGTCGAGCTGAAGGAAAATCCCTGCACAGCACACCGTGGCTGCGTGCAGTGCTCACGCTGAAGAGCGGCAAAGCTCCAAGCCATGGCTGGGCTTCAGTTCTGTCCAGAGCACAGAAGGCGAAGAACCAAGCAGCTGGGCAGCGGGCTCATGTACTCAGGGGAGCCAATTTCAAATGTCCAGCCAAGAGCTGCTTCACAAGCAGCTGCAGCTGAGAATGCTCTGGCTGCTTCAGGAAGGAAGGCGCAGCCCTTGCACTCCTGGACACAAGCTGGCCAGCAGCAGGTTCCTAAACCTTCAGTGCTGCAGAGTGCATGCAGCTGGAGCACAGCCAGAAGGAGGCGTCCAGAAAGAAGGCGTTCTTCAAGTCCCCCCCTCCTCCAGGCAGCCTTGAAACTGAGCACAACACACTGCGCCTCGGCAGCTTCCTTCTCACATAGACGGACCGTCCCCTTCTTCACTCTCGCAGCTCCCTTGCCCACTTGCAGCAGCTGCTGCCAAAGAAAAAGGCTCCAGAAGTCAAAGCCTCTGCTGGGCTGCACTTTCCCCTTGCCTCACGTCAAAGCACCAGAAACTCTCGGCTGCACTCTGTATTTCCAGTCTCCGCTGCATCTGCCACTGTCATCTCTGCATCTCAAAAGCATCAAGATGGGCACAATTCTTTCCAGGGAAAGCTGGAAGAGAAATAGGTAGCAGCACAAGTAGCCGCAGCTTGAACTTTCTGTTTTCAAGTGCTAACGTGAATCCGCACACAAGCGAGAGGCAGCCTGGGCGATGCGCATACCAGCTCCGTGCTCTGCTCCTTCATTGTGCCGGAGTGGAAGCGGTGTCTACTTCTCGCCCAGAGAGCACGGTGCCGGCAGAGAAATGCTCCAGGCTGCTGCCTCTGCCCAAACACGCCTGGCCTCTGCACTTTCTCTCTCAGCGCTAGGTAGCAGCACATTCGGTCTGCCTTGCAGCCTGAATCTGAACGGAAAGCTTCTCAGCTAAGTCTCGCACAGAGAACAGTTTGAGGTCAACGAGCTTACGCGGAGCTTACCCTCGACGCGTGGAAACCTGTATTTGCAGCACATCCTAGTGGTAGCCCTCTTTCCTTTCCAGCCTGCACAGCGCCGGCAGACCGCGGTGCTCTCTGCACCTGCCTTCTCACTTGCAAGCACCACCGCCAAGCTTACAGCCTTGCAGGGAGCGAAGAGGCGGATAGGCGTGTCGCCCAGAAGAAGGTGCCAGGACCAAAAGATGGTCTTCCTTTCTGCTGCTCCTTGCCCGAATTGTGGTGCTGTGTTGAAAGTCTTGCCCAGCGAAAAGCTACTCCAGCAAGTGTTTCTCGCCTGACGCATTTCGCTGAGCGAGAGCTACATGCCCAGTTTGGACTCGCTGAAAGAGCAAGAAAATGCTTGTCCGTCGAGCTGAAGGAAAATCCCTGCACAGCACACCGTGGCTGCGTGCAGTGCTCACGCTGAAGAGCGGCAAAGCTCCAAGCCATGGCTGGGCTTCAGTTCTGTCCAGAGCACAGAAGGCGAAGAACCAAGCAGCTGGGCAGCGGGCTCATGTACTCAGGGGAGCCAATTTCAAATGTCCAGCCAAGAGCTGCTTCACAAGCAGCTGCAGCTGAGAATGCTCTGGCTGCTTCAGGAAGGAAGGCGCAGCCCTTGCACTCCTGGACACAAGCTGGCCAGCAGCAGGTTCCTAAACCTTCAGTGCTGCAGAGTGCATGCAGCTGGAGCACAGCCAGAAGGAGGCGTCCAGAAAGAAGGCGTTCTTCAAGTCCCCCCCTCCTCCAGGCAGCCTTGAAACTGAGCACAACACACTGCGCCTCGGCAGCTTCCTTCTCACATAGACGGACCGTCCCCTTCTTCACTCTCGCAGCTCCCTTGCCCACTTGCAGCAGCTGCTGCCAAAGAAAAAGGCTCCAGAAGTCAAAGCCTCTGCTGGGCTGCACTTTCCCCTTGCCTCACGTCAAAGCACCAGAAACTCTCGGCTGCACTCTGTATTTCCAGTCTCCGCTGCATCTGCCACTGTCATCTCTGCATCTCAAAAGCATCAAGCTGGGCACAATTCTTTCCAGGGAAAGCTGGAAGAGAAATAGGTAGCAGCACAAGTAGCCGCAGCTTGAACTTTCTGTTTTCAAGTGCTAACGTGAATCCGCACACAAGCGAGAGGCAGCCTGGGCGATGCGCATACCAGCTCCGTGCTCTGCTCCTTCATTGTGCCGGAGTGGAACCGGTGTCTACTTCTCGCCCAGAGAGCACGGTGCCGGCAGAGAAATGCTCCAGGCTGCTGCCTCTGCCCAAACACGCCTGGCCTCTGCACTTTCTCTCTCAGCGCTAGGTAGCAGCACATTCGGTCTGCCTTGCAGCCTGAATCTGAACGGAAAGCTTCTCAGCTAAGTCTCGCACAGAGAACAGTTTGAGGTCAACGAGCTTACGCGGAGCTTACCCTCGACGCGTGGAAACCTGTATTTGCAGCACATCCTAGTGGTAGCCCTCTTTCCTTTCCGGCCTGCACAGCGCCGGCAGATCGCGGTGCTCTCTGCACCTGCCTTCTCACTTGCAAGCACCACCGCCAAGCTTACAGCCTTGCAGGGAGCGAAGAGGCGGATAGGCGTGTCGCCCAGAAGAAGGTGCCAGGACCAAAAGATGGTCTTCCTTTCTGCTGCTCCTTGCCCGAATTGTGGTGCTGTGTTGAAAGTCTTGCCCAGCGAAAAGCTACTCCAGCAAGTGTTTCTCGCCTGACGCATTTCGCTGAGCGAGAGCTACATGCCCAGTTTGGACTCGCTGAAAGAGCAAGAAAATGCTTGTCCGTCGAGCTGAAGGAAAATCCCTGCACAGCACACCGTGGCTGCGTGCAGTGCTCACGCTGAAGAGCGGCAAAGCTCCAAGCCATGGCTGGGCTTCAGTTCTGTCCAGAGCACAGAAGGCGAAGAACCAAGCAGCTGGGCAGCGGGCTCATGTACTCAGGGGAGCCAATTTCAAATGTCCAGCCAAGAGCTGCTTCACAAGCAGCTGCAGCTGAGAATGCTCTGGCTGCTTCAGGAAGGAAGGCGCAGCCCTTGCACTCCTGGACACAAGCTGGCCAGCAGCAGGTTCCTAAACGTTCAGTGCTGCAGAGTGCATGCAGCTGGAGCACAGCCAGAAGGAGGCGTCCAGAAAGAAGGCGTTCTTCAAGTCCCCCCCTCCTCCAGGCAGCCTTGAAACTGAGCACAACACACTGCGCCTCGGCAGCTTCCTTCTCACATAGACGGACCGTCCCCTTCTTCACTCTCGCAGCTCCCTTGCCCACTTGCAGCAGCTGCTGCCAAAGAAAAAGGCTCCAGAAGTCAAAGCCTCTGCTGGGCTGCACTTTCCCCTTGCCTCACGTCAAAGCACCAGAAACTCTCCGCTGCACTCTGTATTTCCAGTCTCCGCTGCATCTGCCACTGTCATCTCTGCATCTCAAAAGCATCAAGCTGGGCACAATTCTTTCCAGGGAAAGCTGGAAGAGAAATAGGTAGCAGCACAAGTAGCCGCAGCTTGAACTTTCTGTTTTCAAGTGCTAACGTGAATCCGCACACAAGCGAGAGGCAGCCTGGGCGATGCGCATACCAGCTCCGTGCTCTGCTCCTTCATTGTGCCGGAGTGGAAGCGGTGTCTACTTCTCGCCCAGAGAGCACGGTGCCGGCAGAGAAATGCTCCAGGCTGCTGCCTCTGCCCAAACACGCCTGGCCTCTGCACTTTCTCTCTCAGCGCTAGGTAGCAGCACATTCGGTCTGCCTTGCAGCCTGAATCTGAACGGAAAGCTTCTCAGCTAAGTCTCGCACAGAGAACAGTTTGAGGTCAACGAGCTTACGCGGAGCTTACCCTCGACGCGTGGAAACCTGTATTTGCAGCACATCCTAGTGGTAGCCCTCTTTCCTTTCCAGCCTGCACAGCGCCGGCAGATCGCGGTGCTCTCTGCACCTGCCTTCTCACTTGCAAGCACCACCGCCAAGCTTACAGCCTTGCAGGGAGAGAAGAGGCGGATAGGCGTGTCGCCCAGAAGAAGGTGCCAGGACCAAAAGATGGTCTTCCTTTCTGCTGCTCCTTGCCCGAATTGTGGTGCTGTGTTGAAAGTCTTGCCCAGCGAAAAGCTACTCCAGCAAGTGTTTCTCGCCTGACGCATTTCGCTGAGCGAGAGCTACATGCCCAGTTTGGACTCGCTGAAAGAGCAAGAAAATGCTTGTCCGTCGAGCTGAAGGAAAATCCCTGCACAGCACACCGTGGCTGCGTGCAGTGCTCACGCTGAAGAGCGGCAAAGCTCCAAGCCATGGCTGGGCTTCAGTTCTGTCCAGAGCACAGAAGGCGAAGAACCAAGCAGCTGGGCAGCGGGCTCATGTACTCAGGGGAGCCAATTTCAAATGTCCAGCCAAGAGCTGCTTCACAAGCAGCTGCAGCTGAGAATGCTCTGGCTGCTTCAGGAAGGAAGGCGCAGCCCTTGCACTCCTGGACACAAGCTGGCCAGCAGCAGGTTCCTAAACCTTCAGTGCTGCAGAGTGCATGCAGCTGGAGCACAGCCAGAAGGAGGCGTCCAGAAAGAAGGCGTTCTTCAAGTCCCCCCCTCCTCCAGGCAGCCTTGAAACTGAGCACAACACACTGCGCCTCGGCAGCTTCCTTCTCACATAGACGGACCGTCCCCTTCTTCACTCTCGCAGCTCCCTTGCCCACTTGCAGCAGCTGCTGCCAAAGAAAAAGGCTCCAGAAGTCAAAGCCTCTGCTGGGCTGCACTTTCCCCTTGCCTCACGTCAAAGCACCAGAAACTCTCGGCTGCACTCTGTATTTCCAGTCTCCGCTGCATCTGCCACTGTCATCTCTGCATCTCAAAAGCATCAAGATGGGCACAATTCTTTCCAGGGAAAGCTGGAAGAGAAATAGGTAGCAGCACAAGTAGCCGCAGCTTGAACTTTCTGTTTTCAAGTGCTAACGTGAATCCGCACACAAGCGAGAGGCAGCCTGGGCGATGCGCATACCAGCTCCGTGCTCTGCTCCTTCATTGTGCCGGAGTGGAAGCGGTGTCTACTTCTCGCCCAGAGAGCACGGTGCCGGCAGAGAAATGCTCCAGGCTGCTGCCTCTGCCCAAACACGCCTGGCCTCTGCACTTTCTCTCTCAGCGCTAGGTAGCAGCACATTCGGTCTGCCTTGCAGCCTGAATCTGAACGGAAAGCTTCTCAGCTAAGTCTCGCACAGAGAACAGTTTGAGGTCAACGAGCTTACGCGGAGCTTACCCTCGACGCGTGGAAACCTGTATTTGCAGCACATCCTAGTGGTAGCCCTCTTTCCTTTCCAGCCTGCACAGCGCCGGCAGACCGCGGTGCTCTCTGCACCTGCCTTCTCACTTGCAAGCACCACCGCCAAGCTTACAGCCTTGCAGGGAGCGAAGAGGCGGATAGGCGTGTCGCCCAGAAGAAGGTGCCAGGACCAAAAGATGGTCTTCCTTTCTGCTGCTCCTTGCCCGAATTGTGGTGCTGTGTTGAAAGTCTTGCCCAGCGAAAAGCTACTCCAGCAAGTGTTTCTCGCCTGACGCATTTCGCTGAGCGAGAGCTACATGCCCAGTTTGGACTCGCTGAAAGAGCAAGAAAATGCTTGTCCGTCGAGCTGAAGGAAAATCCCTGCACAGCACACCGTGGCTGCGTGCAGTGCTCACGCTGAAGAGCGGCAAAGCTCCAAGCCATGGCTGGGCTTCAGTTCTGTCCAGAGCACAGAAGGCGAAGAACCAAGCAGCTGGGCAGCGGGCTCATGTACTCAGGGGAGCCAATTTCAAATGTCCAGCCAAGAGCTGCTTCACAAGCAGCTGCAGCTGAGAATGCTCTGGCTGCTTCAGGAAGGAAGGCGCAGCCCTTGCACTCCTGGACACAAGCTGGCCAGCAGCAGGTTCCTAAACCTTCAGTGCTGCAGAGTGCATGCAGCTGGAGCACAGCCAGAAGGAGGCGTCCAGAAAGAAGGCGTTCTTCAAGTCCCCCCCTCCTCCAGGCAGCCTTGAAACTGAGCACAACACACTGCGCCTCGGCAGCTTCCTTCTCACATAGACGGACCGTCCCCTTCTTCACTCTCGCAGCTCCCTTGCCCACTTGCAGCAGCTGCTGCCAAAGAAAAAGGCTCCAGAAGTCAAAGCCTCTGCTGGGCTGCACTTTCCCCTTGCCTCACGTCAAAGCACCAGAAACTCTCGGCTGCACTCTGTATTTCCAGTCTCCGCTGCATCTGCCACTGTCATCTCTGCATCTCAAAAGCATCAAGCTGGGCACAATTCTTTCCAGGGAAAGCTGGAAGAGAAATAGGTAGCAGCACAAGTAGCCGCAGCTTGAACTTTCTGTTTTCAAGTGCTAACGTGAATCCGCACACAAGCGAGAGGCAGCCTGGGCGATGCGCATACCAGCTCCGTGCTCTGCTCCTTCATTGTGCCGGAGTGGAACCGGTGTCTACTTCTCGCCCAGAGAGCACGGTGCCGGCAGAGAAATGCTCCAGGCTGCTGCCTCTGCCCAAACACGCCTGGCCTCTGCACTTTCTCTCTCAGCGCTAGGTAGCAGCACATTCGGTCTGCCTTGCAGCCTGAATCTGAACGGAAAGCTTCTCAGCTAAGTCTCGCACAGAGAACAGTTTGAGGTCAACGAGCTTACGCGGAGCTTACCCTCGACGCGTGGAAACCTGTATTTGCAGCACATCCTAGTGGTAGCCCTCTTTCCTTTCCGGCCTGCACAGCGCCGGCAGATCGCGGTGCTCTCTGCACCTGCCTTCTCACTTGCAAGCACCACCGCCAAGCTTACAGCCTTGCAGGGAGCGAAGAGGCGGATAGGCGTGTCGCCCAGAAGAAGGTGCCAGGACCAAAAGATGGTCTTCCTTTCTGCTGCTCCTTGCCCGAATTGTGGTGCTGTGTTGAAAGTCTTGCCCAGCGAAAAGCTACTCCAGCAAGTGTTTCTCGCCTGACGCATTTCGCTGAGCGAGAGCTACATGCCCAGTTTGGACTCGCTGAAAGAGCAAGAAAATGCTTGTCCGTCGAGCTGAAGGAAAATCCCTGCACAGCACACCGTGGCTGCGTGCAGTGCTCACGCTGAAGAGCGGCAAAGCTCCAAGCCATGGCTGGGCTTCAGTTCTGTCCAGAGCACAGAAGGCGAAGAACCAAGCAGCTGGGCAGCGGGCTCATGTACTCAGGGGAGCCAATTTCAAATGTCCAGCCAAGAGCTGCTTCACAAGCAGCTGCAGCTGAGAATGCTCTGGCTGCTTCAGGAAGGAAGGCGCAGCCCTTGCACTCCTGGACACAAGCTGGCCAGCAGCAGGTTCCTAAACGTTCAGTGCTGCAGAGTGCATGCAGCTGGAGCACAGCCAGAAGGAGGCGTCCAGAAAGAAGGCGTTCTTCAAGTCCCCCCCTCCTCCAGGCAGCCTTGAAACTGAGCACAACACACTGCGCCTCGGCAGCTTCCTTCTCACATAGACGGACCGTCCCCTTCTTCACTCTCGCAGCTCCCTTGCCCACTTGCAGCAGCTGCTGCCAAAGAAAAAGGCTCCAGAAGTCAAAGCCTCTGCTGGGCTGCACTTTCCCCTTGCCTCACGTCAAAGCACCAGAAACTCTCCGCTGCACTCTGTATTTCCAGTCTCCGCTGCATCTGCCACTGTCATCTCTGCATCTCAAAAGCATCAAGCTGGGCACAATTCTTTCCAGGGAAAGCTGGAAGAGAAATAGGTAGCAGCACAAGTAGCCGCAGCTTGAACTTTCTGTTTTCAAGTGCTAACGTGAATCCGCACACAAGCGAGAGGCAGCCTGGGCGATGCGCATACCAGCTCCGTGCTCTGCTCCTTCATTGTGCCGGAGTGGAAGCGGTGTCTACTTCTCGCCCAGAGAGCACGGTGCCGGCAGAGAAATGCTCCAGGCTGCTGCCTCTGCCCAAACACGCCTGGCCTCTGCACTTTCTCTCTCAGCGCTAGGTAGCAGCACATTCGGTCTGCCTTGCAGCCTGAATCTGAACGGAAAGCTTCTCAGCTAAGTCTCGCACAGAGAACAGTTTGAGGTCAACGAGCTTACGCGGAGCTTACCCTCGACGCGTGGAAACCTGTATTTGCAGCACATCCTAGTGGTAGCCCTCTTTCCTTTCCAGCCTGCACAGCGCCGGCAGATCGCGGTGCTCTCTGCACCTGCCTTCTCACTTGCAAGCACCACCGCCAAGCTTACAGCCTTGCAGGGAGAGAAGAGGCGGATAGGCGTGTCGCCCAGAAGAAGGTGCCAGGACCAAAAGATGGTCTTCCTTTCTGCTGCTCCTTGCCCGAATTGTGGTGCTGTGTTGAAAGTCTTGCCCAGCGAAAAGCTACTCCAGCAAGTGTTTCTCGCCTGACGCATTTCGCTGAGCGAGAGCTACATGCCCAGTTTGGACTCGCTGAAAGAGCAAGAAAATGCTTGTCCGTCGAGCTGAAGGAAAATCCCTGCACAGCACACCGTGGCTGCGTGCAGTGCTCACGCTGAAGAGCGGCAAAGCTCCAAGCCATGGCTGGGCTTCAGTTCTGTCCAGAGCACAGAAGGCGAAGAACCAAGCAGCTGGGCACCGGGCTCATGTACTCAGGGGAGCCAATTTCAAATGTCCAGCCAAGAGCTGCTTCACAAGCAGCTGCAGCTGAGAATGCTCTGGCTGCTTCAGGAAGGAAGGCGCAGCCCTTGCACTCCTGGACACAAGCTGGCCAGCAGCAGGTTCCTAAACCTTCAGTGCTGCAGAGTGCATGCAGCTGGAGCACAGCCAGAAGGAGGCGTCCAGAAAGAAGGCGTTCTTCAAGTCCCCCCCTCCTCCAGGCAGCCTTGAAACTGAGCACAACACACTGCGCCTCGGCAGCTTCCTTCTCACATAGACGGACCGTCCCCTTCTTCACTCTCGCAGCTCCCTTGCCCACTTGCAGCAGCTGCTGCCAAAGAAAAAGGCTCCAGAAGTCAAAGCCTCTGCTGGGCTGCACTTTCCCCTTGCCTCACGTCAAAGCACCAGAAACTCTCGGCTGCACTCTGTATTTCCAGTCTCCGCTGCATCTGCCACTGTCATCTCTGCATCTCAAAAGCATCAAGATGGGCACAATTCTTTCCAGGGAAAGCTGGAAGAGAAATAGGTAGCAGCACAAGTAGCCGCAGCTTGAACTTTCTGTTTTCAAGTGCTAACGTGAATCCGCACACAAGCGAGAGGCAGCCTGGGCGATGCGCATACCAGCTCCGTGCTCTGCTCCTTCATTGTGCCGGAGTGGAAGCGGTGTCTACTTCTCGCCCAGAGAGCACGGTGCCGGCAGAGAAATGCTCCAGGCTGCTGCCTCTGCCCAAACACGCCTGGCCTCTGCACTTTCTCTCTCAGCGCTAGGTAGCAGCACATTCGGTCTGCCTTGCAGCCTGAATCTGAACGGAAAGCTTCTCAGCTAAGTCTCGCACAGAGAACAGTTTGAGGTCAACGAGCTTACGCGGAGCTTACCCTCGACGCGTGGAAACCTGTATTTGCAGCACATCCTAGTGGTAGCCCTCTTTCCTTTCCAGCCTGCACAGCGCCGGCAGATCGCGGTGCTCTCTGCACCTGCCTCCTCACTTGCAAGCACCACCGCCAAGCTTACAGCCTTGCAGGGAGCGAAGAGGCGGATAGGCGTGTCGCCCAGAAGAAGGTGCCAGGACCAAAAGATGGTCTTCCTTTCTGCTGCTCCTTGCCCGAATTGTGGTGCTGTGTTGAAAGTCTTGCCCAGCGAAAAGCTACTCCAGCAAGTGTTTCTCGCCTGACGCATTTCGCTGAGCGAGAGCTACATGCCCAGTTTGGACTCGCTGAAAGAGCAAGAAAATGCTTGTCCGTCGAGCTGAAGGAAAATCCCTGCACAGCACACCGTGGCTGCGTGCAGTGCTCACGCTGAAGAGCGGCAAAGCTCCAAGCCATGGCTGGGCTTCAGTTCTGTCCAGAGCACAGAAGGCGAAGAACCAAGCAGCTGGGCAGCGGGCTCATGTACTCAGGGGAGCCAATTTCAAATGTCCAGCCAAGAGCTGCTTCACAAGCAGCTGCAGCTGAGAATGCTCTGGCTGCTTCAGGAAGGAAGGCGCAGCCCTTGCACTCCTGGACACAAGCTGGCCAGCAGCAGGTTCCTAAACGTTCAGTGCTGCAGAGTGCATGCAGCTGGAGCACAGCCAGAAGGAGGCGTCCAGAAAGAAGGCGTTCTTCAAGTCCCCCCCTCCTCCAGGCAGCCTTGAAACTGAGCACAACACACTGCGCCTCGGCAGCTTCCTTCTCACATAGACGGACCGTCCCCTTCTTCACTCTCGCAGCTCCCTTGCCCACTTGCAGCAGCTGCTGCCAAAGAAAAAGGCTCCAGAAGTCAAAGCCTCTGCTGGGCTGCACTTTCCCCTTGCCTCACGTCAAAGCACCAGAAACTCTCCGCTGCACTCTGTATTTCCAGTCTCCGCTGCATCTGCCACTGTCATCTCTGCATCTCAAAAGCATCAAGATGGGCACAATTCTTTCCAGGGAAAGCTGGAAGAGAAATAGGTAGCAGCACAAGTAGCCGCAGCTTGAACTTTCTGTTTTCAAGTGCTAACGTGAATCCGCACACAAGCGAGAGGCAGCCTGGGCGATGCGCATACCAGCTCCGTGCTCTGCTCCTTCATTGTGCCGGAGTGGAACCGGTGTCTACTTCTCGCCCAGAGAGCACGGTGCCGGCAGAGAAATGCTCCAGGCTGCTGCCTCTGCCCAAACACGCCTGGCCTCTGCACTTTCTCTCTCAGCGCTAGGTAGCAGCACATTCGGTCTGCCTTGCAGCCTGAATCTGAACGGAAAGCTTCTCAGCTAAGTCTCGCACAGAGAACAGTTTGAGGTCAACGAGCTTACGCGGAGCTTACCCTCGACGCGTGGAAACCTGTATTTGCAGCACATCCTAGTGGTAGCCCTCTTTCCTTTCCAGCCTGCACAGCGCCGGCAGATCGCGGTGCTCTCTGCACCTGCCTTCTCACTTGCAAGCACCACCGCCAAGCTTACAGCCTTGCAGGGAGCGAAGAGGCGGATAGGCGTGTCGCCCAGAAGAAGGTGCCAGGACCAAAAGATGGTCTTCCTTTCTGCTGCTCCTTGCCCGAATTGTGGTGCTGTGTTGAAAGTCTTGCCCAGCGAAAAGCTACTCCAGCAAGTGTTTCTCGCCTGACGCATTTCGCTGAGCGAGAGCTACATGCCCAGTTTGGACTCGCTGAAAGAGCAAGAAAATGCTTGTCCGTCGAGCTGAAGGAAAATCCCTGCACAGCACACCGTGGCTGCGTGCAGTGCTCACGCTGAAGAGCGGCAAAGCTCCAAGCCATGGCTGGGCTTCAGTTCTGTCCAGAGCACAGAAGGCGAAGAACCAAGCAGCTGGGCACCGGGCTCATGTACTCAGGGGAGCCAATTTCAAATGTCCAGCCAAGAGCTGCTTCACAAGCAGCTGCAGCTGAGAATGCTCTGGCTGCTTCAGGAAGGAAGGCGCAGCCCTTGCACTCCTGGACACAAGCTGGCCAGCAGCAGGTTCCTAAACCTTCAGTGCTGCAGAGTGCATGCAGCTGGAGCACAGCCAGAAGGAGGCGTCCAGAAAGAAGGCGTTCTTCAAGTCCCCCCCTCCTCCAGGCAGCCTTGAAACTGAGCACAACACACTGCGCCTCGGCAGCTTCCTTCTCACATAGACGGACCGTCCCCTTCTTCACTCTCGCAGCTCCCTTGCCCACTTGCAGCAGCTGCTGCCAAAGAAAAAGGCTCCAGAAGTCAAAGCCTCTGCTGGGCTGCACTTTCCCCTTGCCTCACGTCAAAGCACCAGAAACTCTCCGCTGCACTCTGTATTTCCAGTCTCCGCTGCATCTGCCACTGTCATCTCTGCATCTCAAAAGCATCAAGCTGGGCACAATTCTTTCCAGGGAAAGCTGGAAGAGAAATAGGTAGCAGCACAAGTAGCCGCAGCTTGAACTTTCTGTTTTCAAGTGCTAACGTGAATCCGCACACAAGCGAGAGGCAGCCTGGGCGATGCGCATACCAGCTCCGTGCTCTGCTCCTTCATTGTGCCGGAGTGGAAGCGGTGTCTACTTCTCGCCCAGAGAGCACGGTGCCGGCAGAGAAATGCTCCAGGCTGCTGCCTCTGCCCAAACACGCCTGGCCTCTGCACTTTCTCTCTCAGCGCTAGGTAGCAGCACATTCGGTCTGCCTTGCAGCCTGAATCTGAACGGAAAGCTTCTCAGCTAAGTCTCGCACAGAGAACAGTTTGAGGTCAACGAGCTTACGCGGAGCTTACCCTCGACGCGTGGAAACCTGTATTTGCAGCACATCCTAGTGGTAGCCCTCTTTCCTTTCCAGCCTGCACAGCGCCGGCAGATCGCGGTGCTCTCTGCACCTGCCTTCTCACTTGCAAGCACCACCGCCAAGCTTACAGCCTTGCAGGGAGAGAAGAGGCGGATAGGCGTGTCGCCCAGAAGAAGGTGCCAGGACCAAAAGATGGTCTTCCTTTCTGCTGCTCCTTGCCCGAATTGTGGTGCTGTGTTGAAAGTCTTGCCCAGCGAAAAGCTACTCCAGCAAGTGTTTCTCGCCTGACGCATTTCGCTGAGCGAGAGCTACATGCCCAGTTTGGACTCGCTGAAAGAGCAAGAAAATGCTTGTCCGTCGAGCTGAAGGAAAATCCCTGCACAGCACACCGTGGCTGCGTGCAGTGCTCACGCTGAAGAGCGGCAAAGCTCCAAGCCATGGCTGGGCTTCAGTTCTGTCCAGAGCACAGAAGGCGAAGAACCAAGCAGCTGGGCAGCGGGCTCATGTACTCAGGGGAGCCAATTTCAAATGTCCAGCCAAGAGCTGCTTCACAAGCAGCTGCAGCTGAGAATGCTCTGGCTGCTTCAGGAAGGAAGGCGCAGCCCTTGCACTCCTGGACACAAGCTGGCCAGCAGCAGGTTCCTAAACGTTCAGTGCTGCAGAGTGCATGCAGCTGGAGCACAGCCAGAAGGAGGCGTCCAGAAAGAAGGCGTTCTTCAAGTCCCCCCCTCCTCCAGGCAGCCTTGAAACTGAGCACAACACACTGCGCCTCGGCAGCTTCCTTCTCACATAGACGGACCGTCCCCTTCTTCACTCTCGCAGCTCCCTTGCCCACTTGCAGCAGCTGCTGCCAAAGAAAAAGGCTCCAGAAGTCAAAGCCTCTGCTGGGCTGCACTTTCCCCTTGCCTCACGTCAAAGCACCAGAAACTCTCCGCTGCACTCTGTATTTCCAGTCTCCGCTGCATCTGCCACTGTCATCTCTGCATCTCAAAAGCATCAAGCTGGGCACAATTCTTTCCAGGGAAAGCTGGAAGAGAAATAGGTAGCAGCACAAGTAGCCGCAGCTTGAACTTTCTGTTTTCAAGTGCTAACGTGAATCCGCACACAAGCGAGAGGCAGCCTGGGCGATGCGCATACCAGCTCCGTGCTCTGCTCCTTCATTGTGCCGGAGTGGAACCGGTGTCTACTTCTCGCCCAGAGAGCACGGTGCCGGCAGAGAAATGCTCCAGGCTGCTGCCTCTGCCCAAACACGCCTGGCCTCTGCACTTTCTCTCTCAGCGCTAGGTAGCAGCACATTCGGTCTGCCTTGTAGCCTGAATCTGAACGGAAAGCTTCTCAGCTACGTCTCGCACAGAGAACAGTTTGAGGTCAACGAGCTTACGCGGAGCTTACCCTCGACGCGTGGAAACCTGTATTTGCAGCACATCCTAGTGGTAGCCCTCTTTCCTTTCCAGCCTGCACAGCGCCGGCAGATCGCGGTGCTCTCTACACCTGCCTTCTCACTTGCAAGCACCACCGCCAAGCTTACAGCCTTGCAGGGAGCGAAGAGGCGGATAGGCGTGTCGCCCAGAAGAAGGTGCCAGGACCAAAAGATGGTCTTCCTTTCTGCTGCTCCTTGCCCGAATTGTGGTGCTGTGTTGAAAGTCTTGCCCAGCGAAAAGCTACTCCAGCAAGTGTTTCTCGCCTGACGCATTTCGCTGAGCGAGAGCTACATGCCCAGTTTGGACTCGCTGAAAGAGCAAGAAAATGCTTGTCCGTCGAGCTGAAGGAAAATCCCTGCACAGCACACCGTGGCTGCGTGCAGTGCTCACGCTGAAGAGCGGCAAAGCTCCAAGCCATGGCTGGGCTTCAGTTCTGTCCAGAGCACAGAAGGCGAAGAACCAAGCAGCTGGGCACCGGGCTCATGTACTCAGGGGAGCCAATTTCAAATGTCCAGCCAAGAGCTGCTTCACAAGCAGCTGCAGCTGAGAATGCTCTGGCTGCTTCAGGAAGGAAGGCGCAGCCCTTGCACTCCTGGACACAAGCTGGCCAGCAGCAGGTTCCTAAACCTTCAGTGCTGCAGAGTGCATGCAGCTGGAGCACAGCCAGAAGGAGGCGTCCAGAAAGAAGGCGTTCTTCAAGTCCCCCCCTCCTCCAGGCAGCCTTGAAACTGAGCACAACACACTGCGCCTCGGCAGCTTCCTTCTCACATAGACGGACCGTCCCCTTCTTCACTCTCGCAGCTCCCTTGCCCACTTGCAGCAGCTGCTGCCAAAGAAAAAGGCTCCAGAAGTCAAAGCCTCTGCTGGGCTGCACTTTCCCCTTGCCTCACGTCAAAGCACCAGAAACTCTCCGCTGCACTCTGTATTTCCAGTCTCCGCTGCATCTGCCACTGTCATCTCTGCATCTCAAAAGCATCAAGATGGGCACAATTCTTTCCAGGGAAAGCTGGAAGAGAAATAGGTAGCAGCACAAGTAGCCGCAGCTTGAACTTTCTGTTTTCAAGTGCTAACGTGAATCCGCACACAAGCGAGAGGCAGCCTGGGCGATGCGCATACCAGCTCCGTGCTCTGCTCCTTCATTGTGCCGGAGTGGAACCGGTGTCTACTTCTCGCCCAGAGAGCACGGTGCCGGCAGAGAAATGCTCCAGGCTGCTGCCTCTGCCCAAACACGCCTGGCCTCTGCACTTTCTCTCTCAGCGCTAGGTAGCAGCACATTCGGTCTGCCTTGTAGCCTGAATCTGAACGGAAAGCTTCTCAGCTAAGTCTCGCACAGAGAACAGTTTGAGGTCAACGAGCTTACGCGGAGCTTACCCTCGACGCGTGGAAACCTGTATTTGCAGCACAACCTAGTGGTAGCCCTCTTTCCTTTCCAGCCTGCACAGCGCCGGCAGATCGCGGTGCTCTCTGCACCTGCCTCCTCACTTGCAAGCACCACCGCCAAGCTTACAGCCTTGCAGGGAGCGAAGAGGCGGATAGGCGTGTCGCCCAGAAGAAGGTGCCAGGACCAAAAGATGGTCTTCCTTTCTGCTGCTCCTTGCCCGAATTGTGGTGCTGTGTTGAAAGTCTTGCCCAACGAAAAGCTACTCCAGCAAGTGTTTCTCGCCTGACGCATTTCGCTGAGCGAGAGCTACATGCCCAGTTTGGACTCGCTGAAAGAGCAAGAAAATGCTTGTCCGTCGAGCTGAAGGAAAATCCCTGCACAGCACACCGTGGCTGCGTGCAGTGCTCACGCTGAAGAGCGGCAAAGCTCCAAGCCATGGCTGGGCTTCAGTTCTGTCCAGAGCACAGAAGGCGAAGAACCAAGCAGCTGGGCAGCGGGCTCATGTACTCAGGGGAGCCAATTTCAAATGTCCAGCCAAGAGCTGCTTCACAAGCAGCTGCAGCTGAGAATGCTCTGGCTGCTTCAGGAAGGAAGGCGCAGCCCTTGCACTCCTGGACACAAGCTGGCCAGCAGCAGGTTCCTAAACGTTCAGTGCTGCAGAGTGCATGCAGCTGGAGCACAGCCAGAAGGAGGCGTCCAGAAAGAAGGCGTTCTTCAAGTCCCCCCCTCCTCCAGGCAGCCTTGAAACTGAGCACAACACACTGCGCCTCGGCAGCTTCCTTCTCACATAGACGGACCGTCCCCTTCTTCACTCTCGCAGCTCCCTTGCCCACTTGCAGCAGCTGCTGCCAAAGAAAAAGGCTCCAGAAGTCAAAGCCTCTGCTGGGCTGCACTTTCCCCTTGCCTCACGTCAAAGCACCAGAAACTCTCCGCTGCACTCTGTATTTCCAGTCTCCGCTGCATCTGCCACTGTCATCTCTGCATCTCAAAAGCATCAAGATGGGCACAATTCTTTCCAGGGAAAGCTGGAAGAGAAATAGGTAGCAGCACAAGTAGCCGCAGCTTGAACTTTCTGTTTTCAAGTGCTAACGTGAATCCGCACACAAGCGAGAGGCAGCCTGGGCGATGCGCATACCAGCTCCGTGCTCTGCTCCTTCATTGTGCCGGAGTGGAACCGGTGTCTACTTCTCGCCCAGAGAGCACGGTGCCGGCAGAGAAATGCTCCAGGCTGCTGCCTCTGCCCAAACACGCCTGGCCTCTGCACTTTCTCTCTCAGCGCTAGGTAGCAGCACATTCGGTCTGCCTTGCAGCCTGAATCTGAACGGAAAGCTTCTCAGCTAAGTCTCGCACAGAGAACAGTTTGAGGTCAACGAGCTTACGCGGAGCTTACCCTCGACGCGTGGAAACCTGTATTTGCAGCACATCCTAGTGGTAGCCCTCTTTCCTTTCCAGCCTGCACAGCGCCGGCAGATGGCGGTGCTCTCTGCACCTGCCTTCTCACTTGCAAGCACCACCGCCAAGCTTACAGCCTTGCAGGGAGAGAAGAGGCGGATAGGCGTGTCGCCCAGAAGAAGGTGCCAGGACCAAAAGATGGTCTTCCTTTCTGCTGCTCCTTGCCCGAATTGTGGTGCTGTGTTGAAAGTCTTGCCCAGCGAAAAGCTACTCCAGCAAGTGTTTCTCGCCTGACGCATTTCGCTGAGCGAGAGCTACATGCCCAGTTTGGACTCGCTGAAAGAGCAAGAAAATGCTTGTCCGTCGAGCTGAAGGAAAATCCCTGCACAGCACACCGTGGCTGCGTGCAGTGCTCACGCTGAAGAGCGGCAAAGCTCCAAGCCATGGCTGGGCTTCAGTTCTGTCCAGAGCACAGAAGGCGAAGAACCAAGCAGCTGGGCACCGGGCTCATGTACTCAGGGGAGCCAATTTCAAATGTCCAGCCAAGAGCTGCTTCACAAGCAGCTGCAGCTGAGAATGCTCTGGCTGCTTCAGGAAGGAAGGCGCAGCCCTTGCACTCCTGGACACAAGCTGGCCAGCAGCAGGTTCCTAAACCTTCAGTGCTGCAGAGTGCATGCAGCTGGAGCACAGCCAGAAGGAGGCGTCCAGAAAGAAGGCGTTCTTCAAGTCCCCCCCTCCTCCAGGCAGCCTTGAAACTGAGCACAACACACTGCGCCTCGGCAGCTTCCTTCTCACATAGACGGACCGTCCCCTTCTTCACTCTCGCAGCTCCCTTGCCCACTTGCAGCAGCTGCTGCCAAAGAAAAAGGCTCCAGAAGTCAAAGCCTCTGCTGGGCTGCACTTTCCCCTTGCCTCACGTCAAAGCACCAGAAACTCTCCACTGCACTCTGTATTTCCAGTCTCCGCTGCATCTGCCACTGTCATCTCTGCATCTCAAAAGCATCAAGCTGGGCACAATTCTTTCCAGGGAAAGCTGGAAGAGAAATAGGTAGCAGCACAAGTAGCCGCAGCTTGAACTTTCTGTTTTCAAGTGCTAACGTGAATCCGCACACAAGCGAGAGGCAGCCTGGGCGATGCGCATACCAGCTCCGTGCTCTGCTCCTTCATTGTGCCGGAGTGGAAGCGGTGTCTACTTCTCGCCCAGAGAGCACGGTGCCGGCAGAGAAATGCTCCAGGCTGCTGCCTCTGCCCAAACACGCCTGGCCTCTGCACTTTCTCTCTCAGCGCTAGGTAGCAGCACATTCGGTCTGCCTTGTAGCCTGAATCTGAACGGAAAGCTTCTCAGCTACGTCTCGCACAGAGAACAGTTTTAGGTCAACGAGCTTACGCGGAGCTTACCCTCGACGCGTGGAAACCTGTATTTGCAGCACATCCTAGTGGTAGCCCTCTTTCCTTTCCAGCCTGCACAGCGCCGGCAGATCGCGGTGCTCTCTACACCTGCCTTCTCACTTGCAAGCACCACCGCCAAGCTTACAGCCTTGCAGGGAGCGAAGAGGCGGATAGGCGTGTCGCCCAGAAGAAGGTGCCAGGACCAAAAGATGGTCTTCCTTTCTGCTGCTCCTTGCCCGAATTATGGTGCTGTGTTGAAAGTCTTGCCCAGCGAAAAGCTACTCCAGCAAGTGTTTCTCGCCTGACGCATTTCGCTGAGCGAGAGCTACATGCCCAGTTTGGACTCGCTGAAAGAGCAAGAAAATGCTTGTCCGTCGAGCTGAAGGAAAATCCCTGCACAGCACACCGTGGCTGCGTGCAGTGCTCACGCTGAAGAGCGGCAAAGCTCCAAGCCATGGCTGGGCTTCAGTTCTGTCCAGAGCACAGAAGGCGAAGAACCAAGCAGCTGGGCACCGGGCTCATGTACTCAGGGGAGCCAATTTCAAATGTCCAGCCAAGAGCTGCTTCACAAGCAGCTGCAGCTGAGAATGCTCTGGCTGCTTCAGGAAGGAAGGCGCAGCCCTTGCACTCCTGGACACAAGCTGGCCAGCAGCAGGTTCCTAAACGTTCAGTGCTGCAGAGTGCATGCAGCTGGAGCACAGCCAGAAGGAGGCGTCCAGAAAGAAGGCGTTCTTCAAGTCCCCCCCTCCTCCAGGCAGCCTTGAAACTGAGCACAACACACTGCGCCTCGGCAGCTTCCTTCTCACATAGACGGACCGTCCCCTTCTTCACTCTCGCAGCTCCCTTGCCCACTTGCAGCAGCTGCTGCCAAAGAAAAAGGCTCCAGAAGTCAAAGCCTCTGCTGGGCTGCACTTTCCCCTTGCCTCACGTCAAAGCACCAGAAACTCTCCGCTGCACTCTGTATTTCCAGTCTCCGCTGCATCTGCCACTGTCATCTCTGCATCTCAAAAGCATCAAGCTGGGCACAATTCTTTCCAGGGAAAGCTGGAAGAGAAATAGGTAGCAGCACAAGTAGCCGCAGCTTGAACTTTCTGTTTTCAAGTGCTAACGTGAATCCGCACACAAGCGAGAGGCAGCCTGGGCGATGCGCATACCAGCTCCGTGCTCTGCTCCTTCATTGTGCCGGAGTGGAACCGGTGTCTACTTCTCGCCCAGAGAGCACGGTGCCGGCAGAGAAATGCTCCAGGCTGCTGCCTCTGCCCAAACACGCCTGGCCTCTGCACTTTCTCTCTCAGCGCTAGGTAGCAGCACATTCGGTCTGCCTTGCAGCCTGAATCTGAACGGAAAGCTTCTCAGCTACGTCTCGCACAGAGAACAGTTTGAGGTCAACGAGCTTACGCGGAGCTTACCCTCGACGCGTGGAAACCTGTATTTGCAGCACAACCTAGTGGTAGCCCTCTTTCCTTTCCAGCCTGCACAGCGCCGGCAGATCGCGGTGCTCTCTGCACCTGCCTCCTCACTTGCAAGCACCACCGCCAAGCTTACAGCCTTGCAGGGAGCGAAGAGGCGGATAGGCGTGTCGCCCAGAAGAAGGTGCCAGGACCAAAAGATGGTCTTCCTTTCTGCTGCTCCTTGCCCGAATTGTGGTGCTGTGTTGAAAGTCTTGCCCAACGAAAAGCTACTCCAGCAAGTGTTTCTCGCCTGACGCATTTCGCTGAGCGAGAGCTACATGCCCAGTTTGGACTCGCTGAAAGAGCAAGAAAATGCTTGTCCGTCGAGCTGAAGGAAAATCCCTGCACAGCACACCGTGGCTGCGTGCAGTGCTCACGCTGAAGAGCGGCAAAGCTCCAAGCCATGGCTGGGCTTCAGTTCTGTCCAGAGCACAGAAGGCGAAGAACCAAGCAGCTGGGCACCGGGCTCATGTACTCAGGGGAGCCAATTTCAAATGTCCAGCCAAGAGCTGCTTCACAAGCAGCTGCAGCTGAGAATGCTCTGGCTGCTTCAGGAAGGAAGGCGCAGCCCTTGCACTCCTGGACACAAGCTGGCCAGCAGCAGGTTCCTAAACCTTCAGTGCTGCAGAGTGCATGCAGCTGGAGCACAGCCAGAAGGAGGCGTCCAGAAAGAAGGCGTTCTTCAAGTCCCCCCCTCCTCCAGGCAGCCTTGAAACTGAGCACAACACACTGCGCCTCGGCAGCTTCCTTCTCACATAGACGGACCGTCCCCTTCTTCACTCTCGCAGCTCCCTTGCCCACTTGCAGCAGCTGCTGCCAAAGAAAAAGGCTCCAGAAGTCAAAGCCTCTGCTGGGCTGCACTTTCCCCTTGCCTCACGTCAAAGCACCAGAAACTCTCCGCTGCACTCTGTATTTCCAGTCTCCGCTGCATCTGCCACTGTCATCTCTGCATCTCAAAAGCATCAAGATGGGCACAATTCTTTCCAGGGAAAGCTGGAAGAGAAATAGGTAGCAGCACAAGTAGCCGCAGCTTGAACTTTCTGTTTTCAAGTGCTAACGTGAATCCGCACACAAGCGAGAGGCAGCCTGGGCGATGCGCATACCAGCTCCGTGCTCTGCTCCTTCATTGTGCCGGAGTGGAACCGGTGTCTACTTCTCGCCCAGAGAGCACGGTGCCGGCAGAGAAATGCTCCAGGCTGCTGCCTCTGCCCAAACACGCCTGGCCTCTGCACTTTCTCTCTCAGCGCTAGGTAGCAGCACATTCGGTCTGCCTTGCAGCCTGAATCTGAACGGAAAGCTTCTCAGCTAAGTCTCGCACAGAGAACAGTTTGAGGTCAACGAGCTTACGCGGAGCTTACCCTCGACGCGTGGAAACCTGTATTTGCAGCACATCCTAGTGGTAGCCCTCTTTCCTTTCCAGCCTGCACAGCGCCGGCAGATGGCGGTGCTCTCTGCACCTGCCTTCTCACTTGCAAGCACCACCGCCAAGCTTACAGCCTTGCAGGGAGAGAAGAGGCGGATAGGCGTGTCGCCCAGAAGAAGGTGCCAGGACCAAAAGATGGTCTTCCTTTCTGCTGCTCCTTGCCCGAATTGTGGTGCTGTGTTGAAAGTCTTGCCCAGCGAAAAGCTACTCCAGCAAGTGTTTCTCGCCTGACGCATTTCGCTGAGCGAGAGCTACATGCCCAGTTTGGACTCGCTGAAAGAGCAAGAAAATGCTTGTCCGTCGAGCTGAAGGAAAATCCCTGCACAGCACACCGTGGCTGCGTGCAGTGCTCACGCTGAAGAGCGGCAAAGCTCCAAGCCATGGCTGGGCTTCAGTTCTGTCCAGAGCACAGAAGGCGAAGAACCAAGCAGCTGGGCACCGGGCTCATGTACTCAGGGGAGCCAATTTCAAATGTCCAGCCAAGAGCTGCTTCACAAGCAGCTGCAGCTGAGAATGCTCTGGCTGCTTCAGGAAGGAAGGCGCAGCCCTTGCACTCCTGGACACAAGCTGGCCAGCAGCAGGTTCCTAAACGTTCAGTGCTGCAGAGTGCATGCAGCTGGAGCACAGCCAGAAGGAGGCGTCCAGAAAGAAGGCGTTCTTCAAGTCCCCCCCTCCTCCAGGCAGCCTTGAAACTGAGCACAACACACTGCGCCTCGGCAGCTTCCTTCTCACATAGACGGACCGTCCCCTTCTTCACTCTCGCAGCTCCCTTGCCCACTTGCAGCAGCTGCTGCCAAAGAAAAAGGCTCCAGAAGTCAAAGCCTCTGCTGGGCTGCACTTTCCCCTTGCCTCACGTCAAAGCACCAGAAACTCTCCACTGCACTCTGTATTTCCAGTCTCCGCTGCATCTGCCACTGTCATCTCTGCATCTCAAAAGCATCAAGCTGGGCACAATTCTTTCCAGGGAAAGCTGGAAGAGAAATAGGTAGCAGCACAAGTAGCCGCAGCTTGAACTTTCTGTTTTCAAGTGCTAACGTGAATCCGCACACAAGCGAGAGGCAGCCTGGGCGATGCGCATACCAGCTCCGTGCTCTGCTCCTTCATTGTGCCGGAGTGGAACCGGTGTCTACTTCTCGCCCAGAGAGCACGGTGCCGGCAGAGAAATGCTCCAGGCTGCTGCCTCTGCCCAAACACGCCTGGCCTCTGCACTTTCTCTCTCAGCGCTAGGTAGCAGCACATTCGGTCTGCCTTGTAGCCTGAATCTGAACGGAAAGCTTCTCAGCTACGTCTCGCACAGAGAACAGTTTTAGGTCAACGAGCTTACGCGGAGCTTACCCTCGACGCGTGGAAACCTGTATTTGCAGCACATCCTAGTGGTAGCCCTCTTTCCTTTCCAGCCTGCACAGCGCCGGCAGATCGCGGTGCTCTCTACACCTGCCTTCTCACTTGCAAGCACCACCGCCAAGCTTACAGCCTTGCAGGGAGCGAAGAGGCGGATAGGCGTGTCGCCCAGAAGAAGGTGCCAGGACCAAAAGATGGTCTTCCTTTCTGCTGCTCCTTGCCCGAATTGTGGTGCTGTGTTGAAAGTCTTGCCCAGCGAAAAGCTACTCCAGCAAGTGTTTCTCGCCTGACGCATTTCGCTGAGCGAGAGCTACATGCCCAGTTTGGACTCGCTGAAAGAGCAAGAAAATGCTTGTCCGTCGAGCTGAAGGAAAATCCCTGCACAGCACACCGTGGCTGCGTGCAGTGCTCACGCTGAAGAGCGGCAAAGCTCCAAGCCATGGCTGGGCTTCAGTTCTGTCCAGAGCACAGAAGGCGAAGAACCAAGCAGCTGGGCACCGGGCTCATGTACTCAGGGGAGCCAATTTCAAATGTCCAGCCAAGAGCTGCTTCACAAGCAGCTGCAGCTGAGAATGCTCTGGCTGCTTCAGGAAGGAAGGCGCAGCCCTTGCACTCCTGGACACAAGCTGGCCAGCAGCAGGTTCCTAAACCTTCAGTGCTGCAGAGTGCATGCAGCTGGAGCACAGCCAGAAGGAGGCGTCCAGAAAGAAGGCGTTCTTCAAGTCCCCCCCTCCTCCAGGCAGCCTTGAAACTGAGCACAACACACTGCGCCTCGGCAGCTTCCTTCTCACATAGACGGACCGTCCCCTTCTTCACTCTCGCAGCTCCCTTGCCCACTTGCAGCAGCTGCTGCCAAAGAAAAAGGCTCCAGAAGTCAAAGCCTCTGCTGGGCTGCACTTTCCCCTTGCCTCACGTCAAAGCACCAGAAACTCTCCGCTGCACTCTGTATTTCCAGTCTCCGCTGCATCTGCCACTGTCATCTCTGCATCTCAAAAGCATCAAGCTGGGCACAATTCTTTCCAGGGAAAGCTGGAAGAGAAATAGGTAGCAGCACAAGTAGCCGCAGCTTGAACTTTCTGTTTTCAAGTGCTAACGTGAATCCGCACACAAGCGAGAGGCAGCCTGGGCGATGCGCATACCAGCTCCGTGCTCTGCTCCTTCATTGTGCCGGAGTGGAACCGGTGTCTACTTCTCGCCCAGAGAGCACGGTGCCGGCAGAGAAATGCTCCAGGCTGCTGCCTCTGCCCAAACACGCCTGGCCTCTGCACTTTCTCTCTCAGCGCTAGGTAGCAGCACATTCGGTCTGCCTTGCAGCCTGAATCTGAACGGAAAGCTTCTCAGCTACGTCTCGCACAGAGAACAGTTTGAGGTCAACGAGCTTACGCGGAGCTTACCCTCGACGCGTGGAAACCTGTATTTGCAGCACATTCTAGTGGTAGCCCTCTTTCCTTTCCAGCCTGCACAGCGCCGGCAGATCGCGGTGCTCTCTGCACCTGCCTTCTCACTTGCAAGCACCACCGCCAAGCTTACAGCCTTGCAGGGAGAGAAGAGGCGGATAGGCGTGTCGCCCAGAAGAAGGTGCCAGGACCAAAAGATGGTCTTCCTTTCTGCTGCTCCTTGCCCGAATTGTGGTGCTGTGTTGAAAGTCTTGCCCAGCGAAAAGCTACTCCAGCAAGTGTTTCTCGCCTGACGCATTTCGCTGAGCGAGAGCTACATGCCCAGTTTGGACTCGCTGAAAGAGCAAGAAAATGCTTGTCCGTCGAGCTGAAGGAAAATCCCTGCACAGCACACCGTGGCTGCGTGCAGTGCTCACGCTGAAGAGCGGCAAAGCTCCAAGCCATGGCTGGGCTTCAGTTCTGTCCAGAGCACAGAAGGCGAAGAACCAAGCAGCTGGGCAGCGGGCTCATGTACTCAGGGGAGCCAATTTCAAATGTCCAGCCAAGAGCTGCTTCACAAGCAGCTGCAGCTGAGAATGCTCTGGCTGCTTCAGGAAGGAAGGCGCAGCCCTTGCACTCCTGGACACAAGCTGGCCAGCAGCAGGTTCCTAAACGTTCAGTGCTGCAGAGTGCATGCAGCTGGAGCACAGCCAGAAGGAGGCGTCCAGAAAGAAGGCGTTCTTCAAGTCCCCCCCTCCTCCAGGCAGCCTTGAAACTGAGCACAACACACTGCGCCTCGGCAGCTTCCTTCTCACATAGACGGACCGTCCCCTTCTTCACTCTCGCAGCTCCCTTGCCCACTTGCAGCAGCTGCTGCCAAAGAAAAAGGCTCCAGAAGTCAAAGCCTCTGCTGGGCTGCACTTTCCCCTTGCCTCACGTCAAAGCACCAGAAACTCTCCGCTGCACTCTGTATTTCCAGTCTCCGCTGCATCTGCCACTGTCATCTCTGCATCTCAAAAGCATCAAGCTGGGCACAATTCTTTCCAGGGAAAGCTGGAAGAGAAATAGGTAGCAGCACAAGTAGCCGCAGCTTGAACTTTCTGTTTTCAAGTGCTAACGTGAATCCGCACACAAGCGAGAGGCAGCCTGGGCGATGCGCATACCAGCTCCGTGCTCTGCTCCTTCATTGTGCCGGAGTGGAACCGGTGTCTACTTCTCGCCCAGAGAGCACGGTGCCGGCAGAGAAATGCTCCAGGCTGCTGCCTCTGCCCAAACACGCCTGGCCTCTGCACTTTCTCTCTCAGCGCTAGGTAGCAGCACATTCGGTCTGCCTTGCAGCCTGAATCTGAACGGAAAGCTTCTCAGCTAAGTCTCGCACAGAGAACAGTTTGAGGTCAACGAGCTTACGCGGAGCTTACCCTCGACGCGTGGAAACCTGTATTTGCAGCACATCCTAGTGGTAGCCCTCTTTCCTTTCCAGCCTGCACAGCGCCGGCAGATCGCGGTGCTCTCTGCACCTGCCTTCTCACTTGCAAGCACCACCGCCAAGCTTACAGCCTTGCAGGGAGAGAAGAGGCGGATAGGCGTGTCGCCCAGAAGAAGGTGCCAGGACCAAAAGATGGTCTTCCTTTCTGCTGCTCCTTGCCCGAATTGTGGTGCTGTGTTGAAAGTCTTGCCCAGCGAAAAGCTACTCCAGCAAGTGTTTCTCGCCTGACGCATTTCGCTGAGCGAGAGCTACATGCCCAGTTTGGACTCGCTGAAAGAGCAAGAAAATGCTTGTCCGTCGAGCTGAAGGAAAATCCCTGCACAGCACACCGTGGCTGCGTGCAGTGCTCACGCTGAAGAGCGGCAAAGCTCCAAGCCATGGCTGGGCTTCAGTTCTGTCCAGAGCACAGAAGGCGAAGAACCAAGCAGCTGGGCACCGGGCTCATGTACTCAGGGGAGCCAATTTCAAATGTCCAGCCAAGAGCTGCTTCACAAGCAGCTGCAGCTGAGAATGCTCTGGCTGCTTCAGGAAGGAAGGCGCAGCCCTTGCACTCCTGGACACAAGCTGGCCAGCAGCAGGTTCCTAAACCTTCAGTGCTGCAGAGTGCATGCAGCTGGAGCACAGCCAGAAGGAGGCGTCCAGAAAGAAGGCGTTCTTCAAGTCCCCCCCTCCTCCAGGCAGCCTTGAAACTGAGCACAACACACTGCGCCTCGGCAGCTTCCTTCTCACATAGACGGACCGTCCCCTTCTTCACTCTCGCAGCTCCCTTGCCCACTTGCAGCAGCTGCTGCCAAAGAAAAAGGCTCCAGAAGTCAAAGCCTCTGCTGGGCTGCACTTTCCCCTTGCCTCACGTCAAAGCACCAGAAACTCTCCGCTGCACTCTGTATTTCCAGTCTCCGCTGCATCTGCCACTGTCATCTCTGCATCTCAAAAGCATCAAGCTGGGCACAATTCTTTCCAGGGAAAGCTGGAAGAGAAATAGGTAGCAGCACAAGTAGCCGCAGCTTGAACTTTCTGTTTTCAAGTGCTAACGTGAATCCGCACACAAGCGAGAGGCAGCCTGGGCGATGCGCATACCAGCTCCGTGCTCTGCTCCTTCATTGTGCCGGAGTGGAAGCGGTGTCTACTTCTCGCCCAGAGAGCACGGTGCCAGCAGAGAAATGCTCCAGGCTGCTGCCTCTGCCCAAACACGCCTGGGCTCCTCTGCACTTTCTCTCTCAGCGCTAGGTAGCAGCACATTCGGTCTGCCTTGCAGCCTGAATCTGAACGGAAAGCTTCTCAGCTAAGTCTCGCACAGAGAACAGTTTGAGGTCAACGAGCTTACGCGGAGCTTACCCTCGTCGCGTGGAAACCTGTATTTGCAGCACATCCTAGTGGTAGCCCTCTTTCCTTTCCAGCCTGCACAGCGCCGGCAGATCGCGGTGCTCTCTACACCTGCCTTCTCACTTGCAAGCACCACCGCCAAGCTTACAGCCTTGCAGGGAGCGAAGAGGCGGATAGGCGTGTCGCCCAGAAGAAGGTGCCAGGACCAAAAGATGGTCTTCCTTTCTGCTGCTCCTTGCCCGAATTGTGGTGCTGTGTTGAAAGTCTTGCCCAGCGAAAAGCTACTCCAGCAAGTGTTTCTCGCCTGACGCATTTCGCTGAGCGAGAGCTACATGCCCAGTTTGGACTCGCTGAAAGAGCAAGAAAATGCTTGTCCGTCGAGCTGAAGGAAAATCCCTGCACAGCACACCGTGGCTGCGTGCAGTGCTCACGCTGAAGAGCGGCAAAGCTCCAAGCCATGGCTGGGCTTCAGTTCTGTCCAGAGCACAGAAGGCGAAGAACCAAGCAGCTGGGCAGCGGGCTCATGTACTCAGGGGAGCCAATTTCAAATGTCCAGCCAAGAGCTGCTTCACAAGCAGCTGCAGCTGAGAATGCTCTGGCTGCTTCAGGAAGGAAGGCGCAGCCCTTGCACTCCTGGACACAAGCTGGCCAGCAGCAGGTTCCTAAACCTTCAGTGCTGCAGAGTGCATGCAGCTGGAGCACAGCCAGAAGGAGGCGTCCAGAAAGAAGGCGTTCTTCAAGTCCCCCCCTCCTCCAGGCAGCCTTGAAACTGAGCACAACACACTGCGCCTCGGCAGCTTCCTTCTCACATAGACGGACCGTCCCCTTCTTCACTCTCGCAGCTCCCTTGCCCACTTGCAGCAGCTGCTGCCAAAGAAAAAGGCTCCAGAAGTCAAAGCCTCTGCTGGGCTGCACTTTCCCCTTGCCTCACGTCAAAGCACCAGAAACTCTCGGCTGCACTCTGTATTTCCAGTCTCCGCTGCATCTGCCACTGTCATCTCTGCATCTCAAAAGCATCAAGCTGGGCACAATTCTTTCCAGGGAAAGCTGGAAGAGAAATAGGTAGCAGCACAAGTAGCCGCAGCTTGAACTTTCTGTTTTCAAGTGCTAACGTGAATCCGCACACAAGCGAGAGGCAGCCTGGGCGATGCGCATACCAGCTCCGTGCTCTGCTCCTTCATTGTGCCGGAGTGGAAGCGGTGTCTACTTCTCGCCCAGAGAGCACGGTGCCAGCAGAGAAATGCTCCAGGCTGCTGCCTCTGCCCAAACACGCCTGGGCTCCTCTGCACTTTCTCTCTCAGCGCTAGGTAGCAGCACATTCGGTCTGCCTTGCAGCCTGAATCTGAACGGAAAGCTTCTCAGCTAAGTCTCGCACAGAGAACAGTTTGAGGTCAACGAGCTTACGCGGAGCTTACCCTCGACGCGTGGAAACCTGTATTTGCAGCACATCCTAGTGGTAGCCCTCTTTCCTTTCCAGCCTGCACAGCGCCGGCAGATCGCGGTGCTCTCTGCACCTGCCTTCTCACTTGCAAGCACCACCGCCAAGCTTACAGCCTTGCAGGGAGAGAAGAGGCGGATAGGCGTGTCGCCCAGAAGAAGGTGCCAGGACCAAAAGATGGTCTTCCTTTCTGCTGCTCCTTGCCCGAATTGTGGTGCTGTGTTGAAAGTCTTGCCCAGCGAAAAGCTACTCCAGCAAGTGTTTCTCGCCTGACGCATTTCGCTGAGCGAGAGCTACATGCCCAGTTTGGACTCGCTGAAAGAGCAAGAAAATGCTTGTCCGTCGAGCTGAAGGAAAATCCCTGCACAGCACACCGTGGCTGCGTGCAGTGCTCACGCTGAAGAGCGGCAAAGCTCCAAGCCATGGCTGGGCTTCAGTTCTGTCCAGAGCACAGAAGGCGAAGAACCAAGCAGCTGGGCACCGGGCTCATGTACTCAGGGGAGCCAATTTCAAATGTCCAGCCAAGAGCTGCTTCACAAGCAGCTGCAGCTGAGAATGCTCTGGCTGCTTCAGGAAGGAAGGCGCAGCCCTTGCACTCCTGGACACAACCACGCCAGCAGCAGGTTCCTAAACCTTCAGTGCTGCAGAGTGCATGCAGCTGGAGCACAGCCAGAAGGAGGCGTCCAGAAAGAAGGCGTTCTTCAAGTCCCCCCCTCCTCCAGGCAGCCTTGAAACTGAGCACAACACACTGCGCCTCGGCAGCTTCCTTCTCACATAGACGGACCGTCCCCTTCTTCACTCTCGCAGCTCCCTTGCCCACTTGCAGCAGCTGCTGCCAAAGAAAAAGGCTCCAGAAGTCAAAGCCTCTGCTGGGCTGCACTTTCCCCTTGCCTCACGTCAAAGCACCAGAAACTCTCCGCTGCACTCTGTATTTCCAGTCTCCGCTGCATCTGCCACTGTCATCTCTGCATCTCAAAAGCATCAAGCTGGGCACAATTCTTTCCAGGGAAAGCTGGAAGAGAAATAGGTAGCAGCACAAGTAGCCGCAGCTTGAACTTTCTGTTTTCAAGTGCTAACGTGAATCCGCACACAAGCGAGAGGCAGCCTGGGCGATGCGCATACCAGCTCCGTGCTCTGCTCCTTCATTGTGCCGGAGTGGAAGCGGTGTCTACTTCTCGCCCAGAGAGCACGGTGCCAGCAGAGAAATGCTCCAGGCTGCTGCCTCTGCCCAAACACGCCTGGGCTCCTCTGCACTTTCTCTCTCAGCGCTAGGTAGCAGCACATTCGGTCTGCCTTGCAGCCTGAATCTGAACCGAAAGCTTCTCAGCTAAGTCTCGCACAGAGAACAGTTTTAGGTCAACGAGCTTACGCGGAGCTTACCCTCGTCGCGTGGAAACCTGTATTTGCAGCACATCCTAGTGGTAGCCCTCTTTCCTTTCCAGCCTGCACAGCGCCGGCAGATCGCGGTGCTCTCTACACCTGCCTTCTCACTTGCAAGCACCACCGCCAAGCTTACAGCCTTGCAGGGAGCGAAGAGGCGGATAGGCGTGTCGCCCAGAAGAAGGTGCCAGGACCAAAAGATGGTCTTCCTTTCTGCTGCTCCTTGCCCGAATTGTGGTGCTGTGTTGAAAGTCTTGCCCAGCGAAAAGCTACTCCAGCAAGTGTTTCTCGCCTGACGCATTTCGCTGAGCGAGAGCTACATGCCCAGTTTGGACTCGCTGAAAGAGCAAGAAAATGCTTGTCCGTCGAGCTGAAGGAAAATCCCTGCACAGCACACCGTGGCTGCGTGCAGTGCTCACGCTGAAGAGCGGCAAAGCTCCAAGCCATGGCTGGGCTTCAGTTCTGTCCAGAGCACAGAAGGCGAAGAACCAAGCAGCTGGGCAGCGGGCTCATGTACTCAGGGGAGCCAATTTCAAATGTCCAGCCAAGAGCTGCTTCACAAGCAGCTGCAGCTGAGAATGCTCTGGCTGCTTCAGGAAGGAAGGCGCAGCCCTTGCACTCCTGGACACAAGCTGGCCAGCAGCAGGTTCCTAAACGTTCAGTGCTGCAGAGTGCATGCAGCTGGAGCACAGCCAGAAGGAGGCGTCCAGAAAGAAGGCGTTCTTCAAGTCCCCCCCTCCTCCAGGCAGCCTTGAAACTGAGCACAACACACTGCGCCTCGGCAGCTTCCTTCTCACATAGACGGACCGTCCCCTTCTTCACTCTCGCAGCTCCCTTGCCCACTTGCAGCAGCTGCTGCCAAAGAAAAAGGCTCCAGAAGTCAAAGCCTCTGCTGGGCTGCACTTTCCCCTTGCCTCACGTCAAAGCACCAGAAACTCTCCGCTGCACTCTGTATTTCCAGTCTCCGCTGCATCTGCCACTGTCATCTCTGCATCTCAAAAGCATCAAGCTGGGCACAATTCTTTCCAGGGAAAGCTGGAAGAGAAATAGGTAGCAGCACAAGTAGCCGCAGCTTGAACTTTCTGTTTTCAAGTGCTAACGTGAATCCGCACACAAGCGAGAGGCAGCCTGGGCGATGCGCATACCAGCTCCGTGCTCTGCTCCTTCATTGTGCCGGAGTGGAAGCGGTGTCTACTTCTCGCCCAGAGAGCACGGTGCCAGCAGAGAAATGCTCCAGGCTGCTGCCTCTGCCCAAACACGCCTGGGCTCCTCTGCACTTTCTCTCTCAGCGCTAGGTAGCAGCACATTCGGTCTGCCTTGCAGCCTGAATCTGAACGGAAAGCTTCTCAGCTAAGTCTCGCACAGAGAACAGTTTGAGGTCAACGAGCTTACGCGGAGCTTACCCTCGACGCGTGGAAACCTGTATTTGCAGCACATCCTAGTGGTAGCCCTCTTTCCTTTCCAGCCTGCACAGCGCCGGCAGATCGCGGTGCTCTCTGCACCTGCCTTCTCACTTGCAAGCACCACCGCCAAGCTTACAGCCTTGCAGGGAGAGAAGAGGCGGATAGGCGTGTCGCCCAGAAGAAGGTGCCAGGACCAAAAGATGGTCTTCCTTTCTGCTGCTCCTTGCCCGAATTGTGGTGCTGTGTTGAAAGTCTTGCCCAGCGAAAAGCTACTCCAGCAAGTGTTTCTCGCCTGACGCATTTCGCTGAGCGAGAGCTACATGCCCAGTTTGGACTCGCTGAAAGAGCAAGAAAATGCTTGTCCGTCGAGCTGAAGGAAAATCCCTGCACAGCACACCGTGGCTGCGTGCAGTGCTCACGCTGAAGAGCGGCAAAGCTCCAAGCCATGGCTGGGCTTCAGTTCTGTCCAGAGCACAGAAGGCGAAGAACCAAGCAGCTGGGCACCGGGCTCATGTACTCAGGGGAGCCAATTTCAAATGTCCAGCCAAGAGCTGCTTCACAAGCAGCTGCAGCTGAGAATGCTCTGGCTGCTTCAGGAAGGAAGGCGCAGCCCTTGCACTCCTGGACACAAGCTGGCCAGCAGCAGGTTCCTAAACCTTCAGTGCTGCAGAGTGCATGCAGCTGGAGCACAGCCAGAAGGAGGCGTCCAGAAAGAAGGCGTTCTTCAAGTCCCCCCCTCCTCCAGGCAGCCTTGAAACTGAGCACAACACACTGCGCCTCGGCAGCTTCCTTCTCACATAGACGGACCGTCCCCTTCTTCACTCTCGCAGCTCCCTTGCCCACTTGCAGCAGCTGCTGCCAAAGAAAAAGGCTCCAGAAGTCAAAGCCTCTGCTGGGCTGCACTTTCCCCTTGCCTCACGTCAAAGCACCAGAAACTCTCCGCTGCACTCTGTATTTCCAGTCTCCGCTGCATCTGCCACTGTCATCTCTGCATCTCAAAAGCATCAAGCTGGGCACAATTCTTTCCAGGGAAAGCTGGAAGAGAAATAGGTAGCAGCACAAGTAGCCGCAGCTTGAACTTTCTGTTTTCAAGTGCTAACGTGAATCCGCACACAAGCGAGAGGCAGCCTGGGCGATGCGCATACCAGCTCCGTGCTCTGCTCCTTCATTGTGCCGGAGTGGAACCGGTGTCTACTTCTCGCCCAGAGAGCACGGTGCCAGCAGAGAAATGCTCCAGGCTGCTGCCTCTGCCCAAACACGCCTGGCCTCTGCACTTTCTCTCTCAGCGCTAGGTAGCAGCACATTCGGTCTGCCTTGTAGCCTGAATCTGAACGGAAAGCTTCTCAGCTAAGTCTCGCACAGAGAACAGTTTTAGGTCAACGAGCTTACGCGGAGCTTACCCTCGTCGCGTGGAAACCTGTATTTGCAGCACATCCTAGTGGTAGCCCTCTTTCCTTTCCAGCCTGCACAGCGCCGGCAGATCGCGGTGCTCTCTGCACCTGCCTTCTCACTTGCAAGCACCACCGCCAAGCTTACAGCCTTGCAGGGAAAGAAGAGGCGGATAGGCGTGTCGCCCAGAAGAAGGTGCCAGGACCAAAAGATGGTCTTCCTTTCTGCTGCTCCTTGCCCGAATTGTGGTGCTGTGTTGAAAGTCTTGCCCAGCGAAAAGCTACTCCAGCAAGTGTTTCTCGCCTGACGCATTTCGCTGAGCGAGAGCTACATGCCCAGTTTGGACTCGCTGAAAGAGCAAGAAAATGCTTGTCCGTCGAGCTGAAGGAAAATCCCTGCACAGCACACCGTGGCTGCGTGCAGTGCTCACGCTGAAGAGCGGCAAAGCTCCAAGCCATGGCTGGGCTTCAGTTCTGTCCAGAGCACAGAAGGCGAAGAACCAAGCAGCTGGGCAGCGGGCTCATGTACTCAGGGGAGCCAATTTCAAATGTCCAGCCAAGAGCTGCTTCACAAGCAGCTGCAGCTGAGAATGCTCTGGCTGCTTCAGGAAGGAAGGCGCAGCCCTTGCACTCCTGGACACAAGCTGGCCAGCAGCAGGTTCCTAAACGTTCAGTGCTGCAGAGTGCATGCAGCTGGAGCACAGCCAGAAGGAGGCGTCCAGAAAGAAGGCGTTCTTCAAGTCCCCCCCTCCTCCAGGCAGCCTTGAAACTGAGCACAACACACTGCGCCTCGGCAGCTTCCTTCTCACATAGACGGACCGTCCCCTTCTTCACTCTCGCAGCTCCCTTGCCCACTTGCAGCAGCTGCTGCCAAAGAAAAAGGCTCCAGAAGTCAAAGCCTCTGCTGGGCTGCACTTTCCCCTTGCCTCACGTCAAAGCACCAGAAACTCTCCGCTGCACTCTGTATTTCCAGTCTCCGCTGCATCTGCCACTGTCATCTCTGCATCTCAAAAGCATCAAGCTGGGCACAATTCTTTCCAGGGAAAGCTGGAAGAGAAATAGGTAGCAGCACAAGTAGCCGCAGCTTGAACTTTCTGTTTTCAAGTGCTAACGTGAATCCGCACACAAGCGAGAGGCAGCCTGGGCGATGCGCATACCAGCTCCGTGCTCTGCTCCTTCATTGTGCCGGAGTGGAAGCGGTGTCTACTTCTCGCCCAGAGAGCACGGTGCCAGCAGAGAAATGCTCCAGGCTGCTGCCTCTGCCCAAACACGCCTGGGCTCCTCTGCACTTTCTCTCTCAGCGCTAGGTAGCAGCACATTCGGTCTGCCTTGCAGCCTGAATCTGAACTGAAAGCTTCTCAGCTAAGTCTCGCACAGAGAACAGTTTGAGGTCAACGAGCTTACGCGGAGCTTACCCTCGTCGCGTGGAAACCTGTATTTGCAGCACATCCTAGTGGTAGCCCTCTTTCCTTTCCAGCCTGCACAGCGCCGGCAGATCGCGGTGCTCTCTACACCTGCCTTCTCACTTGCAAGCACCACCGCCAAGCTTACAGCCTTGCAGGGAGCGAAGAGGCGGATAGGCGTGTCGCCCAGAAGAAGGTGCCAGGACCAAAAGATGGTCTTCCTTTCTGCTGCTCCTTGCCCGAATTGTGGTGCTGTGTTGAAAGTCTTGCCCAGCGAAAAGCTACTCCAGCAAGTGTTTCTCGCCTGACGCATTTCGCTGAGCGAGAGCTACATGCCCAGTTTGGACTCGCTGAAAGAGCAAGAAAATGCTTGTCCGTCGAGCTGAAGGAAAATCCCTGCACAGCACACCGTGGCTGCGTGCAGTGCTCACGCTGAAGAGCGGCAAAGCTCCAAGCCATGGCTGGGCTTCAGTTCTGTCCAGAGCACAGAAGGCGAAGAACCAAGCAGCTGGGCACCGGGCTCATGTACTCAGGGGAGCCAATTTCAAATGTCCAGCCAAGAGCTGCTTCACAAGCAGCTGCAGCTGAGAATGCTCTGGCTGCTTCAGGAAGGAAGGCGCAGCCCTTGCACTCCTGGACACAAGCTGGCCAGCAGCAGGTTCCTAAACCTTCAGTGCTGCAGAGTGCATGCAGCTGGAGCACAGCCAGAAGGAGGCGTCCAGAAAGAAGGCGTTCTTCAAGTCCCCCCCTCCTCCAGGCAGCCTTGAAACTGAGCACAACACACTGCGCCTCGGCAGCTTCCTTCTCACATAGACGGACCGTCCCCTTCTTCACTCTCGCAGCTCCCTTGCCCACTTGCAGCAGCTGCTGCCAAAGAAAAAGGCTCCAGAAGTCAAAGCCTCTGCTGGGCTGCACTTTCCCCTTGCCTCACGTCAAAGCACCAGAAACTCTCCGCTGCACTCTGTATTTCCAGTCTCCGCTGCATCTGCCACTGTCATCTCTGCATCTCAAAAGCATCAAGATGGGCACAATTCTTTCCAGGGAAAGCTGGAAGAGAAATAGGTAGCAGCACAAGTAGCCGCAGCTTGAACTTTCTGTTTTCAAGTGCTAACGTGAATCCGCACACAAGCGAGAGGCAGCCTGGGCGATGCGCATACCAGCTCCGTGCTCTGCTCCTTCATTGTGCCGGAGTGGAAGCGGTGTCTACTTCTCGCCCAGAGAGCACGGTGCCGGCAGAGAAATGCTCCAGGCTGCTGCCTCTGCCCAAACACGCCTGGCCTCTGCACTTTCTCTCTCAGCGCTAGGTAGCAGCACATTCGGTCTGCCTTGCAGCCTGAATCTGAACGGAAAGCTTCTCAGCTAAGTCTCGCACAGAGAACAGTTTGAGGTCAACGAGCTTACGCGGAGCTTACCCTCGACGCGTGGAAACCTGTATTTGCAGCACATCCTAGTGGTAGCCCTCTTTCCTTTCCAGCCTGCACAGCGCCGGCAGATCGCGGTGCTCTCTACACCTGCCTTCTCACTTGCAAGCACCACCGCCAAGCTTACAGCCTTGCAGGGAGCGAAGAGGCGGATAGGCGTGTCGCCCAGAAGAAGGTGCCAGGACCAAAAGATGGTCTTCCTTTCTGCTGCTCCTTGCCCGAATTGTGGTGCTGTGTTGAAAGTCTTGCCCAGCGAAAAGCTACTCCAGCAAGTGTTTCTCGCCTGACGCATTTCGCTGAGCGAGAGCTACATGCCCAGTTTGGACTCGCTGAAAGAGCAAGAAAATGCTTGTCCGTCGAGCTGAAGGAAAATCCCTGCACAGCACACCGTGGCTGCGTGCAGTGCTCACGCTGAAGAGCGGCAAAGCTCCAAGCCATGGCTGGGCTTCAGTTCTGTCCAGAGCACAGAAGGCGAAGAACCAAGCAGCTGGGCACCGGGCTCATGTACTCAGGGGAGCCAATTTCAAATGTCCAGCCAAGAGCTGCTTCACAAGCAGCTGCAGCTGAGAATGCTCTGGCTGCTTCAGGAAGGAAGGTGCAGCCCTTGCACTCCTGGACACAAGCTGGCCAGCAGCAGGTTCCTAAACGTTCAGTGCTGCAGAGTGCATGCAGCTGGAGCACAGCCAGAAGGAGGCGTCCAGAAAGAAGGCGTTCTTCAAGTCCCCCCCTCCTCCAGGCAGCCTTGAAACTGAGCACAACACACTGCGCCTCGGCAGCTTCCTTCTCACATAGACGGACCGTCCCCTTCTTCACTCTCGCAGCTCCCTTGCCCACTTGCAGCAGCTGCTGCCAAAGAAAAAGGCTCCAGAAGTCAAAGCCTCTGCTGGGCTGCACTTTCCCCTTGCCTCACGTCAAAGCACCAGAAACTCTCCGCTGCACTCTGTATTTCCAGTCTCCGCTGCATCTGCCACTGTCATCTCTGCATCTCAAAAGCATCAAGCTGGGCACAATTCTTTCCAGGGAAAGCTGGAAGAGAAATAGGTAGCAGCACAAGTAGCCGCAGCTTGAACTTTCTGTTTTCAAGTGCTAACGTGAATCCGCACACAAGCGAGAGGCAGCCTGGGCGATGCGCATACCAGCTCCGTGCTCTGCTCCTTCATTGTGCCGGAGTGGAAGCGGTGTCTACTTCTCGCCCAGAGAGCACGGTGCCAGCAGAGAAATGCTCCAGGCTGCTGCCTCTGCCCAAACACGCCTGGGCTCCTCTGCACTTTCTCTCTCAGCGCTAGGTAGCAGCACATTCGGTCTGCCTTGCAGCCTGAATCTGAACGGAAAGCTTCTCAGCTAAGTCTCGCACAGAGAACAGTTTGAGGTCAACGAGCTTACGCGGAGCTTACCCTCGTCGCGTGGAAACCTGTATTTGCAGCACATCCTAGTGGTAGCCCTCTTTCCTTTCCAGCCTGCACAGCGCCGGCAGATCGCGGTGCTCTCTACACCTGCCTTCTCACTTGCAAGCACCACCGCCAAGCTTACAGCCTTGCAGGGAGCGAAGAGGCGGATAGGCGTGTCGCCCAGAAGAAGGTGCCAGGACCAAAAGATGGTCTTCCTTTCTGCTGCTCCTTGCCCGAATTGTGGTGCTGTGTTGAAAGTCTTGCCCAGCGAAAAGCTACTCCAGCAAGTGTTTCTCGCCTGACGCATTTCGCTGAGCGAGAGCTACATGCCCAGTTTGGACTCGCTGAAAGAGCAAGAAAATGCTTGTCCGTCGAGCTGAAGGAAAATCCCTGCACAGCACACCGTGGCTGCGTGCAGTGCTCACGCTGAAGAGCGGCAAAGCTCCAAGCCATGGCTGGGCTTCAGTTCTGTCCAGAGCACAGAAGGCGAAGAACCAAGCAGCTGGGCACCGGGCTCATGTACTCAGGGGAGCCAATTTCAAATGTCCAGCCAAGAGCTGCTTCACAAGCAGCTGCAGCTGAGAATGCTCTGGCTGCTTCAGGAAGGAAGGCGCAGCCCTTGCACTCCTGGACACAAGCTGGCCAGCAGCAGGTTCCTAAACCTTCAGTGCTGCAGAGTGCATGCAGCTGGAGCACAGCCAGAAGGAGGCGTCCAGAAAGAAGGCGTTCTTCAAGTCCCCCCCTCCTCCAGGCAGCCTTGAAACTGAGCACAACACACTGCGCCTCGGCAGCTTCCTTCTCACATAGACGGACCGTCCCCTTCTTCACTCTCGCAGCTCCCTTGCCCACTTGCAGCAGCTGCTGCCAAAGAAAAAGGCTCCAGAAGTCAAAGCCTCTGCTGGGCTGCACTTTCCCCTTGCCTCACGTCAAAGCACCAGAAACTCTCCGCTGCACTCTGTATTTCCAGTCTCCGCTGCATCTGCCACTGTCATCTCTGCATCTCAAAAGCATCAAGCTGGGCACAATTCTTTCCAGGGAAAGCTGGAAGAGAAATAGGTAGCAGCACAAGTAGCCGCAGCTTGAACTTTCTGTTTTCAAGTGCTAACGTGAATCCGCACACAAGCGAGAGGCAGCCTGGGCGATGCGCATACCAGCTCCGTGCTCTGCTCCTTCATTGTGCCGGAGTGGAAGCGGTGTCTACTTCTCGCCCAGAGAGCACGGTGCCAGCAGAGAAATGCTCCAGGCTGCTGCCTCTGCCCAAACACGCCTGGGCTCCTCTGCACTTTCTCTCTCAGCGCTAGGTAGCAGCACATTCGGTCTGCCTTGCAGCCTGAATCTGAACCGAAAGCTTCTCAGCTAAGTCTCGCACAGAGAACAGTTTGAGGTCAACGAGCTTACGCGGAGCTTACCCTCGTCGCGTGGAAACCTGTATTTGCAGCACATCCTAGTGGTAGCCCTCTTTCCTTTCCAGCCTGCACAGCGCCGGCAGATCGCGGTGCTCTCTACACCTGCCTTCTCACTTGCAAGCACCACCGCCAAGCTTACAGCCTTGCAGGGAGCGAAGAGGCGGATAGGCGTGTCGCCCAGAAGAAGGTGCCAGGACCAAAAGATGGTCTTCCTTTCTGCTGCTCCTTGCCCGAATTGTGGTGCTGTGTTGAAAGTCTTGCCCAGCGAAAAGCTACTCCAGCAAGTGTTTCTCGCCTGACGCATTTCGCTGAGCGAGAGCTACATGCCCAGTTTGGACTCGCTGAAAGAGCAAGAAAATGCTTGTCCGTCGAGCTGAAGGAAAATCCCTGCACAGCACACCGTGGCTGCGTGCAGTGCTCACGCTGAAGAGCGGCAAAGCTCCAAGCCATGGCTGGGCTTCAGTTCTGTCCAGAGCACAGAAGGCGAAGAACCAAGCAGCTGGGCACCGGGCTCATGTACTCAGGGGAGCCAATTTCAAATGTCCAGCCAAGAGCTGCTTCACAAGCAGCTGCAGCTGAGAATGCTCTGGCTGCTTCAGGAAGGAAGGCGCAGCCCTTGCACTCCTGGACACAAGCTGGCCAGCAGCAGGTTCCTAAACGTTCAGTGCTGCAGAGTGCATGCAGCTGGAGCACAGCCAGAAGGAGGCGTCCAGAAAGAAGGCGTTCTTCAAGTCCCCCCCTCCTCCAGGCAGCCTTGAAACTGAGCACAACACACTGCGCCTCGGCAGCTTCCTTCTCACATAGACGGACCGTCCCCTTCTTCACTCTCGCAGCTCCCTTGCCCACTTGCAGCAGCTGCTGCCAAAGAAAAAGGCTCCAGAAGTCAAAGCCTCTGCTGGGCTGCACTTTCCCCTTGCCTCACGTCAAAGCACCAGAAACTCTCCGCTGCACTCTGTATTTCCAGTCTCCGCTGCATCTGCCACTGTCATCTCTGCATCTCAAAAGCATCAAGCTGGGCACAATTCTTTCCAGGGAAAGCTGGAAGAGAAATAGGTAGCAGCACAAGTAGCCGCAGCTTGAACTTTCTGTTTTCAAGTGCTAACGTGAATCCGCACACAAGCGAGAGGCAGCCTGGGCGATGCGCATACCAGCTCCGTGCTCTGCTCCTTCATTGTGCCGGAGTGGAAGCGGTGTCTACTTCTCGCCCAGAGAGCACGGTGCCGGCAGAGAAATGCTCCAGGCTGCTGCCTCTGCCCAAACACGCCTGGGCTCCTCTGCACTTTCTCTCTCAGCGCTAGGTAGCAGCACATTCGGTCTGCCTTGCAGCCTGAATCTGAACGGAAAGCTTCTCAGCTAAGTCTCGCACAGAGAACAGTTTTAGGTCAACGAGCTTACGCGGAGCTTACCCTCGTCGCGTGGAAACCTGTATTTGCAGCACATCCTAGTGGTAGCCCTCTTTCCTTTCCAGCCTGCACAGCGCCGGCAGATCGCGGTGCTCTCTGCACCTGCCTTCTCACTTGCAAGCACCACCGCCAAGCTTACAGCCTTGCAGGGAGCGAAGAGGCGGATAGGCGTGTCGCCCAGAAGAAGGTGCCAGGACCAAAAGATGGTCTTCCTTTCTGCTGCTCCTTGCCCGAATTGTGGTGCTGTGTTGAAAGTCTTGCCCAGCGAAAAGCTACTCCAGCAAGTGTTTCTCGCCTGACGCATTTCGCTGAGCGAGAGCTACATGCCCAGTTTGGACTCGCTGAAAGAGCAAGAAAATGCTTGTCCGTCGAGCTGAAGGAAAATCCCTGCACAGCACACCGTGGCTGCGTGCAGTGCTCACGCTGAAGAGCGGCAAAGCTCCAAGCCATGGCTGGGCTTCAGTTCTGTCCAGAGCACAGAAGGCGAAGAACCAAGCAGCTGGGCACCGGGCTCATGTACTCAGGGGAGCCAATTTCAAATGTCCAGCCAAGAGCTGCTTCACAAGCAGCTGCAGCTGAGAATGCTCTGGCTGCTTCAGGAAGGAAGGCGCAGCCCTTGCACTCCTGGACACAAGCTGGCCAGCAGCAGGTTCCTAAACGTTCAGTGCTGCAGAGTGCATGCAGCTGGAGCACAGCCAGAAGGAGGCGTCCAGAAAGAAGGCGTTCTTCAAGTCCCCCCCTCCTCCAGGCAGCCTTGAAACTGAGCACAACACACTGCGCCTCGGCAGCTTCCTTCTCACATAGACGGACCGTCCCCTTCTTCACTCTCGCAGCTCCCTTGCCCACTTGCAGCAGCTGCTGCCAAAGAAAAAGGCTCCAGAAGTCAAAGCCTCTGCTGGGCTGCACTTTCCCCTTGCCTCACGTCAAAGCACCAGAAACTCTCGGCTGCACTCTGTATTTCCAGTCTCCGCTGCATCTGCCACTGTCATCTCTGCATCTCAAAAGCATCAAGCTGGGCACAATTCTTTCCAGGGAAAGCTGGAAGAGAAATAGGTAGCAGCACAAGTAGCCGCAGCTTGAACTTTCTGTTTTCAAGTGCTAACGTGAATCCGCACACAAGCGAGAGGCAGCCTGGGCGATGCGCATACCAGCTCCGTGCTCTGCTCCTTCATTGTGCCGGAGTGGAAGCGGTGTCTACTTCTCGCCCAGAGAGCACGGTGCCGGCAGAGAAATGCTCCAGGCTGCTGCCTCTGCCCAAACACGCCTGGCCTCTGCACTTTCTCTCTCAGCGCTAGGTAGCAGCACATTCGGTCTGCCTTGCAGCCTGAATCTGAACGGAAAGCTTCTCAGCTAAGTCTCGCACAGAGAACAGTTTGAGGTCAACGAGCTTACGCGGAGCTTACCCTCGACGCGTGGAAACCTGTATTTGCAGCACATCCTAGTGGTAGCCCTCTTTCCTTTCCAGCCTGCACAGCGCCGGCAGATCGCGGTGCTCTCTGCACCTGCCTTCTCACTTGCAAGCACCACCGCCAAGCTTACAGCCTTGCAGGGAGAGAAGAGGCGGATAGGCGTGTCGCCCAGAAGAAGGTGCCAGGACCAAAAGATGGTCTTCCTTTCTGCTGCTCCTTGCCCGAATTGTGGTGCTGTGTTGAAAGTCTTGCCCAGCGAAAAGCTACTCCAGCAAGTGTTTCTCGCCTGACGCATTTCGCTGAGCGAGAGCTACATGCCCAGTTTGGACTCGCTGAAAGAGCAAGAAAATGCTTGTCCGTCGAGCTGAAGGAAAATCCCTGCACAGCACACCGTGGCTGCGTGCAGTGCTCACGCTGAAGAGCGGCAAAGCTCCAAGCCATGGCTGGGCTTCAGTTCTGTCCAGAGCACAGAAGGCGAAGAACCAAGCAGCTGGGCAGCGGGCTCATGTACTCAGGGGAGCCAATTTCAAATGTCCAGCCAAGAGCTGCTTCACAAGCAGCTGCAGCTGAGAATGCTCTGGCTGCTTCAGGAAGGAAGGCGCAGCCCTTGCACTCCTGGACACAAGCTGGCCAGCAGCAGGTTCCTAAACGTTCAGTGCTGCAGAGTGCATGCAGCTGGAGCACAGCCAGAAGGAGGCGTCCAGAAAGAAGGCGTTCTTCAAGTCCCCCCCTCCTCCAGGCAGCCTTGAAACTGAGCACAACACACTGCGCCTCGGCAGCTTCCTTCTCACATAGACGGACCGTCCCCTTCTTCACTCTCGCAGCTCCCTTGCCCACTTGCAGCAGCTGCTGCCAAAGAAAAAGGCTCCAGAAGTCAAAGCCTCTGCTGGGCTGCACTTTCCCCTTGCCTCACGTCAAAGCACCAGAAACTCTCCGCTGCACTCTGTATTTCCAGTCTCCGCTGCATCTGCCACTGTCATCTCTGCATCTCAAAAGCATCAAGCTGGGCACAATTCTTTCCAGGGAAAGCTGGAAGAGAAATAGGTAGCAGCACAAGTAGCCGCAGCTTGAACTTTCTGTTTTCAAGTGCTAACGTGAATCCGCACACAAGCGAGAGGCAGCCTGGGCGATGCGCATACCAGCTCCGTGCTCTGCTCCTTCATTGTGCCGGAGTGGAAGCGGTGTCTACTTCTCGCCCAGAGAGCACGGTGCCAGCAGAGAAATGCTCCAGGCTGCTGCCTCTGCCCAAACACGCCTGGGCTCCTCTGCACTTTCTCTCTCAGCGCTAGGTAGCAGCACATTCGGTCTGCCTTGCAGCCTGAATCTGAACCGAAAGCTTCTCAGCTAAGTCTCGCACAGAGAACAGTTTGAGGTCAACGAGCTTACGCGGAGCTTACCCTCGTCGCGTGGAAACCTGTATTTGCAGCACATCCTAGTGGTAGCCCTCTTTCCTTTCCAGCCTGCACAGCGCCGGCAGATCGCGGTGCTCTCTACACCTGCCTTCTCACTTGCAAGCACCACCGCCAAGCTTACAGCCTTGCAGGGAGCGAAGAGGCGGATAGGCGTGTCGCCCAGAAGAAGGTGCCAGGACCAAAAGATGGTCTTCCTTTCTGCTGCTCCTTGCCCGAATTGTGGTGCTGTGTTGAAAGTCTTGCCCAGCGAAAAGCTACTCCAGCAAGTGTTTCTCGCCTGACGCATTTCGCTGAGCGAGAGCTACATGCCCAGTTTGGACTCGCTGAAAGAGCAAGAAAATGCTTGTCCGTCGAGCTGAAGGAAAATCCCTGCACAGCACACCGTGGCTGCGTGCAGTGCTCACGCTGAAGAGCGGCAAAGCTCCAAGCCATGGCTGGGCTTCAGTTCTGTCCAGAGCACAGAATGCGAAGAACCAAGCAGCTGGGCAGCGGGCTCATGTACTCAGGGGAGCCAATTTCAAATGTCCAGCCAAGAGCTGCTTCACAAGCAGCTGCAGCTGAGAATGCTCTGGCTGCTTCAGGAAGGAAGGCGCAGCCCTTGCACTCCTGGACACAAGCTGGCCAGCAGCAGGTTCCTAAACCTTCAGTGCTGCAGAGTGCATGCAGCTGGAGCACAGCCAGAAGGAGGCGTCCAGAAAGAAGGCGTTCTTCAAGTCCCCCCCTCCTCCAGGCAGCCTTGAAACTGAGCACAACACACTGCGCCTCGGCAGCTTCCTTCTCACATAGACGGACCGTCCCCTTCTTCACTCTCGCAGCTCCCTTGCCCACTTGCAGCAGCTGCTGCCAAAGAAAAAGGCTCCAGAAGTCAAAGCCTCTGCTGGGCTGCACTTTCCCCTTGCCTCACGTCAAAGCACCAGAAACTCTCCGCTGCACTCTGTATTTCCAGTCTCCGCTGCATCTGCCACTGTCATCTCTGCATCTCAAAAGCATCAAGATGGGCACAATTCTTTCCAGGGAAAGCTGGAAGAGAAATAGGTAGCAGCACAAGTAGCCGCAGCTTGAACTTTCTGTTTTCAAGTGCTACCGTGAATCCGCACACAAGCGAGAGGCAGCCTGGGCGATGCGCATACCAGCTCCGTGCTCTGCTCCTTCATTGTGCCGGAGTGGAAGCGGTGTCTACTTCTCGCCCAGAGAGCACGGTGCCGGCAGAGAAATGCTCCAGGCTGCTGCCTCTGCCCAAACACGCCTGGCCTCTGCACTTTCTCTCTCAGCGCTAGGTAGCAGCACATTCGGTCTGCCTTGCAGCCTGAATCTGAATGGAAAGCTTCTCAGCTAAGTCTCGCACAGAGAACAGTTTTAGGTCAACGAGCTTACGCGGAGCTTACCCTCGACGCGTGGAAACCTGTATTTGCAGCACATCCTAGTGGTAGCCCTCTTTCCTTTCCAGCCTGCACAGCGCCGGCAGATGGCGGTGCTCTCTGCACCTGCCTTCTCACTTGCAAGCACCACCGCCAAGCTTACAGCCTTGCAGGGAGAGAAGAGGCGGATAGGCGTGTCGCCCAGAAGAAGGTGCCAGGACCAAAAGATGGTCTTCCTTTCTGCTGCTCCTTGCCCGAATTGTGGTGCTGTGTTGAAAGTCTTGCCCAGCGAAAAGCTACTCCAGCAAGTGTTTCTCGCCTGACGCATTTCGCTGAGCGAGAGCTACATGCCCAGTTTGGACTCGCTGAAAGAGCAAGAAAATGCTTGTCCGTCGAGCTGAAGGAAAATCCCTGCACAGCACACCGTGGCTGCGTGCAGTGCTCACGCTGAAGAGCGGCAAAGCTCCAAGCCATGGCTGGGCTTCAGTTCTGTCCAGAGCACAGAAGGCGAAGAACCAAGCAGCTGGGCACCGGGCTCATGTACTCAGGGGAGCCAATTTCAAATGTCCAGCCAAGAGCTGCTTCACAAGCAGCTGCAGCTGAGAATGCTCTGGCTGCTTCAGGAAGGAAGGCGCAGCCCTTGCACTCCTGGACACAAGCTGGCCAGCAGCAGGTTCCTAAACGTTCAGTGCTGCAGAGTGCATGCAGCTGGAGCACAGCCAGAAGGAGGCGTCCAGAAAGAAGGCGTTCTTCAAGTCCCCCCCTCCTCCAGGCAGCCTTGAAACTGAGCACAACACACTGCGCCTCGGCAGCTTCCTTCTCACATAGACGGACCGTCCCCTTCTTCACTCTCGCAGCTCCCTTGCCCACTTGCAGCAGCTGCTGCCAAAGAAAAAGGCTCCAGAAGTCAAAGCCTCTGCTGGGCTGCACTTTCCCCTTGCCTCACGTCAAAGCACCAGAAACTCTCCGCTGCACTCTGTATTTCCAGTCTCCGCTGCATCTGCCACTGTCATCTCTGCATCTCAAAAGCATCAAGCTGGGCACAATTCTTTCCAGGGAAAGCTGGAAGAGAAATAGGTAGCAGCACAAGTAGCCGCAGCTTGAACTTTCTGTTTTCAAGTGCTAACGTGAATCCGCACACAAGCGAGAGGCAGCCTGGGCGATGCGCATACCAGCTCCGTGCTCTGCTCCTTCATTGTGCCGGAGTGGAACCGGTGTCTACTTCTCGCCCAGAGAGCACGGTGCCGGCAGAGAAATGCTCCAGGCTGCTGCCTCTGCCCAAACACGCCTGGCCTCTGCACTTTCTCTCTCAGCGCTAGGTAGCAGCACATTCGGTCTGCCTTGCAGCCTGAATCTGAACGGAAAGCTTCTCAGCTAAGTCTCGCACAGAGAACAGTTTTAGGTCAACGAGCTTACGCGGAGCTTACCCTCGTCGCGTGGAAACCTGTATTTGCAGCACATCCTAGTGGTAGCCCTCTTTCCTTTCCAGCCTGCACAGCGCCGGCAGATCGCGGTGCTCTCTGCACCTGCCTTCTCACTTGCAAGCACCACCGCCAAGCTTACAGCCTTGCAGGGAGCGAAGAGGCGGATAGGCGTGTCGCCCAGAAGAAGGTGCCAGGACCAAAAGATGGTCTTCCTTTCTGCTGCTCCTTGCCCGAATTGTGGTGCTGTGTTGAAAGTCTTGCCCAGCGAAAAGCTACTCCAGCAAGTGTTTCTCGCCTGACGCATTTCGCTGAGCGAGAGCTACATGCCCAGTTTGGACTCGCTGAAAGAGCAAGAAAATGCTTGTCCGTCGAGCTGAAGGAAAATCCCTGCACAGCACACCGTGGCTGCGTGCAGTGCTCACGCTGAAGAGCGGCAAAGCTCCAAGCCATGGCTGGGCTTCAGTTCTGTCCAGAGCACAGAAGGCGAAGAACCAAGCAGCTGGGCACCGGGCTCATGTACTCAGGGGAGCCAATTTCAAATGTCCAGCCAAGAGCTGCTTCACAAGCAGCTGCAGCTGAGAATGCTCTGGCTGCTTCAGGAAGGAAGGCGCAGCCCTTGCACTCCTGGACACAAGCTGGCCAGCAGCAGGTTCCTAAACCTTCAGTGCTGCAGAGTGCATGCAGCTGGAGCACAGCCAGAAGGAGGCGTCCAGAAAGAAGGCGTTCTTCAAGTCCCCCCCTCCTCCAGGCAGCCTTGAAACTGAGCACAACACACTGCGCCTCGGCAGCTTCCTTCTCACATAGACGGACCGTCCCCTTCTTCACTCTCGCAGCTCCCTTGCCCACTTGCAGCAGCTGCTGCCAAAGAAAAAGGCTCCAGAAGTCAAAGCCTCTGCTGGGCTGCACTTTCCCCTTGCCTCACGTCAAAGCACCAGAAACTCTCGGCTGCACTCTGTATTTCCAGTCTCCGCTGCATCTGCCACTGTCATCTCTGCATCTCAAAAGCATCAAGCTGGGCACAATTCTTTCCAGGGAAAGCTGGAAGAGAAATAGGTAGCAGCACAAGTAGCCGCAGCTTGAACTTTCTGTTTTCAAGTGCTAACGTGAATCCGCACACAAGCGAGAGGCAGCCTGGGCGATGCGCATACCAGCTCCGTGCTCTGCTCCTTCATTGTGCCGGAGTGGAACCGGTGTCTACTTCTCGCCCAGAGAGCACGGTGCCGGCAGAGAAATGCTCCAGGCTGCTGCCTCTGCCCAAACACGCCTGGCCTCTGCACTTTCTCTCTCAGCGCTAGGTAGCAGCACATTCGGTCTGCCTTGCAGCCTGAATCTGAACGGAAAGCTTCTCAGCTAAGTCTCGCACAGAGAACAGTTTGAGGTCAACGAGCTTACGCGGAGCTTACCCTCGACGCGTGGAAACCTGTATTTGCAGCACATCCTAGTGGTAGCCCTCTTTCCTTTCCAGCCTGCACAGCGCCGGCAGATCGCGGTGCTCTCTGCACCTGCCTTCTCACTTGCAAGCACCACCGCCAAGCTTACAGCCTTGCAGGGAGAGAAGAGGCGGATAGGCGTGTCGCCCAGAAGAAGGTGCCAGGACCAAAAGATGGTCTTCCTTTCTGCTGCTCCTTGCCCGAATTGTGGTGCTGTGTTGAAAGTCTTGCCCAGCGAAAAGCTACTCCAGCAAGTGTTTCTCGCCTGACGCATTTCGCTGAGCGAGAGCTACATGCCCAGTTTGGACTCGCTGAAAGAGCAAGAAAATGCTTGTCCGTCGAGCTGAAGGAAAATCCCTGCACAGCACACCGTGGCTGCGTGCAGTGCTCACGCTGAAGAGCGGCAAAGCTCCAAGCCATGGCTGGGCTTCAGTTCTGTCCAGAGCACAGAAGGCGAAGAACCAAGCAGCTGGGCACCGGGCTCATGTACTCAGGGGAGCCAATTTCAAATGTCCAGCCAAGAGCTGCTTCACAAGCAGCTGCAGCTGAGAATGCTCTGGCTGCTTCAGGAAGGAAGGCGCAGCCCTTGCACTCCTGGACACAAGCTGGCCAGCAGCAGGTTCCTAAACGTTCAGTGCTGCAGAGTGCATGCAGCTGGAGCACAGCCAGAAGGAGGCGTCCAGAAAGAAGGCGTTCTTCAAGTCCCCCCCTCCTCCAGGCAGCCTTGAAACTGAGCACAACACACTGCGCCTCGGCAGCTTCCTTCTCACATAGACGGACCGTCCCCTTCTTCACTCTCGCAGCTCCCTTGCCCACTTGCAGCAGCTGCTGCCAAAGAAAAAGGCTCCAGAAGTCAAAGCCTCTGCTGGGCTGCACTTTCCCCTTGCCTCACGTCAAAGCACCAGAAACTCTCCGCTGCACTCTGTATTTCCAGTCTCCGCTGCATCTGCCACTGTCATCTCTGCATCTCAAAAGCATCAAGATGGGCACAATTCTTTCCAGGGAAAGCTGGAAGAGAAATAGGTAGCAGCACAAGTAGCCGCAGCTTGAACTTTCTGTTTTCAAGTGCTAACGTGAATCCGCACACAAGCGAGAGGCAGCCTGGGCGATGCGCATACCAGCTCCGTGCTCTGCTCCTTCATTGTGCCGGAGTGGAAGCGGTGTCTACTTCTCGCCCAGAGAGCACGGTGCCGGCAGAGAAATGCTCCAGGCTGCTGCCTCTGCCCAAACACGCCTGGCCTCTGCACTTTCTCTCTCAGCGCTAGGTAGCAGCACATTCGGTCTGCCTTGCAGCCTGAATCTGAACGGAAAGCTTCTCAGCTAAGTCTCGCACAGAGAACAGTTTGAGGTCAACGAGCTTACGCGGAGCTTACCCTCGACGCGTGGAAACCTGTATTTGCAGCACATCCTAGTGGTAGCCCTCTTTCCTTTCCAGCCTGCACAGCGCCGGCAGATGGCGGTGCTCTCTGCACCTGCCTTCTCACTTGCAAGCACCACCGCCAAGCTTACAGGCCTTGCAGGGAGAGAAGAGGCGGATAGGCGTGTCGCCCAGAAGAAGGTGCCAGGACCAAAAGATGGTCTTCCTTTCTGCTGCTCCTTGCCCGAATTGTGGTGCTGTGTTGAAAGTCTTGCCCAGCGAAAAGCTACTCCAGCAAGTGTTTCTCGCCTGACGCATTTCGCTGAGCGAGAGCTACATGCCCAGTTTGGACTCGCTGAAAGAGCAAGAAAATGCTTGTCCGTCGAGCTGAAGGAAAATCCCTGCACAGCACACCGTGGCTGCGTGCAGTGCTCACGCTGAAGAGCGGCAAAGCTCCAAGCCATGGCTGGGCTTCAGTTCTGTCCAGAGCACAGAAGGCGAAGAACCAAGCAGCTGGGCAGCGGGCTCATGTACTCAGGGGAGCCAATTTCAAATGTCCAGCCAAGAGCTGCTTCACAAGCAGCTGCAGCTGAGAATGCTCTGGCTGCTTCAGGAAGGAAGGCGCAGCCCTTGCACTCCTGGACACAAGCTGGCCAGCAGCAGGTTCCTAAACGTTCAGTGCTGCAGAGTGCATGCAGCTGGAGCACAGCCAGAAGGAGGCGTCCAGAAAGAAGGCGTTCTTCAAGTCCCCCCCTCCTCCAGGCAGCCTTGAAACTGAGCACAACACACTGCGCCTCGGCAGCTTCCTTCTCACATAGACGGACCGTCCCCTTCTTCACTCTCGCAGCTCCCTTGCCCACGTGCAGCAGCTGCTGCCAAAGAAAAAGGCTCCAGAAGTCAAAGCCTCTGCTGGGCTGCACTTTCCCCTTGCCTCACGTCAAAGCACCAGAAACTCTCCGCTGCACTCTGTATTTCCAGTCTCCGCTGCATCTGCCACTGTCATCTCTGCATCTCAAAAGCATCAAGCTGGGCACAATTCTTTCCAGGGAAAGCTGGAAGAGAAATAGGTAGCAGCACAAGTAGCCGCAGCTTGAACTTTCTGTTTTCAAGTGCTAACGTGAATCCGCACACAAGCGAGAGGCAGCCTGGGCGATGCGCATACCAGCTCCGTGCTCTGCTCCTTCATTGTGCCGGAGTGGAACCGGTGTCTACTTCTCGCCCAGAGAGCACGGTGCCGGCAGAGAAATGCTCCAGGCTGCTGCCTCTGCCCAAACACGCCTGGCCTCTGCACTTTCTCTCTCAGCGCTAGGTAGCAGCACATTCGGTCTGCCTTGCAGCCTGAATCTGAACGGAAAGCTTCTCAGCTAAGTCTCGCACAGAGAACAGTTTTAGGTCAACGAGCTTACGCGGAGCTTACCCTCGTCGCGTGGAAACCTGTATTTGCAGCACATCCTAGTGGTAGCCCTCTTTCCTTTCCAGCCTGCACAGCGCCGGCAGATCGCGGTGCTCTCTGCACCTGCCTTCTCACTTGCAAGCACCACCGCCAAGCTTACAGCCTTGCAGGGAGCGAAGAGGCGGATAGGCGTGTCGCCCAGAAGAAGGTGCCAGGACCAAAAGATGGTCTTCCTTTCTGCTGCTCCTTGCCCGAATTGTGGTGCTGTGTTGAAAGTCTTGCCCAGCGAAAAGCTACTCCAGCAAGTGTTTCTCGCCTGACGCATTTCGCTGAGCGAGAGCTACATGCCCAGTTTGGACTCGCTGAAAGAGCAAGAAAATGCTTGTCCGTCGAGCTGAAGGAAATCCCTGCACAGCACACCGTGGCTGCGTGCAGTGCTCACGCTGAAGAGCGGCAAAGCTCCAAGCCATGGCTGGGCTTCAGTTCTGTCCAGAGCACAGAAGGCGAAGAACCAAGCAGCTGGGCAGCGGGCTCATGTACTCAGGGGAGCCAATTTCAAATGTCCAGCCAAGAGCTGCTTCACAAGCAGCTGCAGCTGAGAATGCTCTGGCTGCTTCAGGAAGGAAGGCGCAGCCCTTGCACTCCTGGACACAAGCTGGCCAGCAGCAGGTTCCTAAACCTTCAGTGCTGCAGAGTGCATGCAGCTGGAGCACAGCCAGAAGGAGGCGTCCAGAAAGAAGGCGTTCTTCAAGTCCCCCCCTCCTCAGGCAGCCTTGAAACTGAGCACAACACACTGCGCCTCGGCAGCTTCCTTCTCACATAGACGGACCGTCCCCTTCTTCACTCTCGCAGCTCCCTTGCCCACTTGCAGCAGCTGCTGCCAAAGAAAAAGGCTCCAGAAGTCAAAGCCTCTGCTGGGCTGCACTTTCCCCTTGCCTCACGTCAAAGCACCAGAAACTCTCGGCTGCACTCTGTATTTCCAGTCTCGCTGCATCTGCCACTGTCATCTCTGCATCTCAAAAGCATCAAGCTGGGCACAATTCTTTCCAGGGAAAGCTGGAAGAGAAATAGGTAGCAGCACAAGTAGCCGCAGCTTGAACTTTCTGTTTTCAAGTGCTAACGTGAATCCGCACACAAGCGAGAGGCAGCCTGGGCGATGCGCATACCAGCTCCGTGCTCTGCTCCTTCATTGTGCCGGAGTGGAACCGGTGTCTACTTCTCGCCCAGAGAGCACGGTGCCGGCAGAGAAATGCTCCAGCTGCTGCCTCTGCCCAAACACGCCTGGCCTCTGCACTTTCTCTCTCAGCGCTAGGTAGCAGCACATTCGGTCTGCCTTGCAGCCTGAATCTGAACGGAAAGCTTCTCAGCTAAGTCTCGCACAGAGAACAGTTTGAGGTCAACGAGCTTACGCGGAGCTTACCCTCGACGCGTGGAAACCTGTATTTGCAGCACATCCTAGTGGTAGCCCTCTTTCCTTTCCAGCCTGCACAGCGCCGGCAGATCGCGGTGCTCTCTGCACCTGCCTTCTCACTTGCAAGCACCACCGCCAAGCTTACAGCCTTGCAGGGAGAGAAGAGGCGGATAGGCGTGTCGCCCAGAAGAAGGTGCCAGGACCAAAAGATGGTCTTCCTTTCTGCTGCTCCTTGCCCGAATTGTGGTGCTGTGTTGAAAGTCTTGCCCAGCGAAAAGCTACTCCAGCAAGTGTTTCTCGCCTGACGCATTTCGCTGAGCGAGAGCTACATGCCCAGTTTGGACTCGCTGAAAGAGCAAGAAAATGCTTGTCCGTCGAGCTGAAGGAAAATCCCTGCACAGCACACCGTGGCTGCGTGCAGTGCTCACGCTGAAGAGCGGCAAAGCTCCAAGCCATGGCTGGGCTTCAGTTCTGTCCAGAGCACAGAAGGCGAAGAACCAAGCAGCTGGGCACCGGGCTCATGTACTCAGGGGAGCCAATTTCAAATGTCCAGCCAAGAGCTGCTTCACAAGCAGCTGCAGCTGAGAATGCTCTGGCTGCTTCAGGAAGGAAGGCGCAGCCCTTGCACTCCTGGACACAAGCTGGCCAGCAGCAGGTTCCTAAACGTTCAGTGCTGCAGAGTGCATGCAGCTGGAGCACAGCCAGAAGGAGGCGTCCAGAAAGAAGGCGTTCTTCAAGTCCCCCCTCCTCCAGGCAGCCTTGAAACTGAGCACAACACACTGCGCCTCGGCAGCTTCCTTCTCACATAGACGGACCGTCCCCTTCTTCACTCTCGCAGCTCCCTTGCCCACTTGCAGCAGCTGCTGCCAAAGAAAAAGGCTCCAGAAGTCAAAGCCTCTGCTGGGCTGCACTTTCCCCTTGCCTCACGTCAAAGCACCAGAAACTCTCCGCTGCACTCTGTATTTCCAGTCTCCGCTGCATCTGCCACTGTCATCTCTGCATCTCAAAAGCATCAAGATGGGCACAATTCTTTCCAGGGAAAGCTGGAAGAGAAATAGGTAGCAGCACAAGTAGCCGCAGCTTGAACTTTCTGTTTTCAAGTGCTAACGTGAATCCGCACACAAGCGAGAGGCAGCCTGGGCGATGCGCATACCAGCTCCGTGCTCTGCTCCTTCATTGTGCCGGAGTGGAAGCGGTGTCTACTTCTCGCCCAGAGAGCACGGTGCCGGCAGAGAAATGCTCCAGGCTGCTGCCTCTGCCCAAACACGCCTGGCCTCTGCACTTTCTCTCTCAGCGCTAGGTAGCAGCACATTCGGTCTGCCTTGCAGCCTGAATCTGAACGGAAAGCTTCTCAGCTAAGTCTCGCACAGAGAACAGTTTGAGGTCAACGAGCTTACGCGGAGCTTACCCTCGACGCGTGGAAACCTGTATTTGCAGCACATCCTAGTGGTAGCCCTCTTTCCTTTCCAGCCTGCACAGCGCCGGCAGATCGCGGTGCTCTCTGCACCTGCCTTCTCACTTGCAAGCACCACCGCCAAGCTTACAGCCTTGCAGGGAGAGAAGAGGCGGATAGGCGTGTCGCCCAGAAGAAGGTGCCAGGACCAAAAGATGGTCTTCCTTTCTGCTGCTCCTTGCCCGAATTGTGGTGCTGTGTTGAAAGTCTTGCCCAGCGAAAAGCTACTCCAGCAAGTGTTTCTCGCCTGACGCATTTCGCTGAGCGAGAGCTACATGCCAGTTTGGACTCGCTGAAAGAGCAAGAAAATGGCTTGTCCGTCGAGCTGAAGGAAAATCCCTGCACAGCACACCGTGGCTGCGTGCAGTGCTCACGCTGAAGAGCGGCAAAGCTCCAAGCCATGGCTGGGCTTCAGTTCTGTCCAGAGCACAGAAGGCGAAGAACCAAGCAGCTGGGCAGCGGGCTCATGTACTCAGGGAGCCAATTTCAAATGTCCAGCCAAGAGCTGCTTCACAAGCAGCTGCAGCTGAGAATGCTCTGGCTGCTTCAGGAAGGAAGGCGCAGCCCTTGCACTCCTGGACACAAGCTGGCCAGCAGCAGGTTCCTAAACCTTCAGTGCTGCAGAGTGCATGCAGCTGGAGCACAGCCAGAAGGAGGCGTCCAGAAAGAAGGCGTTCTTCAAGTCCCCCCCTCCTCCAGGCAGCCTTGAAACTGAGCACACACACTGCGCCTCGGCAGCTTCCTTCTCACATAGACGGACCGTCCCCTTCTTCACTCTCGCAGCTCCCTTGCCCACTTGCAGCAGCTGCTGCCAAAGAAAAAGGCTCCAGAAGTCAAAGCCTCTGCTGGGCTGCACTTTCCCCTTTGCCTCACGTCAAAGCACCAGAAACTCTCCGCTGCACTCTGTATTTCCAGTCTCCGCTGCATCTGCCACTGTCATCTCTGCATCTCAAAAGCATCAAGATGGGCACAATTCTTTCCAGGGAAAGCTGGAAGAGAAATAGGTAGCAGCACAAGTAGCCGCAGCTTGAACTTTCTGTTTTCAAGTGCTAACGTGAATCCGCACACAAGCGAGAGGCAGCTCTGGGCGATGCGCATACCAGCTCCGTGCTCTGCTCCTTCATTGTGCCGGAGTGGAAGCGGTGTCTACTTCTCGCCCAGAGAGCACGGTGCCGGCAGAGAAATGCTCCAGGCTGCTGCCTCTGCCCAAACACGCCTGGCCTCTGCACTTTCTCTCTCAGCGCTAGGTAGCAGCACATTCGGTCTGCCTTGCAGCCTGAATCTGAACGGAAAGCTTCTCAGCTAAGTCTCGCACAGAGAACAGTTTGAGGTCAACGAGCTTACGCGGAGCTTACCCTCGACGCGTGGAAACCTGTATTTGCAGCACATCCTAGTGGTAGCCCTCTTTCCTTTCCAGCCTGCACAGCGCCGGCAGATCGCGGTGCTCTCTGCACCTGCCTTCTCACTTGCAAGCACCACCGCCAAGCTTACAGCCTTGCAGGGAGAGAAGAGGCGGATAGGCGTGTCGCCCAGAAGAAGGTGCCAGGACCAAAAGATGGTCTTCCTTTCTGCTGCTCCTTGCCCGAATTGTGGTGCTGTGTTGAAAGTCTTGCCCAGCGAAAAGCTACTCCAGCAAGTGTTTTCTCGCCTGACGCATTTCGCTGAGCGAGAGCTACATGCCCAGTTTGGACTCGCTGAAAGAGCAAGAAAATGCTTGTCCGTCGAGCTGAAGGAAAATCCCTGCACAGCACACCGTGGCTGCGTGCAGTGCTCACGCTGAAGAGCGGCAAAGCTCCAAGCCATGGCTGGGCTTCAGTTCTGTCCAGAGCACAGAAGGCGAAGAACCAAGCAGCTGGGCACCGGGCTCATGTACTCAGGGGAGCCAATTTCAAATGTCCAGCCAAGAGCTGCTTCACAAGCAGCTGCAGCTGAGAATGCTCTGGCTGCTTCAGGAAGGAAGGCGCAGCCCTTGCACTCCTGGACACAAGCTGGCCAGCAGCAGGTTCCTAAACGTTCAGTGCTGCAGAGTGCATGCAGCTGGAGCACAGCCAGAAGGAGGCGTCCAGAAAGAAGGCGTTCTTCAAGTCCCCCCCCTCCTCCAGGCAGCCTTGAAACTGAGCACAACACACTGCGCCTCGGCAGCTTCCTTCTCACATAGACGGACCGTCCCCTTCTTCACTCTCGCAGCTCCCTTGCCCACTTGCAGCAGCTGCTGCCAAAGAAAAAGGCTCCAGAAGTCAAGCCTCTGCTGGGCTGCACTTTCCCCTTGCCTCACGTCAAAGCACCAGAAACTCTCCGCTGCACTCTGTATTTCCAGTCTCCGCTGCATCTGCCACTGTCATCTCTGCATCTCAAAAGCATCAAGCTGGGCACAATTCTTTCCAGGGAAAGCTGGAAGAGAAATAGGTAGCAGCACAAGTAGCAGCCGCAGCTTGAACTTTCTGTTTTCAAGTGCTAACGTGAATCCGCACACAAGCGAGAGGCAGCCTGGGCAATGCGCATACCAGCTCCGTGCTCTGCTCCTTCATTGTGCCGGAGTGGAAGCGGTGTCTACTTCTCGCCCAGAGAGCACGGTGCCGGCAGAGAAATGCTCCAGGCTGCTGCCTCTGCCCAAACACGCCTGGGCTCCTCTGCACTTTCTCTCTCAGCGCTAGGTAGCAGCACATTCGGTCTGCCTTGCAGCCTGAATCTGAACCGAAAGCTTCTCAGCTAAGTCTCGCACAGAGAACAGTTTGAGGTCAACGAGCTTACGCGGAGCTTACCCTCGTCGCGTGGAAACCTGTATTTGCAGCACATCCTAGTGGTAGCCCTCTTTCCTTTCCAGCCTGCACAGCGCCGGCAGATCGCGGTGCTCTCTACACCTGCCTTCTCACTTGCAAGCACCACCGCCAAGCTTACAGCCTTGCAGGGAGCGAAGAGGCGGATAGGCGTGTCGCCCAGAAGAAGGTGCCAGGACCAAAAGATGGTCTTCCTTTCTGCTGCTCCTTGCCCGAATTGTGGTGCTGTGTTGAAAGTCTTGCCCAGCGAAAAGCTACTCCAGCAAGTGTTTCTCGCCTGACGCATTTCGCTGAGCGAGAGCTACATGCCCAGTTTGGACTCGCTGAAAGAGCAAGAAAATGCTTGTCCGTCGAGCTGAAGGAAAATCCCTGCACAGCACACCGTGGCTGCGTGCAGTGCTCACGCTGAAGAGCGGCAAAGCTCCAAGCCATGGCTGGGCTTCAGTTCTGTCCAGAGCACAGAAGGCGAAGAACCAAGCAGCTGGGCACCGGGCTCATGTACTCAGGGGAGCCAATTTCAAATGTCCAGCCAAGAGCTGCTTCACAAGCAGCTGCAGCTGAGAATGCTCTGGCTGCTTCAGGAAGGAAGGCGCAGCCCTTGCACTCCTGGACACAAGCTGGCCAGCAGCAGGTTCCTAAACGTTCAGTGCTGCAGAGTGCATGCAGCTGGAGCACAGCCAGAAGGAGGCGTCCAGAAAGAAGGCGTTCTTCAAGTCCCCCCCTCCTCCAGGCAGCCTTGAAACTGAGCACAACACACTGCGCCTCGGCAGCTTCCTTCTCACATAGACGGACCGTCCCCTTCTTCACTCTCGCAGCTCCCTTGCCCACTTGCAGCAGCTGCTGCCAAAGAAAAAGGCTCCAGAAGTCAAAGCCTCTGCTGGGCTGCACTTTCCCCTTGCCTCACGTCAAAGCACCAGAAACTCTCGGCTGCACTCTGTATTTCCAGTCTCCGCTGCATCTGCCACTGTCATCTCTGCATCTCAAAAGCATCAAGCTGGGCACAATTCTTTCCAGGGAAAGCTGGAAGAGAAATAGGTAGCAGCACAAGTAGCCGCAGCTTGAACTTTCTGTTTTCAAGTGCTAACGTGAATCCGCACACAAGCGAGAGGCAGCCTGGGCGATGCGCATACCAGCTCCGTGCTCTGCTCCTTCATTGTGCCGGAGTGGAAGCGGTGTCTACTTCTCGCCCAGAGAGCACGGTGCCGGCAGAGAAATGCTCCAGGCTGCTGCCTCTGCCCAAACACGCCTGGCCTCTGCACTTTCTCTCTCAGCGCTAGGTAGCAGCACATTCGGTCTGCCTTGCAGCCTGAATCTGAACGGAAAGCTTCTCAGCTAAGTCTCGCACAGAGAACAGTTTGAGGTCAACGAGCTTACGCGGAGCTTACCCTCGTCGCGTGGAAACCTGTATTTGCAGCACATCCTAGTGGTAGCCCTCTTTCCTTTCCGGCCTGCACAGCGCCGGCAGATCGCGGTGCTCTCTGCACCTGCCTTCTCACTTGCAAGCACCACCGCCAAGCTTACAGCCTTGCAGGGAGCGAAGAGGCGGATAGGCGTGTCGCCCAGAAGAAGGTGCCAGGACCAAAAGATGGTCTTCCTTTCTGCTGCTCCTTGCCCGAATTGTGGTGCTGTGTTGAAAGTCTTGCCCAGCGAAAAGCTACTCCAGCAAGTGTTTCTCGCCTGACGCATTTCGCTGAGCGAGAGCTACATGCCCAGTTTGGACTCGCTGAAAGAGCAAGAAAATGCTTGTCCGTCGAGCTGAAGGAAAATCCCTGCACAGCACACCGTGGCTGCGTGCAGTGCTCACGCTGAAGAGCGGCAAAGCTCCAAGCCATGGCTGGGCTTCAGTTCTGTCCAGAGCACAGAAGGCGAAGAACCAAGCAGCTGGGCAGCGGGCTCATGTACTCAGGGGAGCCAATTTCAAATGTCCAGCCAAGAGCTGCTTCACAAGCAGCTGCAGCTGAGAATGCTCTGGCTGCTTCAGGAAGGAAGGCGCAGCCCTTGCACTCCTGGACACAAGCTGGCCAGCAGCAGGTTCCTAAACGTTCAGTGCTGCAGAGTGCATGCAGCTGGAGCACAGCCAGAAGGAGGCGTCCAGAAAGAAGGCGTTCTTCAAGTCCCCCCCTCCTCCAGGCAGCCTTGAAACTGAGCACAACACACTGCGCCTCGGCAGCTTCCTTCTCACATAGACGGACCGTCCCCTTCTTCACTCTCGCAGCTCCCTTGCCCACTTGCAGCAGCTGCTGCCAAAGAAAAAGGCTCCAGAAGTCAAAGCCTCTGCTGGGCTGCACTTTCCCCTTGCCTCACGTCAAAGCACCAGAAACTCTCCGCTGCACTCTGTATTTCCAGTCTCCGCTGCATCTGCCACTGTCATCTCTGCATCTCAAAAGCATCAAGCTGGGCACAATTCTTTCCAGGGAAAGCTGGAAGAGAAATAGGTAGCAGCACAAGTAGCCGCAGCTTGAACTTTCTGTTTTCAAGTGCTAACGTGAATCCGCACACAAGCGAGAGGCAGCCTGGGCGATGCGCATACCAGCTCCGTGCTCTGCTCCTTCATTGTGCCGGAGTGGAACCGGTGTCTACTTCTCGCCCAGAGAGCACGGTGCCAGCAGAGAAATGCTCCAGGCTGCTGCCTCTGCCCAAACACGCCTGGCCTCTGCACTTTCTCTCTCAGCGCTAGGTAGCAGCACATTCGGTCTGCCTTGTAGCCTGAATCTGAACGGAAAGCTTCTCAGCTAAGTCTCGCACAGAGAACAGTTTTAGGTCAACGAGCTTACGCGGAGCTTACCCTCGTCGCGTGGAAACCTGTATTTGCAGCACATCCTAGTGGTAGCCCTCTTTCCTTTCCAGCCTGCACAGCGCCGGCAGATCGCGGTGCTCTCTGCACCTGCCTTCTCACTTGCAAGCACCACCGCCAAGCTTACAGCCTTGCAGGGAGCGAAGAGGCGGATAGGCGTGTCGCCCAGAAGAAGGTGCCAGGACCAAAAGATGGTCTTCCTTTCTGCTGCTCCTTGCCCGAATTGTGGTGCTGTGTTGAAAGTCTTGCCCAGCGAAAAGCTACTCCAGCAAGTGTTTCTCGCCTGACGCATTTCGCTGAGCGAGAGCTACATGCCCAGTTTGGACTCGCTGAAAGAGCAAGAAAATGCTTGTCCGTCGAGCTGAAGGAAAATCCCTGCACAGCACACCGTGGCTGCGTGCAGTGCTCACGCTGAAGAGCGGCAAAGCTCCAAGCCATGGCTGGGCTTCAGTTCTGTCCAGAGCACAGAAGGCGAAGAACCAAGCAGCTGGGCACCGGGCTCATGTACTCAGGGGAGCCAATTTCAAATGTCCAGCCAAGAGCTGCTTCACAAGCAGCTGCAGCTGAGAATGCTCTGGCTGCTTCAGGAAGGAAGGCGCAGCCCTTGCACTCCTGGACACAAGCTGGCCAGCAGCAGGTTCCTAAACGTTCAGTGCTGCAGAGTGCATGCAGCTGGAGCACAGCCAGAAGGAGGCGTCCAGAAAGAAGGCGTTCTTCAAGTCCCCCCCTCCTCCAGGCAGCCTTGAAACTGAGCACAACACACTGCGCCTCGGCAGCTTCCTTCTCACATAGACGGACCGTCCCCTTCTTCACTCTCGCAGCTCCCTTGCCCACTTGCAGCAGCTGCTGCCAAAGAAAAAGGCTCCAGAAGTCAAAGCCTCTGCTGGGCTGCACTTTCCCCTTGCCTCACGTCAAAGCACCAGAAACTCTCGGCTGCACTCTGTATTTCCAGTCTCCGCTGCATCTGCCACTGTCATCTCTGCATCTCAAAAGCATCAAGATGGGCACAATTCTTTCCAGGGAAAGCTGGAAGAGAAATAGGTAGCAGCACAAGTAGCCGCAGCTTGAACTTTCTGTTTTCAAGTGCTAACGTGAATCCGCACACAAGCGAGAGGCAGCCTGGGCGATGCGCATACCAGCTCCGTGCTCTGCTCCTTCATTGTGCCGGAGTGGAAGCGGTGTCTACTTCTCGCCCAGAGAGCACGGTGCCGGCAGAGAAATGCTCCAGGCTGCTGCCTCTGCCCAAACACGCCTGGGCTCCTCTGCACTTTCTCTCTCAGCGCTAGGTAGCAGCACATTCGGTCTGCCTTGCAGCCTGAATCTGAACCGAAAGCTTCTCAGCTAAGTCTCGCACAGAGAACAGTTTGAGGTCAACGAGCTTACGCGGAGCTTACCCTCGACGCGTGGAAACCTGTATTTGCAGCACATCCTAGTGGTAGCCCTCTTTCCTTTCCAGCCTGCACAGCGCCGGCAGATCGCGGTGCTCTCTGCACCTGCCTTCTCACTTGCAAGCACCACCGCCAAGCTTACAGCCTTGCAGGGAGAGAAGAGGCGGATAGGCGTGTCGCCCAGAAGAAGGTGCCAGGACCAAAAGATGGTCTTCCTTTCTGCTGCTCCTTGCCCGAATTGTGGTGCTGTGTTGAAAGTCTTGCCCAGCGAAAAGCTACTCCAGCAAGTGTTTCTCGCCTGACGCATTTCGCTGAGCGAGAGCTACATGCCCAGTTTGGACTCGCTGAAAGAGCAAGAAAATGCTTGTCCGTCGAGCTGAAGGAAAATCCCTGCACAGCACACCGTGGCTGCGTGCAGTGCTCACGCTGAAGAGCGGCAAAGCTCCAAGCCATGGCTGGGCTTCAGTTCTGTCCAGAGCACAGAAGGCGAAGAACCAAGCAGCTGGGCACCGGGCTCATGTACTCAGGGGAGCCAATTTCAAATGTCCAGCCAAGAGCTGCTTCACAAGCAGCTGCAGCTGAGAATGCTCTGGCTGCTTCAGGAAGGAAGGCGCAGCCCTTGCACTCCTGGACACAAGCTGGCCAGCAGCAGGTTCCTAAACGTTCAGTGCTGCAGAGTGCATGCAGCTGGAGCACAGCCAGAAGGAGGCGTCCAGAAAGAAGGCGTTCTTCAAGTCCCCCCCTCCTCCAGGCAGCCTTGAAACTGAGCACAACACACTGCGCCTCGGCAGCTTCCTTCTCACATAGACGGACCGTCCCCTTCTTCACTCTCGCAGCTCCCTTGCCCACTTGCAGCAGCTGCTGCCAAAGAAAAAGGCTCCAGAAGTCAAAGCCTCTGCTGGGCTGCACTTTCCCCTTGCCTCACGTCAAAGCACCAGAAACTCTCCGCTGCACTCTGTATTTCCAGTCTCCGCTGCATCTGCCACTGTCATCTCTGCATCTCAAAAGCATCAAGATGGGCACAATTCTTTCCAGGGAAAGCTGGAAGAGAAATAGGTAGCAGCACAAGTAGCCGCAGCTTGAACTTTCTGTTTTCAAGTGCTAACGTGAATCCGCACACAAGCGAGAGGCAGCCTGGGCGATGCGCATACCAGCTCCGTGCTCTGCTCCTTCATTGTGCCGGAGTGGAAGCGGTGTCTACTTCTCGCCCAGAGAGCACGGTGCCGGCAGAGAAATGCTCCAGGCTGCTGCCTCTGCCCAAACACGCCTGGCCTCTGCACTTTCTCTCTCAGCGCTAGGTAGCAGCACATTCGGTCTGCCTTGCAGCCTGAATCTGAACGGAAAGCTTCTCAGCTAAGTCTCGCACAGAGAACAGTTTGAGGTCAACGAGCTTACGCGGAGCTTACCCTCGACGCGTGGAAACCTGTATTTGCAGCACATCCTAGTGGTAGCCCTCTTTCCTTTCCAGCCTGCACAGCGCCGGCAGATCGCGGTGCTCTCTGCACCTGCCTTCTCACTTGCAAGCACCACCGCCAAGCTTACAGCCTTGCAGGGAGAGAAGAGGCGGATAGGCGTGTCGCCCAGAAGAAGGTGCCAGGACCAAAAGATGGTCTTCCTTTCTGCTGCTCCTTGCCCGAATTGTGGTGCTGTGTTGAAAGTCTTGCCCAGCGAAAAGCTACTCCAGCAAGTGTTTCTCGCCTGACGCATTTCGCTGAGCGAGAGCTACATGCCCAGTTTGGACTCGCTGAAAGAGCAAGAAAATGCTTGTCCGTCGAGCTGAAGGAAAATCCCTGCACAGCACACCGTGGCTGCGTGCAGTGCTCACGCTGAAGAGCGGCAAAGCTCCAAGCCATGGCTGGGCTTCAGTTCTGTCCAGAGCACAGAAGGCGAAGAACCAAGCAGCTGGGCAGCGGGCTCATGTACTCAGGGGAGCCAATTTCAAATGTCCAGCCAAGAGCTGCTTCACAAGCAGCTGCAGCTGAGAATGCTCTGGCTGCTTCAGGAAGGAAGGCGCAGCCCTTGCACTCCTGGACACAAGCTGGCCAGCAGCAGGTTCCTAAACGTTCAGTGCTGCAGAGTGCATGCAGCTGGAGCACAGCCAGAAGGAGGCGTCCAGAAAGAAGGCGTTCTTCAAGTCCCCCCCTCCTCCAGGCAGCCTTGAAACTGAGCACAACACACTGCGCCTCGGCAGCTTCCTTCTCACATAGACGGACCGTCCCCTTCTTCACTCTCGCAGCTCCCTTGCCCACTTGCAGCAGCTGCTGCCAAAGAAAAAGGCTCCAGAAGTCAAAGCCTCTGCTGGGCTGCACTTTCCCCTTGCCTCACGTCAAAGCACCAGAAACTCTCCGCTGCACTCTGTATTTCCAGTCTCCGCTGCATCTGCCACTGTCATCTCTGCATCTCAAAAGCATCAAGATGGGCACAATTCTTTCCAGGGAAAGCTGGAAGAGAAATAGGTAGCAGCACAAGTAGCCGCAGCTTGAACTTTCTGTTTTCAAGTGCTAACGTGAATCCGCACACAAGCGAGAGGCAGCCTGGGCGATGCGCATACCAGCTCCGTGCTCTGCTCCTTCATTGTGCCGGAGTGGAACCGGTGTCTACTTCTCGCCCAGAGAGCACGGTGCCGGCAGAGAAATGCTCCAGGCTGCTGCCTCTGCCCAAACACGCCTGGCCTCTGCACTTTCTCTCTCAGCGCTAGGTAGCAGCACATTCGGTCTGCCTTGCAGCCTGAATCTGAACGGAAAGCTTCTCAGCTAAGTCTCGCACAGAGAACAGTTTGAGGTCAACGAGCTTACGCGGAGCTTACCCTCGACGCGTGGAAACCTGTATTTGCAGCACATCCTAGTGGTAGCCCTCTTTCCTTTCCAGCCTGCACAGCGCCGGCAGATCGCGGTGCTCTCTGCACCTGCCTTCTCACTTGCAAGCACCACCGCCAAGCTTACAGCCTTGCAGGGAGAGAAGAGGCGGATAGGCGTGTCGCCCAGAAGAAGGTGCCAGGACCAAAAGATGGTCTTCCTTTCTGCTGCTCCTTGCCCGAATTGTGGTGCTGTGTTGAAAGTCTTGCCCAGCGAAAAGCTACTCCAGCAAGTGTTTCTCGCCTGACGCATTTCGCTGAGCGAGAGCTACATGCCCAGTTTGGACTCGCTGAAAGAGCAAGAAAATGCTTGTCCGTCGAGCTGAAGGAAAATCCCTGCACAGCACACCGTGGCTGCGTGCAGTGCTCACGCTGAAGAGCGGCAAAGCTCCAAGCCATGGCTGGGCTTCAGTTCTGTCCAGAGCACAGAAGGCGAAGAACCAAGCAGCTGGGCACCGGGCTCATGTACTCAGGGGAGCCAATTTCAAATGTCCAGCCAAGAGCTGCTTCACAAGCAGCTGCAGCTGAGAATGCTCTGGCTGCTTCAGGAAGGAAGGCGCAGCCCTTGCACTCCTGGACACAAGCTGGCCAGCAGCAGGTTCCTAAACGTTCAGTGCTGCAGAGTGCATGCAGCTGGAGCACAGCCAGAAGGAGGCGTCCAGAAAGAAGGCGTTCTTCAAGTCCCCCCCTCCTCCAGGCAGCCTTGAAACTGAGCACAACACACTGCGCCTCGGCAGCTTCCTTCTCACATAGACGGACCGTCCCCTTCTTCACTCTCGCAGCTCCCTTGCCCACTTGCAGCAGCTGCTGCCAAAGAAAAAGGCTCCAGAAGTCAAAGCCTCTGCTGGGCTGCACTTTCCCCTTGCCTCACGTCAAAGCACCAGAAACTCTCCGCTGCACTCTGTATTTCCAGTCTCCGCTGCATCTGCCACTGTCATCTCTGCATCTCAAAAGCATCAAGATGGGCACAATTCTTTCCAGGGAAAGCTGGAAGAGAAATAGGTAGCAGCACAAGTAGCCGCAGCTTGAACTTTCTGTTTTCAAGTGCTAACGTGAATCCGCACACAAGCGAGAGGCAGCCTGGGCGATGCGCATACCAGCTCCGTGCTCTGCTCCTTCATTGTGCCGGAGTGGAAGCGGTGTCTACTTCTCGCCCAGAGAGCACGGTGCCGGCAGAGAAATGCTCCAGGCTGCTGCCTCTGCCCAAACACGCCTGGCCTCTGCACTTTCTCTCTCAGCGCTAGGTAGCAGCACATTCGGTCTGCCTTGCAGCCTGAATCTGAACGGAAAGCTTCTCAGCTAAGTCTCGCACAGAGAACAGTTTGAGGTCAACGAGCTTACGCGGAGCTTACCCTCGACGCGTGGAAACCTGTATTTGCAGCACATCCTAGTGGTAGCCCTCTTTCCTTTCCAGCCTGCACAGCGCCGGCAGATCGCGGTGCTCTCTGCACCTGCCTTCTCACTTGCAAGCACCACCGCCAAGCTTACAGCCTTGCAGGGAGCGAAGAGGCGGATAGGCGTGTCGCCCAGAAGAAGGTGCCAGGACCAAAAGATGGTCTTCCTTTCTGCTGCTCCTTGCCCGAATTGTGGTGCTGTGTTGAAAGTCTTGCCCAGCGAAAAGCTACTCCAGCAAGTGTTTCTCGCCTGACGCATTTCGCTGAGCGAGAGCTACATGCCCAGTTTGGACTCGCTGAAAGAGCAAGAAAATGCTTGTCCGTCGAGCTGAAGGAAAATCCCTGCACAGCACACCGTGGCTGCGTGCAGTGCTCACGCTGAAGAGCGGCAAAGCTCCAAGCCATGGCTGGGCTTCAGTTCTGTCCAGAGCACAGAAGGCGAAGAACCAAGCAGCTGGGCAGCGGGCTCATGTACTCAGGGGAGCCAATTTCAAATGTCCAGCCAAGAGCTGCTTCACAAGCAGCTGCAGCTGAGAATGCTCTGGCTGCTTCAGGAAGGAAGGCGCAGCCCTTGCACTCCTGGACACAAGCTGGCCAGCAGCAGGTTCCTAAACGTTCAGTGCTGCAGAGTGCATGCAGCTGGAGCACAGCCAGAAGGAGGCGTCCAGAAAGAAGGCGTTCTTCAAGTCCCCCCCTCCTCCAGGCAGCCTTGAAACTGAGCACAACACACTGCGCCTCGGCAGCTTCCTTCTCACATAGACGGACCGTCCCCTTCTTCACTCTCGCAGCTCCCTTGCCCACTTGCAGCAGCTGCTGCCAAAGAAAAAGGCTCCAGAAGTCAAAGCCTCTGCTGGGCTGCACTTTCCCCTTGCCTCACGTCAAAGCACCAGAAACTCTCGGCTGCACTCTGTATTTCCAGTCTCCGCTGCATCTGCCACTGTCATCTCTGCATCTCAAAAGCATCAAGATGGGCACAATTCTTTCCAGGGAAAGCTGGAAGAGAAATAGGTAGCAGCACAAGTAGCCGCAGCTTGAACTTTCTGTTTTCAAGTGCTAACGTGAATCCGCACACAAGCGAGAGGCAGCCTGGGCGATGCGCATACCAGCTCCGTGCTCTGCTCCTTCATTGTGCCGGAGTGGAAGCGGTGTCTACTTCTCGCCCAGAGAGCACGGTGCCGGCAGAGAAATGCTCCAGGCTGCTGCCTCTGCCCAAACACGCCTGGCCTCTGCACTTTCTCTCTCAGCGCTAGGTAGCAGCACATTCGGTCTGCCTTGCAGCCTGAATCTGAACGGAAAGCTTCTCAGCTAAGTCTCGCACAGAGAACAGTTTGAGGTCAACGAGCTTACGCGGAGCTTACCCTCGACGCGTGGAAACCTGTATTTGCAGCACATCCTAGTGGTAGCCCTCTTTCCTTTCCAGCCTGCACAGCGCCGGCAGATCGCGGTGCTCTCTGCACCTGCCTCCTCACTTGCAAGCACCACCGCCAAGCTTACAGCCTTGCAGGGAGCGAAGAGGCGGATAGGCGTGTCGCCCAGAAGAAGGTGCCAGGACCAAAAGATGGTCTTCCTTTCTGCTGCTCCTTGCCCGAATTGTGGTGCTGTGTTGAAAGTCTTGCCCAGCGAAAAGCTACTCCAGCAAGTGTTTCTCGCCTGACGCATTTCGCTGAGCGAGAGCTACATGCCCAGTTTGGACTCGCTGAAAGAGCAAGAAAATGCTTGTCCGTCGAGCTGAAGGAAAATCCCTGCACAGCACACCGTGGCTGCGTGCAATGCTCACGCTGAAGAGCGGCAAAGCTCCAAGCCATGGCTGGGCTTCAGTTCTGTCCAGAGCACAGAAGGCGAAGAACCAAGCAGCTGGGCAGCGGGCTCATGTACTCAGGGGAGCCAATTTCAAATGTCCAGCCAAGAGCTGCTTCACAAGCAGCTGCAGCTGAGAATGCTCTGGCTGCTTCAGGAAGGAAGGCGCAGCCCTTGCACTCCTGGACACAAGCTGGCCAGCAGCAGGTTCCTAAACCTTCAGTGCTGCAGAGTGCATGCAGCTGGAGCACAGCCAGAAGGAGGCGTCCAGAAAGAAGGCGTTCTTCAAGTCCCCCCCTCCTCCAGGCAGCCTTGAAACTGAGCACAACACACTGCGCCTCGGCAGCTTCCTTCTCACATAGACGGACCGTCCCCTTCTTCACTCTCGCAGCTCCCTTGCCCACTTGCAGCAGCTGCTGCCAAAGAAAAAGGCTCCAGAAGTCAAAGCCTCTGCTGGGCTGCACTTTCCCCTTGCCTCACGTCAAAGCACCAGAAACTCTCCGCTGCACTCTGTATTTCCAGTCTCCGCTGCATCTGCCACTGTCATCTCTGCATCTCAAAAGCATCAAGCTGGGCACAATTCTTTCCAGGGAAAGCTGGAAGAGAAATAGGTAGCAGCACAAGTAGCCGCAGCTTGAACTTTCTGTTTTCAAGTGCTAACGTGAATCCGCACACAAGCGAGAGGCAGCCTGGGCGATGCGCATACCAGCTCCGTGCTCTGCTCCTTCATTGTGCCGGAGTGGAACCGGTGTCTACTTCTCGCCCAGAGAGCACGGTGCCGGCAGAGAAATGCTCCAGGCTGCTGCCTCTGCCCAAACACGCCTGGCCTCTGCACTTTCTCTCTCAGCGCTAGGTAGCAGCACATTCGGTCTGCCTTGCAGCCTGAATCTGAACGGAAAGCTTCTCAGCTAAGTCTCGCACAGAGAACAGTTTGAGGTCAACGAGCTTACGCGGAGCTTACCCTCGACGCGTGGAAACCTGTATTTGCAGCACATCCTAGTGGTAGCCCTCTTTCCTTTCCAGCCTGCACAGCGCCGGCAGATCGCGGTGCTCTCTGCACCTGCCTTCTCACTTGCAAGCACCACCGCCAAGCTTACAGCCTTGCAGGGAGCGAAGAGGCGGATAGGCGTGTCGCCCAGAAGAAGGTGCCAGGACCAAAAGATGGTCTTCCTTTCTGCTGCTCCTTGCCCGAATTGTGGTGCTGTGTTGAAAGTCTTGCCCAGCGAAAAGCTACTCCAGCAAGTGTTTCTCGCCTGACGCATTTCGCTGAGCGAGAGCTACATGCCCAGTTTGGACTCGCTGAAAGAGCAAGAAAATGCTTGTCCGTCGAGCTGAAGGAAAATCCCTGCACAGCACACCGTGGCTGCGTGCAGTGCTCACGCTGAAGAGCGGCAAAGCTCCAAGCCATGGCTGGGCTTCAGTTCTGTCCAGAGCACAGAAGGCGAAGAACCAAGCAGCTGGGCACCGGGCTCATGTACTCAGGGGAGCCAATTTCAAATGTCCAGCCAAGAGCTGCTTCACAAGCAGCTGCAGCTGAGAATGCTCTGGCTGCTTCAGGAAGGAAGGCGCAGCCCTTGCACTCCTGGACACAAGCTGGCCAGCAGCAGGTTCCTAAACCTTCAGTGCTGCAGAGTGCATGCAGCTGGAGCACAGCCAGAAGGAGGCGTCCAGAAAGAAGGCGTTCTTCAAGTCCCCCCCTCCTCCAGGCAGCCTTGAAACTGAGCACAACACACTGCGCCTCGGCAGCTTCCTTCTCACATAGACGGACCGTCCCCTTCTTCACTCTCGCAGCTCCCTTGCCCACTTGCAGCAGCTGCTGCCAAAGAAAAAGGCTCCAGAAGTCAAAGCCTCTGCTGGGCTGCACTTTCCCCTTGCCTCACGTCAAAGCACCAGAAACTCTCCGCTGCACTCTGTATTTCCAGTCTCCGCTGCATCTGCCACTGTCATCTCTGCATCTCAAAAGCATCAAGCTGGGCACAATTCTTTCCAGGGAAAGCTGGAAGAGAAATAGGTAGCAGCACAAGTAGCCGCAGCTTGAACTTTCTGTTTTCAAGTGCTAACGTGAATCCGCACACAAGCGAGAGGCAGCCTGGGCGATGCGCATACCAGCTCCGTGCTCTGCTCCTTCATTGTGCCGGAGTGGAACCGGTGTCTACTTCTCGCCCAGAGAGCACGGTGCCGGCAGAGAAATGCTCCAGGCTGCTGCCTCTGCCCAAACACGCCTGGCCTCTGCACTTTCTCTCTCAGCGCTAGGTAGCAGCACATTCGGTCTGCCTTGCAGCCTGAATCTGAACGGAAAGCTTCTCAGCTAAGTCTCGCACAGAGAACAGTTTGAGGTCAACGAGCTTACGCGGAGCTTACCCTCGACGCGTGGAAACCTGTATTTGCAGCACATCCTAGTGGTAGCCCTCTTTCCTTTCCAGCCTGCACAGCGCCGGCAGATCGCGGTGCTCTCTGCACCTGCCTTCTCACTTGCAAGCACCACCGCCAAGCTTACAGCCTTGCAGGGAGAGAAGAGGCGGATAGGCGTGTCGCCCAGAAGAAGGTGCCAGGACCAAAAGATGGTCTTCCTTTCTGCTGCTCCTTGCCCGAATTGTGGTGCTGTGTTGAAAGTCTTGCCCAGCGAAAAGCTACTCCAGCAAGTGTTTCTCGCCTGACGCATTTCGCTGAGCGAGAGCTACATGCCCAGTTTGGACTCGCTGAAAGAGCAAGAAAATGCTTGTCCGTCGAGCTGAAGGAAAATCCCTGCACAGCACACCGTGGCTGCGTGCAGTGCTCACGCTGAAGAGCGGCAAAGCTCCAAGCCATGGCTGGGCTTCAGTTCTGTCCAGAGCACAGAAGGCGAAGAACCAAGCAGCTGGGCAGCGGGCTCATGTACTCAGGGGAGCCAATTTCAAATGTCCAGCCAAGAGCTGCTTCACAAGCAGCTGCAGCTGAGAATGCTCTGGCTGCTTCAGGAAGGAAGGCGCAGCCCTTGCACTCCTGGACACAAGCTGGCCAGCAGCAGGTTCCTAAACGTTCAGTGCTGCAGAGTGCATGCAGCTGGAGCACAGCCAGAAGGAGGCGTCCAGAAAGAAGGCGTTCTTCAAGTCCCCCCCTCCTCCAGGCAGCCTTGAAACTGAGCACAACACACTGCGCCTCGGCAGCTTCCTTCTCACATAGACGGACCGTCCCCTTCTTCACTCTCGCAGCTCCCTTGCCCACTTGCAGCAGCTGCTGCCAAAGAAAAAGGCTCCAGAAGTCAAAGCCTCTGCTGGGCTGCACTTTCCCCTTGCCTCACGTCAAAGCACCAGAAACTCTCGGCTGCACTCTGTATTTCCAGTCTCCGCTGCATCTGCCACTGTCATCTCTGCATCTCAAAAGCATCAAGCTGGGCACAATTCTTTCCAGGGAAAGCTGGAAGAGAAATAGGTAGCAGCACAAGTAGCCGCAGCTTGAACTTTCTGTTTTCAAGTGCTAACGTGAATCCGCACACAAGCGAGAGGCAGCCTGGGCGATGCGCATACCAGCTCCGTGCTCTGCTCCTTCATTGTGCCGGAGTGGAAGCGGTGTCTACTTCTCGCCCAGAGAGCACGGTGCCGGCAGAGAAATGCTCCAGGCTGCTGCCTCTGCCCAAACACGCCTGGCCTCTGCACTTTCTCTCTCAGCGCTAGGTAGCAGCACATTCGGTCTGCCTTGTAGCCTGAATCTGAACGGAAAGCTTCTCAGCTACGTCTCGCACAGAGAACAGTTTGAGGTCAACGAGCTTACGCGGAGCTTACCCTCGACGCGTGGAAACCTGTATTTGCAGCACATCCTAGTGGTAGCCCTCTTTCCTTTCCAGCCTGCACAGCGCCGGCAGATCGCGGTGCTCTCTACACCTGCCTTCTCACTTGCAAGCACCACCGCCAAGCTTACAGCCTTGCAGGGAGCGAAGAGGCGGATAGGCGTGTCGCCCAGAAGAAGGTGCCAGGACCAAAAGATGGTCTTCCTTTCTGCTGCTCCTTGCCCGAATTGTGGTGCTGTGTTGAAAGTCTTGCCCAGCGAAAAGCTACTCCAGCAAGTGTTTCTCGCCTGACGCATTTCGCTGAGCGAGAGCTACATGCCCAGTTTGGACTCGCTGAAAGAGCAAGAAAATGCTTGTCCGTCGAGCTGAAGGAAAATCCCTGCACAGCACACCGTGGCTGCGTGCAGTGCTCACGCTGAAGAGCGGCAAAGCTCCAAGCCATGGCTGGGCTTCAGTTCTGTCCAGAGCACAGAAGGCGAAGAACCAAGCAGCTGGGCACCGGGCTCATGTACTCAGGGGAGCCAATTTCAAATGTCCAGCCAAGAGCTGCTTCACAAGCAGCTGCAGCTGAGAATGCTCTGGCTGCTTCAGGAAGGAAGGCGCAGCCCTTGCACTCCTGGACACAAGCTGGCCAGCAGCAGGTTCCTAAACCTTCAGTGCTGCAGAGTGCATGCAGCTGGAGCACAGCCAGAAGGAGGCGTCCAGAAAGAAGGCGTTCTTCAAGTCCCCCCCTCCTCCAGGCAGCCTTGAAACTGAGCACAACACACTGCGCCTCGGCAGCTTCCTTCTCACATAGACGGACCGTCCCCTTCTTCACTCTCGCAGCTCCCTTGCCCACTTGCAGCAGCTGCTGCCAAAGAAAAAGGCTCCAGAAGTCAAAGCCTCTGCTGGGCTGCACTTTCCCCTTGCCTCACGTCAAAGCACCAGAAACTCTCCGCTGCACTCTGTATTTCCAGTCTCCGCTGCATCTGCCACTGTCATCTCTGCATCTCAAAAGCATCAAGATGGGCACAATTCTTTCCAGGGAAAGCTGGAAGAGAAATAGGTAGCAGCACAAGTAGCCGCAGCTTGAACTTTCTGTTTTCAAGTGCTAACGTGAATCCGCACACAAGCGAGAGGCAGCCTGGGCGATGCGCATACCAGCTCCGTGCTCTGCTCCTTCATTGTGCCGGAGTGGAAGCGGTGTCTACTTCTCGCCCAGAGAGCACGGTGCCGGCAGAGAAATGCTCCAGGCTGCTGCCTCTGCCCAAACACGCCTGGCCTCTGCACTTTCTCTCTCAGCGCTAGGTAGCAGCACATTCGGTCTGCCTTGTAGCCTGAATCTGAACGGAAAGCTTCTCAGCTAAGTCTCGCACAGAGAACAGTTTGAGGTCAACGAGCTTACGCGGAGCTTACCCTCGACGCGTGGAAACCTGTATTTGCAGCACAACCTAGTGGTAGCCCTCTTTCCTTTCCAGCCTGCACAGCGCCGGCAGATCGCGGTGCTCTCTGCACCTGCCTCCTCACTTGCAAGCACCACCGCCAAGCTTACAGCCTTGCAGGGAGCGAAGAGGCGGATAGGCGTGTCGCCCAGAAGAAGGTGCCAGGACCAAAAGATGGTCTTCCTTTCTGCTGCTCCTTGCCCGAATTGTGGTGCTGTGTTGAAAGTCTTGCCCAACGAAAAGCTACTCCAGCAAGTGTTTCTCGCCTGACGCATTTCGCTGAGCGAGAGCTACATGCCCAGTTTGGACTCGCTGAAAGAGCAAGAAAATGCTTGTCCGTCGAGCTGAAGGAAAATCCCTGCACAGCACACCGTGGCTGCGTGCAGTGCTCACGCTGAAGAGCGGCAAAGCTCCAAGCCATGGCTGGGCTTCAGTTCTGTCCAGAGCACAGAAGGCGAAGAACCAAGCAGCTGGGCACCGGGCTCATGTACTCAGGGGAGCCAATTTCAAATGTCCAGCCAAGAGCTGCTTCACAAGCAGCTGCAGCTGAGAATGCTCTGGCTGCTTCAGGAAGGAAGGCGCAGCCCTTGCACTCCTGGACACAAGCTGGCCAGCAGCAGGTTCCTAAACCTTCAGTGCTGCAGAGTGCATGCAGCTGGAGCACAGCCAGAAGGAGGCGTCCAGAAAGAAGGCGTTCTTCAAGTCCCCCCCTCCTCCAGGCAGCCTTGAAACTGAGCACAACACACTGCGCCTCGGCAGCTTCCTTCTCACATAGACGGACCGTCCCCTTCTTCACTCTCGCAGCTCCCTTGCCCACTTGCAGCAGCTGCTGCCAAAGAAAAAGGCTCCAGAAGTCAAAGCCTCTGCTGGGCTGCACTTTCCCCTTGCCTCACGTCAAAGCACCAGAAACTCTCCGCTGCACTCTGTATTTCCAGTCTCCGCTGCATCTGCCACTGTCATCTCTGCATCTCAAAAGCATCAAGATGGGCACAATTCTTTCCAGGGAAAGCTGGAAGAGAAATAGGTAGCAGCACAAGTAGCCGCAGCTTGAACTTTCTGTTTTCAAGTGCTAACGTGAATCCGCACACAAGCGAGAGGCAGCCTGGGCGATGCGCATACCAGCTCCGTGCTCTGCTCCTTCATTGTGCCGGAGTGGAACCGGTGTCTACTTCTCGCCCAGAGAGCACGGTGCCGGCAGAGAAATGCTCCAGGCTGCTGCCTCTGCCCAAACACGCCTGGCCTCTGCACTTTCTCTCTCAGCGCTAGGTAGCAGCACATTCGGTCTGCCTTGCAGCCTGAATCTGAACGGAAAGCTTCTCAGCTAAGTCTCGCACAGAGAACAGTTTGAGGTCAACGAGCTTACGCGGAGCTTACCCTCGACGCGTGGAAACCTGTATTTGCAGCACATCCTAGTGGTAGCCCTCTTTCCTTTCCAGCCTGCACAGCGCCGGCAGATGGCGGTGCTCTCTGCACCTGCCTTCTCACTTGCAAGCACCACCGCCAAGCTTACAGCCTTGCAGGGAGAGAAGAGGCGGATAGGCGTGTCGCCCAGAAGAAGGTGCCAGGACCAAAAGATGGTCTTCCTTTCTGCTGCTCCTTGCCCGAATTGTGGTGCTGTGTTGAAAGTCTTGCCCAGCGAAAAGCTACTCCAGCAAGTGTTTCTCGCCTGACGCATTTCGCTGAGCGAGAGCTACATGCCCAGTTTGGACTCGCTGAAAGAGCAAGAAAATGCTTGTCCGTCGAGCTGAAGGAAAATCCCTGCACAGCACACCGTGGCTGCGTGCAGTGCTCACGCTGAAGAGCGGCAAAGCTCCAAGCCATGGCTGGGCTTCAGTTCTGTCCAGAGCACAGAAGGCGAAGAACCAAGCAGCTGGGCACCGGGCTCATGTACTCAGGGGAGCCAATTTCAAATGTCCAGCCAAGAGCTGCTTCACAAGCAGCTGCAGCTGAGAATGCTCTGGCTGCTTCAGGAAGGAAGGCGCAGCCCTTGCACTCCTGGACACAAGCTGGCCAGCAGCAGGTTCCTAAACCTTCAGTGCTGCAGAGTGCATGCAGCTGGAGCACAGCCAGAAGGAGGCGTCCAGAAAGAAGGCGTTCTTCAAGTCCCCCCCTTCTCCAGGCAGCCTTGAAACTGAGCACAACACACTGCGCCTCGGCAGCTTCCTTCTCACATAGACGGACCGTCCCCTTCTTCACTCTCGCAGCTCCCTTGCCCACTTGCAGCAGCTGCTGCCAAAGAAAAAGGCTCCAGAAGTCAAAGCCTCTGCTGGGCTGCACTTTCCCCTTGCCTCACGTCAAAGCACCAGAAACTCTCCACTGCACTCTGTATTTCCAGTCTCCGCTGCATCTGCCACTGTCATCTCTGCATCTCAAAAGCATCAAGCTGGGCACAATTCTTTCCAGGGAAAGCTGGAAGAGAAATAGGTAGCAGCACAAGTAGCCGCAGCTTGAACTTTCTGTTTTCAAGTGCTAACGTGAATCCGCACACAAGCGAGAGGCAGCCTGGGCGATGCGCATACCAGCTCCGTGCTCTGCTCCTTCATTGTGCCGGAGTGGAACCGGTGTCTACTTCTCGCCCAGAGAGCACGGTGCCGGCAGAGAAATGCTCCAGGCTGCTGCCTCTGCCCAAACACGCCTGGCCTCTGCACTTTCTCTCTCAGCGCTAGGTAGCAGCACATTCGGTCTGCCTTGTAGCCTGAATCTGAACGGAAAGCTTCTCAGCTACGTCTCGCACAGAGAACAGTTTTAGGTCAACGAGCTTACGCGGAGCTTACCCTCGACGCGTGGAAACCTGTATTTGCAGCACATCCTAGTGGTAGCCCTCTTTCCTTTCCAGCCTGCACAGCGCCGGCAGATCGCGGTGCTCTCTACACCTGCCTTCTCACTTGCAAGCACCACCGCCAAGCTTACAGCCTTGCAGGGAGCGAAGAGGCGGATAGGCGTGTCGCCCAGAAGAAGGTGCCAGGACCAAAAGATGGTCTTCCTTTCTGCTGCTCCTTGCCCGAATTGTGGTGCTGTGTTGAAAGTCTTGCCCAGCGAAAAGCTACTCCAGCAAGTGTTTCTCGCCTGACGCATTTCGCTGAGCGAGAGCTACATGCCCAGTTTGGACTCGCTGAAAGAGCAAGAAAATGCTTGTCCGTCGAGCTGAAGGAAAATCCCTGCACAGCACACCGTGGCTGCGTGCAGTGCTCACGCTGAAGAGCGGCAAAGCTCCAAGCCATGGCTGGGCTTCAGTTCTGTCCAGAGCACAGAAGGCGAAGAACCAAGCAGCTGGGCACCGGGCTCATGTACTCAGGGGAGCCAATTTCAAATGTCCAGCCAAGAGCTGCTTCACAAGCAGCTGCAGCTGAGAATGCTCTGGCTGCTTCAGGAAGGAAGGCGCAGCCCTTGCACTCCTGGACACAAGCTGGCCAGCAGCAGGTTCCTAAACCTTCAGTGCTGCAGAGTGCATGCAGCTGGAGCACAGCCAGAAGGAGGCGTCCAGAAAGAAGGCGTTCTTCAAGTCCCCCCCTCCTCCAGGCAGCCTTGAAACTGAGCACAACACACTGCGCCTCGGCAGCTTCCTTCTCACATAGACGGACCGTCCCCTTCTTCACTCTCGCAGCTCCCTTGCCCACTTGCAGCAGCTGCTGCCAAAGAAAAAGGCTCCAGAAGTCAAAGCCTCTGCTGGGCTGCACTTTCCCCTTGCCTCACGTCAAAGCACCAGAAACTCTCCGCTGCACTCTGTATTTCCAGTCTCCGCTGCATCTGCCACTGTCATCTCTGCATCTCAAAAGCATCAAGCTGGGCACAATTCTTTCCAGGGAAAGCTGGAAGAGAAATAGGTAGCAGCACAAGTAGCCGCAGCTTGAACTTTCTGTTTTCAAGTGCTAACGTGAATCCGCACACAAGCGAGAGGCAGCCTGGGCGATGCGCATACCAGCTCCGTGCTCTGCTCCTTCATTGTGCCGGAGTGGAACCGGTGTCTACTTCTCGCCCAGAGAGCACGGTGCCGGCAGAGAAATGCTCCAGGCTGCTGCCTCTGCCCAAACACGCCTGGCCTCTGCACTTTCTCTCTCAGCGCTAGGTAGCAGCACATTCGGTCTGCCTTGCAGCCTGAATCTGAACGGAAAGCTTCTCAGCTACGTCTCGCACAGAGAACAGTTTGAGGTCAACGAGCTTACGCGGAGCTTACCCTCGACGCGTGGAAACCTGTATTTGCAGCACATTCTAGTGGTAGCCCTCTTTCCTTTCCAGCCTGCACAGCGCCGGCAGATCGCGGTGCTCTCTGCACCTGCCTTCTCACTTGCAAGCACCACCGCCAAGCTTACAGCCTTGCAGGGAGAGAAGAGGCGGATAGGCGTGTCGCCCAGAAGAAGGTGCCAGGACCAAAAGATGGTCTTCCTTTCTGCTGCTCCTTGCCCGAATTGTGGTGCTGTGTTGAAAGTCTTGCCCAGCGAAAAGCTACTCCAGCAAGTGTTTCTCGCCTGACGCATTTCGCTGAGCGAGAGCTACATGCCCAGTTTGGACTCGCTGAAAGAGCAAGAAAATGCTTGTCCGTCGAGCTGAAGGAAAATCCCTGCACAGCACACCGTGGCTGCGTGCAGTGCTCACGCTGAAGAGCGGCAAAGCTCCAAGCCATGGCTGGGCTTCAGTTCTGTCCAGAGCACAGAAGGCGAAGAACCAAGCAGCTGGGCAGCGGGCTCATGTACTCAGGGGAGCCAATTTCAAATGTCCAGCCAAGAGCTGCTTCACAAGCAGCTGCAGCTGAGAATGCTCTGGCTGCTTCAGGAAGGAAGGCGCAGCCCTTGCACTCCTGGACACAAGCTGGCCAGCAGCAGGTTCCTAAACGTTCAGTGCTGCAGAGTGCATGCAGCTGGAGCACAGCCAGAAGGAGGCGTCCAGAAAGAAGGCGTTCTTCAAGTCCCCCCCTCCTCCAGGCAGCCTTGAAACTGAGCACAACACACTGCGCCTCGGCAGCTTCCTTCTCACATAGACGGACCGTCCCCTTCTTCACTCTCGCAGCTCCCTTGCCCACTTGCAGCAGCTGCTGCCAAAGAAAAAGGCTCCAGAAGTCAAAGCCTCTGCTGGGCTGCACTTTCCCCTTGCCTCACGTCAAAGCACCAGAAACTCTCCGCTGCACTCTGTATTTCCAGTCTCCGCTGCATCTGCCACTGTCATCTCTGCATCTCAAAAGCATCAAGCTGGGCACAATTCTTTCCAGGGAAAGCTGGAAGAGAAATAGGTAGCAGCACAAGTAGCCGCAGCTTGAACTTTCTGTTTTCAAGTGCTAACGTGAATCCGCACACAAGCGAGAGGCAGCCTGGGCGATGCGCATACCAGCTCCGTGCTCTGCTCCTTCATTGTGCCGGAGTGGAAGCGGTGTCTACTTCTCGCCCAGAGAGCACGGTGCCGGCAGAGAAATGCTCCAGGCTGCTGCCTCTGCCCAAACACGCCTGGCCTCTGCACTTTCTCTCTCAGCGCTAGGTAGCAGCACATTCGGTCTGCCTTGCAGCCTGAATCTGAACGGAAAGCTTCTCAGCTAAGTCTCGCACAGAGAACAGTTTGAGGTCAACGAGCTTACGCGGAGCTTACCCTCGACGCGTGGAAACCTGTATTTGCAGCACATCCTAGTGGTAGCCCTCTTTCCTTTCCAGCCTGCACAGCGCCGGCAGATCGCGGTGCTCTCTGCACCTGCCTTCTCACTTGCAAGCACCACCGCCAAGCTTACAGCCTTGCAGGGAGAGAAGAGGCGGATAGGCGTGTCGCCCAGAAGAAGGTGCCAGGACCAAAAGATGGTCTTCCTTTCTGCTGCTCCTTGCCCGAATTGTGGTGCTGTGTTGAAAGTCTTGCCCAGCGAAAAGCTACTCCAGCAAGTGTTTCTCGCCTGACGCATTTCGCTGAGCGAGAGCTACATGCCCAGTTTGGACTCGCTGAAAGAGCAAGAAAATGCTTGTCCGTCGAGCTGAAGGAAAATCCCTGCACAGCACACCGTGGCTGCGTGCAGTGCTCACGCTGAAGAGCGGCAAAGCTCCAAGCCATGGCTGGGCTTCAGTTCTGTCCAGAGCACAGAAGGCGAAGAACCAAGCAGCTGGGCACCGGGCTCATGTACTCAGGGGAGCCAATTTCAAATGTCCAGCCAAGAGCTGCTTCACAAGCAGCTGCAGCTGAGAATGCTCTGGCTGCTTCAGGAAGGAAGGCGCAGCCCTTGCACTCCTGGACACAAGCTGGCCAGCAGCAGGTTCCTAAACCTTCAGTGCTGCAGAGTGCATGCAGCTGGAGCACAGCCAGAAGGAGGCGTCCAGAAAGAAGGCGTTCTTCAAGTCCCCCCCTCCTCCAGGCAGCCTTGAAACTGAGCACAACACACTGCGCCTCGGCAGCTTCCTTCTCACATAGACGGACCGTCCCCTTCTTCACTCTCGCAGCTCCCTTGCCCACTTGCAGCAGCTGCTGCCAAAGAAAAAGGCTCCAGAAGTCAAAGCCTCTGCTGGGCTGCACTTTCCCCTTGCCTCACGTCAAAGCACCAGAAACTCTCCGCTGCACTCTGTATTTCCAGTCTCCGCTGCATCTGCCACTGTCATCTCTGCATCTCAAAAGCATCAAGCTGGGCACAATTCTTTCCAGGGAAAGCTGGAAGAGAAATAGGTAGCAGCACAAGTAGCCGCAGCTTGAACTTTCTGTTTTCAAGTGCTAACGTGAATCCGCACACAAGCGAGAGGCAGCCTGGGCGATGCGCATACCAGCTCCGTGCTCTGCTCCTTCATTGTGCCGGAGTGGAACCGGTGTCTACTTCTCGCCCAGAGAGCACGGTGCCAGCAGAGAAATGCTCCAGGCTGCTGCCTCTGCCCAAACACGCCTGGCCTCTGCACTTTCTCTCTCAGCGCTAGGTAGCAGCACATTCGGTCTGCCTTGTAGCCTGAATCTGAACGGAAAGCTTCTCAGCTAAGTCTCGCACAGAGAACAGTTTTAGGTCAACGAGCTTACGCGGAGCTTACCCTCGTCGCGTGGAAACCTGTATTTGCAGCACATCCTAGTGGTAGCCCTCTTTCCTTTCCAGCCTGCACAGCGCCGGCAGATCGCGGTGCTCTCTGCACCTGCCTTCTCACTTGCAAGCACCACCGCCAAGCTTACAGCCTTGCAGGGAGCGAAGAGGCGGATAGGCGTGTCGCCCAGAAGAAGGTGCCAGGACCAAAAGATGGTCTTCCTTTCTGCTGCTCCTTGCCCGAATTGTGGTGCTGTGTTGAAAGTCTTGCCCAGCGAAAAGCTACTCCAGCAAGTGTTTCTCGCCTGACGCATTTCGCTGAGCGAGAGCTACATGCCCAGTTTGGACTCGCTGAAAGAGCAAGAAAATGCTTGTCCGTCGAGCTGAAGGAAAATCCCTGCACAGCACACCGTGGCTGCGTGCAGTGCTCACGCTGAAGAGCGGCAAAGCTCCAAGCCATGGCTGGGCTTCAGTTCTGTCCAGAGCACAGAAGGCGAAGAACCAAGCAGCTGGGCACCGGGCTCATGTACTCAGGGGAGCCAATTTCAAATGTCCAGCCAAGAGCTGCTTCACAAGCAGCTGCAGCTGAGAATGCTCTGGCTGCTTCAGGAAGGAAGGCGCAGCCCTTGCACTCCTGGACACAAGCTGGCCAGCAGCAGGTTCCTAAACGTTCAGTGCTGCAGAGTGCATGCAGCTGGAGCACAGCCAGAAGGAGGCGTCCAGAAAGAAGGCGTTCTTCAAGTCCCCCCCTCCTCCAGGCAGCCTTGAAACTGAGCACAACACACTGCGCCTCGGCAGCTTCCTTCTCACATAGACGGACCGTCCCCTTCTTCACTCTCGCAGCTCCCTTGCCCACTTGCAGCAGCTGCTGCCAAAGAAAAAGGCTCCAGAAGTCAAAGCCTCTGCTGGGCTGCACTTTCCCCTTGCCTCACGTCAAAGCACCAGAAACTCTCCGCTGCACTCTGTATTTCCAGTCTCCGCTGCATCTGCCACTGTCATCTCTGCATCTCAAAAGCATCAAGCTGGGCACAATTCTTTCCAGGGAAAGCTGGAAGAGAAATAGGTAGCAGCACAAGTAGCCGCAGCTTGAACTTTCTGTTTTCAAGTGCTAACGTGAATCCGCACACAAGCGAGAGGCAGCCTGGGCGATGCGCATACCAGCTCCGTGCTCTGCTCCTTCATTGTGCCGGAGTGGAAGCGGTGTCTACTTCTCGCCCAGAGAGCACGGTGCCAGCAGAGAAATGCTCCAGGCTGCTGCCTCTGCCCAAACACGCCTGGGCTCCTCTGCACTTTCTCTCTCAGCGCTAGGTAGCAGCACATTCGGTCTGCCTTGCAGCCTGAATCTGAACCGAAAGCTTCTCAGCTAAGTCTCGCACAGAGAACAGTTTTAGGTCAACGAGCTTACGCGGAGCTTACCCTCGTCGCGTGGAAACCTGTATTTGCAGCACATCCTAGTGGTAGCCCTCTTTCCTTTCCAGCCTGCACAGCGCCGGCAGATCGCGGTGCTCTCTACACCTGCCTTCTCACTTGCAAGCACCACCGCCAAGCTTACAGCCTTGCAGGGAGCGAAGAGGCGGATAGGCGTGTCGCCCAGAAGAAGGTGCCAGGACCAAAAGATGGTCTTCCTTTCTGCTGCTCCTTGCCCGAATTGTGGTGCTGTGTTGAAAGTCTTGCCCAGCGAAAAGCTACTCCAGCAAGTGTTTCTCGCCTGACGCATTTCGCTGAGCGAGAGCTACATGCCCAGTTTGGACTCGCTGAAAGAGCAAGAAAATGCTTGTCCGTCGAGCTGAAGGAAAATCCCTGCACAGCACACCGTGGCTGCGTGCAGTGCTCACGCTGAAGAGCGGCAAAGCTCCAAGCCATGGCTGGGCTTCAGTTCTGTCCAGAGCACAGAAGGCGAAGAACCAAGCAGCTGGGCAGCGGGCTCATGTACTCAGGGGAGCCAATTTCAAATGTCCAGCCAAGAGCTGCTTCACAAGCAGCTGCAGCTGAGAATGCTCTGGCTGCTTCAGGAAGGAAGGCGCAGCCCTTGCACTCCTGGACACAAGCTGGCCAGCAGCAGGTTCCTAAACGTTCAGTGCTGCAGAGTGCATGCAGCTGGAGCACAGCCAGAAGGAGGCGTCCAGAAAGAAGGCGTTCTTCAAGTCCCCCCCTCCTCCAGGCAGCCTTGAAACTGAGCACAACACACTGCGCCTCGGCAGCTTCCTTCTCACATAGACGGACCGTCCCCTTCTTCACTCTCGCAGCTCCCTTGCCCACTTGCAGCAGCTGCTGCCAAAGAAAAAGGCTCCAGAAGTCAAAGCCTCTGCTGGGCTGCACTTTCCCCTTGCCTCACGTCAAAGCACCAGAAACTCTCGGCTGCACTCTGTATTTCCAGTCTCCGCTGCATCTGCCACTGTCATCTCTGCATCTCAAAAGCATCAAGCTGGGCACAATTCTTTCCAGGGAAAGCTGGAAGAGAAATAGGTAGCAGCACAAGTAGCCGCAGCTTGAACTTTCTGTTTTCAAGTGCTAACGTGAATCCGCACACAAGCGAGAGGCAGCCTGGGCGATGCGCATACCAGCTCCGTGCTCTGCTCCTTCATTGTGCCGGAGTGGAAGCGGTGTCTACTTCTCGCCCAGAGAGCACGGTGCCAGCAGAGAAATGCTCCAGGCTGCTGCCTCTGCCCAAACACGCCTGGGCTCCTCTGCACTTTCTCTCTCAGCGCTAGGTAGCAGCACATTCGGTCTGCCTTGCAGCCTGAATCTGAACGGAAAGCTTCTCAGCTAAGTCTCGCACAGAGAACAGTTTGAGGTCAACGAGCTTACGCGGAGCTTACCCTCGACGCGTGGAAACCTGTATTTGCAGCACATCCTAGTGGTAGCCCTCTTTCCTTTCCAGCCTGCACAGCGCCGGCAGATCGCGGTGCTCTCTGCACCTGCCTTCTCACTTGCAAGCACCACCGCCAAGCTTACAGCCTTGCAGGGAGAGAAGAGGCGGATAGGCGTGTCGCCCAGAAGAAGGTGCCAGGACCAAAAGATGGTCTTCCTTTCTGCTGCTCCTTGCCCGAATTGTGGTGCTGTGTTGAAAGTCTTGCCCAGCGAAAAGCTACTCCAGCAAGTGTTTCTCGCCTGACGCATTTCGCTGAGCGAGAGCTACATGCCCAGTTTGGACTCGCTGAAAGAGCAAGAAAATGCTTGTCCGTCGAGCTGAAGGAAAATCCCTGCACAGCACACCGTGGCTGCGTGCAGTGCTCACGCTGAAGAGCGGCAAAGCTCCAAGCCATGGCTGGGCTTCAGTTCTGTCCAGAGCACAGAAGGCGAAGAACCAAGCAGCTGGGCAGCGGGCTCATGTACTCAGGGGAGCCAATTTCAAATGTCCAGCCAAGAGCTGCTTCACAAGCAGCTGCAGCTGAGAATGCTCTGGCTGCTTCAGGAAGGAAGGCGCAGCCCTTGCACTCCTGGACACAACCACGCCAGCAGCAGGTTCCTAAACCTTCAGTGCTGCAGAGTGCATGCAGCTGGAGCACAGCCAGAAGGAGGCGTCCAGAAAGAAGGCGTTCTTCAAGTCCCCCCCTCCTCCAGGCAGCCTTGAAACTGAGCACAACACACTGCGCCTCGGCAGCTTCCTTCTCACATAGACGGACCGTCCCCTTCTTCACTCTCGCAGCTCCCTTGCCCACTTGCAGCAGCTGCTGCCAAAGAAAAAGGCTCCAGAAGTCAAAGCCTCTGCTGGGCTGCACTTTCCCCTTGCCTCACGTCAAAGCACCAGAAACTCTCCGCTGCACTCTGTATTTCCAGTCTCCGCTGCATCTGCCACTGTCATCTCTGCATCTCAAAAGCATCAAGCTGGGCACAATTCTTTCCAGGGAAAGCTGGAAGAGAAATAGGTAGCAGCACAAGTAGCCGCAGCTTGAACTTTCTGTTTTCAAGTGCTAACGTGAATCCGCACACAAGCGAGAGGCAGCCTGGGCGATGCGCATACCAGCTCCGTGCTCTGCTCCTTCATTGTGCCGGAGTGGAAGCGGTGTCTACTTCTCGCCCAGAGAGCACGGTGCCAGCAGAGAAATGCTCCAGGCTGCTGCCTCTGCCCAAACACGCCTGGGCTCCTCTGCACTTTCTCTCTCAGCGCTAGGTAGCAGCACATTCGGTCTGCCTTGCAGCCTGAATCTGAACCGAAAGCTTCTCAGCTAAGTCTCGCACAGAGAACAGTTTTAGGTCAACGAGCTTACGCGGAGCTTACCCTCGTCGCGTGGAAACCTGTATTTGCAGCACATCCTAGTGGTAGCCCTCTTTCCTTTCCAGCCTGCACAGCGCCGGCAGATCGCGGTGCTCTCTACACCTGCCTTCTCACTTGCAAGCACCACCGCCAAGCTTACAGCCTTGCAGGGAGCGAAGAGGCGGATAGGCGTGTCGCCCAGAAGAAGGTGCCAGGACCAAAAGATGGTCTTCCTTTCTGCTGCTCCTTGCCCGAATTGTGGTGCTGTGTTGAAAGTCTTGCCCAGCGAAAAGCTACTCCAGCAAGTGTTTCTCGCCTGACGCATTTCGCTGAGCGAGAGCTACATGCCCAGTTTGGACTCGCTGAAAGAGCAAGAAAATGCTTGTCCGTCGAGCTGAAGGAAAATCCCTGCACAGCACACCGTGGCTGCGTGCAGTGCTCACGCTGAAGAGCGGCAAAGCTCCAAGCCATGGCTGGGCTTCAGTTCTGTCCAGAGCACAGAAGGCGAAGAACCAAGCAGCTGGGCAGCGGGCTCATGTACTCAGGGGAGCCAATTTCAAATGTCCAGCCAAGAGCTGCTTCACAAGCAGCTGCAGCTGAGAATGCTCTGGCTGCTTCAGGAAGGAAGGCGCAGCCCTTGCACTCCTGGACACAAGCTGGCCAGCAGCAGGTTCCTAAACCTTCAGTGCTGCAGAGTGCATGCAGCTGGAGCACAGCCAGAAGGAGGCGTCCAGAAAGAAGGCGTTCTTCAAGTCCCCCCCTCCTCCAGGCAGCCTTGAAACTGAGCACAACACACTGCGCCTCGGCAGCTTCCTTCTCACATAGACGGACCGTCCCCTTCTTCACTCTCGCAGCTCCCTTGCCCACTTGCAGCAGCTGCTGCCAAAGAAAAAGGCTCCAGAAGTCAAAGCCTCTGCTGGGCTGCACTTTCCCCTTGCCTCACGTCAAAGCACCAGAAACTCTCCGCTGCACTCTGTATTTCCAGTCTCCGCTGCATCTGCCACTGTCATCTCTGCATCTCAAAAGCATCAAGCTGGGCACAATTCTTTCCAGGGAAAGCTGGAAGAGAAATAGGTAGCAGCACAAGTAGCCGCAGCTTGAACTTTCTGTTTTCAAGTGCTAACGTGAATCCGCACACAAGCGAGAGGCAGCCTGGGCGATGCGCATACCAGCTCCGTGCTCTGCTCCTTCATTGTGCCGGAGTGGAAGCGGTGTCTACTTCTCGCCCAGAGAGCACGGTGCCAGCAGAGAAATGCTCCAGGCTGCTGCCTCTGCCCAAACACGCCTGGGCTCCTCTGCACTTTCTCTCTCAGCGCTAGGTAGCAGCACATTCGGTCTGCCTTGCAGCCTGAATCTGAACGGAAAGCTTCTCAGCTAAGTCTCGCACAGAGAACAGTTTGAGGTCAACGAGCTTACGCGGAGCTTACCCTCGACGCGTGGAAACCTGTATTTGCAGCACATCCTAGTGGTAGCCCTCTTTCCTTTCCAGCCTGCACAGCGCCGGCAGATCGCGGTGCTCTCTGCACCTGCCTTCTCACTTGCAAGCACCACCGCCAAGCTTACAGCCTTGCAGGGAGAGAAGAGGCGGATAGGCGTGTCGCCCAGAAGAAGGTGCCAGGACCAAAAGATGGTCTTCCTTTCTGCTGCTCCTTGCCCGAATTGTGGTGCTGTGTTGAAAGTCTTGCCCAGCGAAAAGCTACTCCAGCAAGTGTTTCTCGCCTGACGCATTTCGCTGAGCGAGAGCTACATGCCCAGTTTGGACTCGCTGAAAGAGCAAGAAAATGCTTGTCCGTCGAGCTGAAGGAAAATCCCTGCACAGCACACCGTGGCTGCGTGCAGTGCTCACGCTGAAGAGCGGCAAAGCTCCAAGCCATGGCTGGGCTTCAGTTCTGTCCAGAGCACAGAAGGCGAAGAACCAAGCAGCTGGGCACCGGGCTCATGTACTCAGGGGAGCCAATTTCAAATGTCCAGCCAAGAGCTGCTTCACAAGCAGCTGCAGCTGAGAATGCTCTGGCTGCTTCAGGAAGGAAGGCGCAGCCCTTGCACTCCTGGACACAACCACGCCAGCAGCAGGTTCCTAAACCTTCAGTGCTGCAGAGTGCATGCAGCTGGAGCACAGCCAGAAGGAGGCGTCCAGAAAGAAGGCGTTCTTCAAGTCCCCCCCTCCTCCAGGCAGCCTTGAAACTGAGCACAACACACTGCGCCTCGGCAGCTTCCTTCTCACATAGACGGACCGTCCCCTTCTTCACTCTCGCAGCTCCCTTGCCCACTTGCAGCAGCTGCTGCCAAAGAAAAAGGCTCCAGAAGTCAAAGCCTCTGCTGGGCTGCACTTTCCCCTTGCCTCACGTCAAAGCACCAGAAACTCTCCGCTGCACTCTGTATTTCCAGTCTCCGCTGCATCTGCCACTGTCATCTCTGCATCTCAAAAGCATCAAGCTGGGCACAATTCTTTCCAGGGAAAGCTGGAAGAGAAATAGGTAGCAGCACAAGTAGCCGCAGCTTGAACTTTCTGTTTTCAAGTGCTAACGTGAATCCGCACACAAGCGAGAGGCAGCCTGGGCGATGCGCATACCAGCTCCGTGCTCTGCTCCTTCATTGTGCCGGAGTGGAAGCGGTGTCTACTTCTCGCCCAGAGAGCACGGTGCCAGCAGAGAAATGCTCCAGGCTGCTGCCTCTGCCCAAACACGCCTGGCCTCTGCACTTTCTCTCTCAGCGCTAGGTAGCAGCACATTCGGTCTGCCTTGTAGCCTGAATCTGAACGGAAAGCTTCTCAGCTAAGTCTCGCACAGAGAACAGTTTTAGGTCAACGAGCTTACGCGGAGCTTACCCTCGTCGCGTGGAAACCTGTATTTGCAGCACATCCTAGTGGTAGCCCTCTTTCCTTTCCAGCCTGCACAGCGCCGGCAGATCGCGGTGCTCTCTGCACCTGCCTTCTCACTTGCAAGCACCACCGCCAAGCTTACAGCCTTGCAGGGAAAGAAGAGGCGGATAGGCGTGTCGCCCAGAAGAAGGTGCCAGGACCAAAAGATGGTCTTCCTTTCTGCTGCTCCTTGCCCGAATTGTGGTGCTGTGTTGAAAGTCTTGCCCAGCGAAAAGCTACTCCAGCAAGTGTTTCTCGCCTGACGCATTTCGCTGAGCGAGAGCTACATGCCCAGTTTGGACTCGCTGAAAGAGCAAGAAAATGCTTGTCCGTCGAGCTGAAGGAAAATCCCTGCACAGCACACCGTGGCTGCGTGCAGTGCTCACGCTGAAGAGCGGCAAAGCTCCAAGCCATGGCTGGGCTTCAGTTCTGTCCAGAGCACAGAAGGCGAAGAACCAAGCAGCTGGGCAGCGGGCTCATGTACTCAGGGGAGCCAATTTCAAATGTCCAGCCAAGAGCTGCTTCACAAGCAGCTGCAGCTGAGAATGCTCTGGCTGCTTCAGGAAGGAAGGCGCAGCCCTTGCACTCCTGGACACAAGCTGGCCAGCAGCAGGTTCCTAAACGTTCAGTGCTGCAGAGTGCATGCAGCTGGAGCACAGCCAGAAGGAGGCGTCCAGAAAGAAGGCGTTCTTCAAGTCCCCCCCTCCTCCAGGCAGCCTTGAAACTGAGCACAACACACTGCGCCTCGGCAGCTTCCTTCTCACATAGACGGACCGTCCCCTTCTTCACTCTCGCAGCTCCCTTGCCCACTTGCAGCAGCTGCTGCCAAAGAAAAAGGCTCCAGAAGTCAAAGCCTCTGCTGGGCTGCACTTTCCCCTTGCCTCACGTCAAAGCACCAGAAACTCTCCGCTGCACTCTGTATTTCCAGTCTCCGCTGCATCTGCCACTGTCATCTCTGCATCTCAAAAGCATCAAGCTGGGCACAATTCTTTCCAGGGAAAGCTGGAAGAGAAATAGGTAGCAGCACAAGTAGCCGCAGCTTGAACTTTCTGTTTTCAAGTGCTAACGTGAATCCGCACACAAGCGAGAGGCAGCCTGGGCGATGCGCATACCAGCTCCGTGCTCTGCTCCTTCATTGTGCCGGAGTGGAAGCGGTGTCTACTTCTCGCCCAGAGAGCACGGTGCCAGCAGAGAAATGCTCCAGGCTGCTGCCTCTGCCCAAACACGCCTGGGCTCCTCTGCACTTTCTCTCTCAGCGCTAGGTAGCAGCACATTCGGTCTGCCTTGCAGCCTGAATCTGAACTGAAAGCTTCTCAGCTAAGTCTCGCACAGAGAACAGTTTGAGGTCAACGAGCTTACGCGGAGCTTACCCTCGTCGCGTGGAAACCTGTATTTGCAGCACATCCTAGTGGTAGCCCTCTTTCCTTTCCAGCCTGCACAGCGCCGGCAGATCGCGGTGCTCTCTACACCTGCCTTCTCACTTGCAAGCACCACCGCCAAGCTTACAGCCTTGCAGGGAGCGAAGAGGCGGATAGGCGTGTCGCCCAGAAGAAGGTGCCAGGACCAAAAGATGGTCTTCCTTTCTGCTGCTCCTTGCCCGAATTGTGGTGCTGTGTTGAAAGTCTTGCCCAGCGAAAAGCTACTCCAGCAAGTGTTTCTCGCCTGACGCATTTCGCTGAGCGAGAGCTACATGCCCAGTTTGGACTCGCTGAAAGAGCAAGAAAATGCTTGTCCGTCGAGCTGAAGGAAAATCCCTGCACAGCACACCGTGGCTGCGTGCAGTGCTCACGCTGAAGAGCGGCAAAGCTCCAAGCCATGGCTGGGCTTCAGTTCTGTCCAGAGCACAGAAGGCGAAGAACCAAGCAGCTGGGCAGCGGGCTCATGTACTCAGGGGAGCCAATTTCAAATGTCCAGCCAAGAGCTGCTTCACAAGCAGCTGCAGCTGAGAATGCTCTGGCTGCTTCAGGAAGGAAGGCGCAGCCCTTGCACTCCTGGACACAAGCTGGCCAGCAGCAGGTTCCTAAACCTTCAGTGCTGCAGAGTGCATGCAGCTGGAGCACAGCCAGAAGGAGGCGTCCAGAAAGAAGGCGTTCTTCAAGTCCCCCCCTCCTCCAGGCAGCCTTGAAACTGAGCACAACACACTGCGCCTCGGCAGCTTCCTTCTCACATAGACGGACCGTCCCCTTCTTCACTCTCGCAGCTCCCTTGCCCACTTGCAGCAGCTGCTGCCAAAGAAAAAGGCTCCAGAAGTCAAAGCCTCTGCTGGGCTGCACTTTCCCCTTGCCTCACGTCAAAGCACCAGAAACTCTCCGCTGCACTCTGTATTTCCAGTCTCCGCTGCATCTGCCACTGTCATCTCTGCATCTCAAAAGCATCAAGATGGGCACAATTCTTTCCAGGGAAAGCTGGAAGAGAAATAGGTAGCAGCACAAGTAGCCGCAGCTTGAACTTTCTGTTTTCAAGTGCTAACGTGAATCCGCACACAAGCGAGAGGCAGCCTGGGCGATGCGCATACCAGCTCCGTGCTCTGCTCCTTCATTGTGCCGGAGTGGAAGCGGTGTCTACTTCTCGCCCAGAGAGCACGGTGCCGGCAGAGAAATGCTCCAGGCTGCTGCCTCTGCCCAAACACGCCTGGCCTCTGCACTTTCTCTCTCAGCGCTAGGTAGCAGCACATTCGGTCTGCCTTGCAGCCTGAATCTGAACGGAAAGCTTCTCAGCTAAGTCTCGCACAGAGAACAGTTTGAGGTCAACGAGCTTACGCGGAGCTTACCCTCGACGCGTGGAAACCTGTATTTGCAGCACATCCTAGTGGTAGCCCTCTTTCCTTTCCAGCCTGCACAGCGCCGGCAGATCGCGGTGCTCTCTGCACCTGCCTTCTCACTTGCAAGCACCACCGCCAAGCTTACAGCCTTGCAGGGAGAGAAGAGGCGGATAGGCGTGTCGCCCAGAAGAAGGTGCCAGGACCAAAAGATGGTCTTCCTTTCTGCTGCTCCTTGCCCGAATTGTGGTGCTGTGTTGAAAGTCTTGCCCAGCGAAAAGCTACTCCAGCAAGTGTTTCTCGCCTGACGCATTTCGCTGAGCGAGAGCTACATGCCCAGTTTGGACTCGCTGAAAGAGCAAGAAAATGCTTGTCCGTCGAGCTGAAGGAAAATCCCTGCACAGCACACCGTGGCTGCGTGCAGTGCTCACGCTGAAGAGCGGCAAAGCTCCAAGCCATGGCTGGGCTTCAGTTCTGTCCAGAGCACAGAAGGCGAAGAACCAAGCAGCTGGGCACCGGGCTCATGTACTCAGGGGAGCCAATTTCAAATGTCCAGCCAAGAGCTGCTTCACAAGCAGCTGCAGCTGAGAATGCTCTGGCTGCTTCAGGAAGGAAGGCGCAGCCCTTGCACTCCTGGACACAAGCTGGCCAGCAGCAGGTTCCTAAACCTTCAGTGCTGCAGAGTGCATGCAGCTGGAGCACAGCCAGAAGGAGGCGTCCAGAAAGAAGGCGTTCTTCAAGTCCCCCCCTCCTCCAGGCAGCCTTGAAACTGAGCACAACACACTGCGCCTCGGCAGCTTCCTTCTCACATAGACGGACCGTCCCCTTCTTCACTCTCGCAGCTCCCTTGCCCACTTGCAGCAGCTGCTGCCAAAGAAAAAGGCTCCAGAAGTCAAAGCCTCTGCTGGGCTGCACTTTCCCCTTGCCTCACGTCAAAGCACCAGAAACTCTCCGCTGCACTCTGTATTTCCAGTCTCCGCTGCATCTGCCACTGTCATCTCTGCATCTCAAAAGCATCAAGCTGGGCACAATTCTTTCCAGGGAAAGCTGGAAGAGAAATAGGTAGCAGCACAAGTAGCCGCAGCTTGAACTTTCTGTTTTCAAGTGCTAACGTGAATCCGCACACAAGCGAGAGGCAGCCTGGGCGATGCGCATACCAGCTCCGTGCTCTGCTCCTTCATTGTGCCGGAGTGGAAGCGGTGTCTACTTCTCGCCCAGAGAGCACGGTGCCAGCAGAGAAATGCTCCAGGCTGCTGCCTCTGCCCAAACACGCCTGGGCTCCTCTGCACTTTCTCTCTCAGCGCTAGGTAGCAGCACATTCGGTCTGCCTTGCAGCCTGAATCTGAACGGAAAGCTTCTCAGCTAAGTCTCGCACAGAGAACAGTTTGAGGTCAACGAGCTTACGCGGAGCTTACCCTCGTCGCGTGGAAACCTGTATTTGCAGCACATCCTAGTGGTAGCCCTCTTTCCTTTCCAGCCTGCACAGCGCCGGCAGATCGCGGTGCTCTCTACACCTGCCTTCTCACTTGCAAGCACCACCGCCAAGCTTACAGCCTTGCAGGGAGCGAAGAGGCGGATAGGCGTGTCGCCCAGAAGAAGGTGCCAGGACCAAAAGATGGTCTTCCTTTCTGCTGCTCCTTGCCCGAATTGTGGTGCTGTGTTGAAAGTCTTGCCCAGCGAAAAGCTACTCCAGCAAGTGTTTCTCGCCTGACGCATTTCGCTGAGCGAGAGCTACATGCCCAGTTTGGACTCGCTGAAAGAGCAAGAAAATGCTTGTCCGTCGAGCTGAAGGAAAATCCCTGCACAGCACACCGTGGCTGCGTGCAGTGCTCACGCTGAAGAGCGGCAAAGCTCCAAGCCATGGCTGGGCTTCAGTTCTGTCCAGAGCACAGAAGGCGAAGAACCAAGCAGCTGGGCACCGGGCTCATGTACTCAGGGGAGCCAATTTCAAATGTCCAGCCAAGAGCTGCTTCACAAGCAGCTGCAGCTGAGAATGCTCTGGCTGCTTCAGGAAGGAAGGTGCAGCCCTTGCACTCCTGGACACAAGCTGGCCAGCAGCAGGTTCCTAAACGTTCAGTGCTGCAGAGTGCATGCAGCTGGAGCACAGCCAGAAGGAGGCGTCCAGAAAGAAGGCGTTCTTCAAGTCCCCCCCTCCTCCAGGCAGCCTTGAAACTGAGCACAACACACTGCGCCTCGGCAGCTTCCTTCTCACATAGACGGACCGTCCCCTTCTTCACTCTCGCAGCTCCCTTGCCCACTTGCAGCAGCTGCTGCCAAAGAAAAAGGCTCCAGAAGTCAAAGCCTCTGCTGGGCTGCACTTTCCCCTTGCCTCACGTCAAAGCACCAGAAACTCTCGGCTGCACTCTGTATTTCCAGTCTCCGCTGCATCTGCCACTGTCATCTCTGCATCTCAAAAGCATCAAGCTGGGCACAATTCTTTCCAGGGAAAGCTGGAAGAGAAATAGGTAGCAGCACAAGTAGCCGCAGCTTGAACTTTCTGTTTTCAAGTGCTAACGTGAATCCGCACACAAGCGAGAGGCAGCCTGGGCGATGCGCATACCAGCTCCGTGCTCTGCTCCTTCATTGTGCCGGAGTGGAAGCGGTGTCTACTTCTCGCCCAGAGAGCACGGTGCCAGCAGAGAAATGCTCCAGGCTGCTGCCTCTGCCCAAACACGCCTGGGCTCCTCTGCACTTTCTCTCTCAGCGCTAGGTAGCAGCACATTCGGTCTGCCTTGCAGCCTGAATCTGAACGGAAAGCTTCTCAGCTAAGTCTCGCACAGAGAACAGTTTGAGGTCAACGAGCTTACGCGGAGCTTACCCTCGTCGCGTGGAAACCTGTATTTGCAGCACATCCTAGTGGTAGCCCTCTTTCCTTTCCAGCCTGCACAGCGCCGGCAGATCGCGGTGCTCTCTACACCTGCCTTCTCACTTGCAAGCACCACCGCCAAGCTTACAGCCTTGCAGGGAGCGAAGAGGCGGATAGGCGTGTCGCCCAGAAGAAGGTGCCAGGACCAAAAGATGGTCTTCCTTTCTGCTGCTCCTTGCCCGAATTGTGGTGCTGTGTTGAAAGTCTTGCCCAGCGAAAAGCTACTCCAGCAAGTGTTTCTCGCCTGACGCATTTCGCTGAGCGAGAGCTACATGCCCAGTTTGGACTCGCTGAAAGAGCAAGAAAATGCTTGTCCGTCGAGCTGAAGGAAAATCCCTGCACAGCACACCGTGGCTGCGTGCAGTGCTCACGCTGAAGAGCGGCAAAGCTCCAAGCCATGGCTGGGCTTCAGTTCTGTCCAGAGCACAGAAGGCGAAGAACCAAGCAGCTGGGCACCGGGCTCATGTACTCAGGGGAGCCAATTTCAAATGTCCAGCCAAGAGCTGCTTCACAAGCAGCTGCAGCTGAGAATGCTCTGGCTGCTTCAGGAAGGAAGGCGCAGCCCTTGCACTCCTGGACACAAGCTGGCCAGCAGCAGGTTCCTAAACCTTCAGTGCTGCAGAGTGCATGCAGCTGGAGCACAGCCAGAAGGAGGCGTCCAGAAAGAAGGCGTTCTTCAAGTCCCCCCCTCCTCCAGGCAGCCTTGAAACTGAGCACAACACACTGCGCCTCGGCAGCTTCCTTCTCACATAGACGGACCGTCCCCTTCTTCACTCTCGCAGCTCCCTTGCCCACTTGCAGCAGCTGCTGCCAAAGAAAAAGGCTCCAGAAGTCAAAGCCTCTGCTGGGCTGCACTTTCCCCTTGCCTCACGTCAAAGCACCAGAAACTCTCCGCTGCACTCTGTATTTCCAGTCTCCGCTGCATCTGCCACTGTCATCTCTGCATCTCAAAAGCATCAAGCTGGGCACAATTCTTTCCAGGGAAAGCTGGAAGAGAAATAGGTAGCAGCACAAGTAGCCGCAGCTTGAACTTTCTGTTTTCAAGTGCTAACGTGAATCCGCACACAAGCGAGAGGCAGCCTGGGCGATGCGCATACCAGCTCCGTGCTCTGCTCCTTCATTGTGCCGGAGTGGAAGCGGTGTCTACTTCTCGCCCAGAGAGCACGGTGCCAGCAGAGAAATGCTCCAGGCTGCTGCCTCTGCCCAAACACGCCTGGGCTCCTCTGCACTTTCTCTCTCAGCGCTAGGTAGCAGCACATTCGGTCTGCCTTGCAGCCTGAATCTGAACGGAAAGCTTCTCAGCTAAGTCTCGCACAGAGAACAGTTTGAGGTCAACGAGCTTACGCGGAGCTTACCCTCGTCGCGTGGAAACCTGTATTTGCAGCACATCCTAGTGGTAGCCCTCTTTCCTTTCCAGCCTGCACAGCGCCGGCAGATCGCGGTGCTCTCTACACCTGCCTTCTCACTTGCAAGCACCACCGCCAAGCTTACAGCCTTGCAGGGAGCGAAGAGGCGGATAGGCGTGTCGCCCAGAAGAAGGTGCCAGGACCAAAAGATGGTCTTCCTTTCTGCTGCTCCTTGCCCGAATTGTGGTGCTGTGTTGAAAGTCTTGCCCAGCGAAAAGCTACTCCAGCAAGTGTTTCTCGCCTGACGCATTTCGCTGAGCGAGAGCTACATGCCCAGTTTGGACTCGCTGAAAGAGCAAGAAAATGCTTGTCCGTCGAGCTGAAGGAAAATCCCTGCACAGCACACCGTGGCTGCGTGCAGTGCTCACGCTGAAGAGCGGCAAAGCTCCAAGCCATGGCTGGGCTTCAGTTCTGTCCAGAGCACAGAAGGCGAAGAACCAAGCAGCTGGGCACCGGGCTCATGTACTCAGGGGAGCCAATTTCAAATGTCCAGCCAAGAGCTGCTTCACAAGCAGCTGCAGCTGAGAATGCTCTGGCTGCTTCAGGAAGGAAGGCGCAGCCCTTGCACTCCTGGACACAAGCTGGCCAGCAGCAGGTTCCTAAACCTTCAGTGCTGCAGAGTGCATGCAGCTGGAGCACAGCCAGAAGGAGGCGTCCAGAAAGAAGGCGTTCTTCAAGTCCCCCCCTCCTCCAGGCAGCCTTGAAACTGAGCACAACACACTGCGCCTCGGCAGCTTCCTTCTCACATAGACGGACCGTCCCCTTCTTCACTCTCGCAGCTCCCTTGCCCACTTGCAGCAGCTGCTGCCAAAGAAAAAGGCTCCAGAAGTCAAAGCCTCTGCTGGGCTGCACTTTCCCCTTGCCTCACGTCAAAGCACCAGAAACTCTCCGCTGCACTCTGTATTTCCAGTCTCCGCTGCATCTGCCACTGTCATCTCTGCATCTCAAAAGCATCAAGCTGGGCACAATTCTTTCCAGGGAAAGCTGGAAGAGAAATAGGTAGCAGCACAAGTAGCCGCAGCTTGAACTTTCTGTTTTCAAGTGCTAACGTGAATCCGCACACAAGCGAGAGGCAGCCTGGGCGATGCGCATACCAGCTCCGTGCTCTGCTCCTTCATTGTGCCGGAGTGGAAGCGGTGTCTACTTCTCGCCCAGAGAGCACGGTGCCGGCAGAGAAATGCTCCAGGCTGCTGCCTCTGCCCAAACACGCCTGGGCTCCTCTGCACTTTCTCTCTCAGCGCTAGGTAGCAGCACATTCGGTCTGCCTTGCAGCCTGAATCTGAACCGAAAGCTTCTCAGCTAAGTCTCGCACAGAGAACAGTTTTAGGTCAACGAGCTTACGCGGAGCTTACCCTCGTCGCGTGGAAACCTGTATTTGCAGCACATCCTAGTGGTAGCCCTCTTTCCTTTCCAGCCTGCACAGCGCCGGCAGATCGCGGTGCTCTCTGCACCTGCCTTCTCACTTGCAAGCACCACCGCCAAGCTTACAGCCTTGCAGGGAGCGAAGAGGCGGATAGGCGTGTCGCCCAGAAGAAGGTGCCAGGACCAAAAGATGGTCTTCCTTTCTGCTGCTCCTTGCCCGAATTGTGGTGCTGTGTTGAAAGTCTTGCCCAGCGAAAAGCTACTCCAGCAAGTGTTTCTCGCCTGACGCATTTCGCTGAGCGAGAGCTACATGCCCAGTTTGGACTCGCTGAAAGAGCAAGAAAATGCTTGTCCGTCGAGCTGAAGGAAAATCCCTGCACAGCACACCGTGGCTGCGTGCAGTGCTCACGCTGAAGAGCGGCAAAGCTCCAAGCCATGGCTGGGCTTCAGTTCTGTCCAGAGCACAGAAGGCGAAGAACCAAGCAGCTGGGCACCGGGCTCATGTACTCAGGGGAGCCAATTTCAAATGTCCAGCCAAGAGCTGCTTCACAAGCAGCTGCAGCTGAGAATGCTCTGGCTGCTTCAGGAAGGAAGGCGCAGCCCTTGCACTCCTGGACACAAGCTGGCCAGCAGCAGGTTCCTAAACCTTCAGTGCTGCAGAGTGCATGCAGCTGGAGCACAGCCAGAAGGAGGCGTCCAGAAAGAAGGCGTTCTTCAAGTCCCCCCCTCCTCCAGGCAGCCTTGAAACTGAGCACAACACACTGCGCCTCGGCAGCTTCCTTCTCACATAGACGGACCGTCCCCTTCTTCACTCTCGCAGCTCCCTTGCCCACTTGCAGCAGCTGCTGCCAAAGAAAAAGGCTCCAGAAGTCAAAGCCTCTGCTGGGCTGCACTTTCCCCTTGCCTCACGTCAAAGCACCAGAAACTCTCCGCTGCACTCTGTATTTCCAGTCTCCGCTGCATCTGCCACTGTCATCTCTGCATCTCAAAAGCATCAAGCTGGGCACAATTCTTTCCAGGGAAAGCTGGAAGAGAAATAGGTAGCAGCACAAGTAGCCGCAGCTTGAACTTTCTGTTTTCAAGTGCTAACGTGAATCCGCACACAAGCGAGAGGCAGCCTGGGCGATGCGCATACCAGCTCCGTGCTCTGCTCCTTCATTGTGCCGGAGTGGAAGCGGTGTCTACTTCTCGCCCAGAGAGCACGGTGCCGGCAGAGAAATGCTCCAGGCTGCTGCCTCTGCCCAAACACGCCTGGCCTCTGCACTTTCTCTCTCAGCGCTAGGTAGCAGCACATTCGGTCTGCCTTGCAGCCTGAATCTGAACGGAAAGCTTCTCAGCTAAGTCTCGCACAGAGAACAGTTTGAGGTCAACGAGCTTACGCGGAGCTTACCCTCGACGCGTGGAAACCTGTATTTGCAGCACATCCTAGTGGTAGCCCTCTTTCCTTTCCAGCCTGCACAGCGCCGGCAGATCGCGGTGCTCTCTGCACCTGCCTTCTCACTTGCAAGCACCACCGCCAAGCTTACAGCCTTGCAGGGAGAGAAGAGGCGGATAGGCGTGTCGCCCAGAAGAAGGTGCCAGGACCAAAAGATGGTCTTCCTTTCTGCTGCTCCTTGCCCGAATTGTGGTGCTGTGTTGAAAGTCTTGCCCAGCGAAAAGCTACTCCAGCAAGTGTTTCTCGCCTGACGCATTTCGCTGAGCGAGAGCTACATGCCCAGTTTGGACTCGCTGAAAGAGCAAGAAAATGCTTGTCCGTCGAGCTGAAGGAAAATCCCTGCACAGCACACCGTGGCTGCGTGCAGTGCTCACGCTGAAGAGCGGCAAAGCTCCAAGCCATGGCTGGGCTTCAGTTCTGTCCAGAGCACAGAAGGCGAAGAACCAAGCAGCTGGGCACCGGGCTCATGTACTCAGGGGAGCCAATTTCAAATGTCCAGCCAAGAGCTGCTTCACAAGCAGCTGCAGCTGAGAATGCTCTGGCTGCTTCAGGAAGGAAGGCGCAGCCCTTGCACTCCTGGACACAAGCTGGCCAGCAGCAGGTTCCTAAACGTTCAGTGCTGCAGAGTGCATGCAGCTGGAGCACAGCCAGAAGGAGGCGTCCAGAAAGAAGGCGTTCTTCAAGTCCCCCCCTCCTCCAGGCAGCCTTGAAACTGAGCACAACACACTGCGCCTCGGCAGCTTCCTTCTCACATAGACGGACCGTCCCCTTCTTCACTCTCGCAGCTCCCTTGCCCACTTGCAGCAGCTGCTGCCAAAGAAAAAGGCTCCAGAAGTCAAAGCCTCTGCTGGGCTGCACTTTCCCCTTGCCTCACGTCAAAGCACCAGAAACTCTCCGCTGCACTCTGTATTTCCAGTCTCCGCTGCATCTGCCACTGTCATCTCTGCATCTCAAAAGCATCAAGCTGGGCACAATTCTTTCCAGGGAAAGCTGGAAGAGAAATAGGTAGCAGCACAAGTAGCCGCAGCTTGAACTTTCTGTTTTCAAGTGCTAACGTGAATCCGCACACAAGCGAGAGGCAGCCTGGGCGATGCGCATACCAGCTCCGTGCTCTGCTCCTTCATTGTGCCGGAGTGGAACCGGTGTCTACTTCTCGCCCAGAGAGCACGGTGCCAGCAGAGAAATGCTCCAGGCTGCTGCCTCTGCCCAAACACGCCTGGGCTCCTCTGCACTTTCTCTCTCAGCGCTAGGTAGCAGCACATTCGGTCTGCCTTGCAGCCTGAATCTGAACCGAAAGCTTCTCAGCTAAGTCTCGCACAGAGAACAGTTTGAGGTCAACGAGCTTACGCGGAGCTTACCCTCGTCGCGTGGAAACCTGTATTTGCAGCACATCCTAGTGGTAGCCCTCTTTCCTTTCCAGCCTGCACAGCGCCGGCAGATCGCGGTGCTCTCTACACCTGCCTTCTCACTTGCAAGCACCACCGCCAAGCTTACAGCCTTGCAGGGAGCGAAGAGGCGGATAGGCGTGTCGCCCAGAAGAAGGTGCCAGGACCAAAAGATGGTCTTCCTTTCTGCTGCTCCTTGCCCGAATTGTGGTGCTGTGTTGAAAGTCTTGCCCAGCGAAAAGCTACTCCAGCAAGTGTTTCTCGCCTGACGCATTTCGCTGAGCGAGAGCTACATGCCCAGTTTGGACTCGCTGAAAGAGCAAGAAAATGCTTGTCCGTCGAGCTGAAGGAAAATCCCTGCACAGCACACCGTGGCTGCGTGCAGTGCTCACGCTGAAGAGCGGCAAAGCTCCAAGCCATGGCTGGGCTTCAGTTCTGTCCAGAGCACAGAATGCGAAGAACCAAGCAGCTGGGCACCGGGCTCATGTACTCAGGGGAGCCAATTTCAAATGTCCAGCCAAGAGCTGCTTCACAAGCAGCTGCAGCTGAGAATGCTCTGGCTGCTTCAGGAAGGAAGGCGCAGCCCTTGCACTCCTGGACACAAGCTGGCCAGCAGCAGGTTCCTAAACCTTCAGTGCTGCAGAGTGCATGCAGCTGGAGCACAGCCAGAAGGAGGCGTCCAGAAAGAAGGCGTTCTTCAAGTCCCCCCCTCCTCCAGGCAGCCTTGAAACTGAGCACAACACACTGCGCCTCGGCAGCTTCCTTCTCACATAGACGGACCGTCCCCTTCTTCACTCTCGCAGCTCCCTTGCCCACTTGCAGCAGCTGCTGCCAAAGAAAAAGGCTCCAGAAGTCAAAGCCTCTGCTGGGCTGCACTTTCCCCTTGCCTCACGTCAAAGCACCAGAAACTCTCCGCTGCACTCTGTATTTCCAGTCTCCGCTGCATCTGCCACTGTCATCTCTGCATCTCAAAAGCATCAAGATGGGCACAATTCTTTCCAGGGAAAGCTGGAAGAGAAATAGGTAGCAGCACAAGTAGCCGCAGCTTGAACTTTCTGTTTTCAAGTGCTAACGTGAATCCGCACACAAGCGAGAGGCAGCCTGGGCGATGCGCATACCAGCTCCGTGCTCTGCTCCTTCATTGTGCCGGAGTGGAAGCGGTGTCTACTTCTCGCCCAGAGAGCACGGTGCCGGCAGAGAAATGCTCCAGGCTGCTGCCTCTGCCCAAACACGCCTGGCCTCTGCACTTTCTCTCTCAGCGCTAGGTAGCAGCACATTCGGTCTGCCTTGCAGCCTGAATCTGAATGGAAAGCTTCTCAGCTAAGTCTCGCACAGAGAACAGTTTTAGGTCAACGAGCTTACGCGGAGCTTACCCTCGACGCGTGGAAACCTGTATTTGCAGCACATCCTAGTGGTAGCCCTCTTTCCTTTCCAGCCTGCACAGCGCCGGCAGATGGCGGTGCTCTCTGCACCTGCCTTCTCACTTGCAAGCACCACCGCCAAGCTTACAGCCTTGCAGGGAGAGAAGAGGCGGATAGGCGTGTCGCCCAGAAGAAGGTGCCAGGACCAAAAGATGGTCTTCCTTTCTGCTGCTCCTTGCCCGAATTGTGGTGCTGTGTTGAAAGTCTTGCCCAGCGAAAAGCTACTCCAGCAAGTGTTTCTCGCCTGACGCATTTCGCTGAGCGAGAGCTACATGCCCAGTTTGGACTCGCTGAAAGAGCAAGAAAATGCTTGTCCGTCGAGCTGAAGGAAAATCCCTGCACAGCACACCGTGGCTGCGTGCAGTGCTCACGCTGAAGAGCGGCAAAGCTCCAAGCCATGGCTGGGCTTCAGTTCTGTCCAGAGCACAGAAGGCGAAGAACCAAGCAGCTGGGCACCGGGCTCATGTACTCAGGGGAGCCAATTTCAAATGTCCAGCCAAGAGCTGCTTCACAAGCAGCTGCAGCTGAGAATGCTCTGGCTGCTTCAGGAAGGAAGGCGCAGCCCTTGCACTCCTGGACACAAGCTGGCCAGCAGCAGGTTCCTAAACGTTCAGTGCTGCAGAGTGCATGCAGCTGGAGCACAGCCAGAAGGAGGCGTCCAGAAAGAAGGCGTTCTTCAAGTCCCCCCCTCCTCCAGGCAGCCTTGAAACTGAGCACAACACACTGCGCCTCGGCAGCTTCCTTCTCACATAGACGGACCGTCCCCTTCTTCACTCTCGCAGCTCCCTTGCCCACTTGCAGCAGCTGCTGCCAAAGAAAAAGGCTCCAGAAGTCAAAGCCTCTGCTGGGCTGCACTTTCCCCTTGCCTCACGTCAAAGCACCAGAAACTCTCCGCTGCACTCTGTATTTCCAGTCTCCGCTGCATCTGCCACTGTCATCTCTGCATCTCAAAAGCATCAAGCTGGGCACAATTCTTTCCAGGGAAAGCTGGAAGAGAAATAGGTAGCAGCACAAGTAGCCGCAGCTTGAACTTTCTGTTTTCAAGTGCTAACGTGAATCCGCACACAAGCGAGAGGCAGCCTGGGCGATGCGCATACCAGCTCCGTGCTCTGCTCCTTCATTGTGCCGGAGTGGAACCGGTGTCTACTTCTCGCCCAGAGAGCACGGTGCCGGCAGAGAAATGCTCCAGGCTGCTGCCTCTGCCCAAACACGCCTGGCCTCTGCACTTTCTCTCTCAGCGCTAGGTAGCAGCACATTCGGTCTGCCTTGCAGCCTGAATCTGAACGGAAAGCTTCTCAGCTAAGTCTCGCACAGAGAACAGTTTTAGGTCAACGAGCTTACGCGGAGCTTACCCTCGTCGCGTGGAAACCTGTATTTGCAGCACATCCTAGTGGTAGCCCTCTTTCCTTTCCAGCCTGCACAGCGCCGGCAGATCGCGGTGCTCTCTGCACCTGCCTTCTCACTTGCAAGCACCACCGCCAAGCTTACAGCCTTGCAGGGAGCGAAGAGGCGGATAGGCGTGTCGCCCAGAAGAAGGTGCCAGGACCAAAAGATGGTCTTCCTTTCTGCTGCTCCTTGCCCGAATTGTGGTGCTGTGTTGAAAGTCTTGCCCAGCGAAAAGCTACTCCAGCAAGTGTTTCTCGCCTGACGCATTTCGCTGAGCGAGAGCTACATGCCCAGTTTGGACTCGCTGAAAGAGCAAGAAAATGCTTGTCCGTCGAGCTGAAGGAAAATCCCTGCACAGCACACCGTGGCTGCGTGCAGTGCTCACGCTGAAGAGCGGCAAAGCTCCAAGCCATGGCTGGGCTTCAGTTCTGTCCAGAGCACAGAAGGCGAAGAACCAAGCAGCTGGGCACCGGGCTCATGTACTCAGGGGAGCCAATTTCAAATGTCCAGCCAAGAGCTGCTTCACAAGCAGCTGCAGCTGAGAATGCTCTGGCTGCTTCAGGAAGGAAGGCGCAGCCCTTGCACTCCTGGACACAAGCTGGCCAGCAGCAGGTTCCTAAACCTTCAGTGCTGCAGAGTGCATGCAGCTGGAGCACAGCCAGAAGGAGGCGTCCAGAAAGAAGGCGTTCTTCAAGTCCCCCCCTCCTCCAGGCAGCCTTGAAACTGAGCACAACACACTGCGCCTCGGCAGCTTCCTTCTCACATAGACGGACCGTCCCCTTCTTCACTCTCGCAGCTCCCTTGCCCACTTGCAGCAGCTGCTGCCAAAGAAAAAGGCTCCAGAAGTCAAAGCCTCTGCTGGGCTGCACTTTCCCCTTGCCTCACGTCAAAGCACCAGAAACTCTCGGCTGCACTCTGTATTTCCAGTCTCCGCTGCATCTGCCACTGTCATCTCTGCATCTCAAAAGCATCAAGCTGGGCACAATTCTTTCCAGGGAAAGCTGGAAGAGAAATAGGTAGCAGCACAAGTAGCCGCAGCTTGAACTTTCTGTTTTCAAGTGCTAACGTGAATCCGCACACAAGCGAGAGGCAGCCTGGGCGATGCGCATACCAGCTCCGTGCTCTGCTCCTTCATTGTGCCGGAGTGGAACCGGTGTCTACTTCTCGCCCAGAGAGCACGGTGCCGGCAGAGAAATGCTCCAGGCTGCTGCCTCTGCCCAAACACGCCTGGCCTCTGCACTTTCTCTCTCAGCGCTAGGTAGCAGCACATTCGGTCTGCCTTGCAGCCTGAATCTGAACGGAAAGCTTCTCAGCTAAGTCTCGCACAGAGAACAGTTTGAGGTCAACGAGCTTACGCGGAGCTTACCCTCGACGCGTGGAAACCTGTATTTGCAGCACATCCTAGTGGTAGCCCTCTTTCCTTTCCAGCCTGCACAGCGCCGGCAGATCGCGGTGCTCTCTGCACCTGCCTTCTCACTTGCAAGCACCACCGCCAAGCTTACAGCCTTGCAGGGAGAGAAGAGGCGGATAGGCGTGTCGCCCAGAAGAAGGTGCCAGGACCAAAAGATGGTCTTCCTTTCTGCTGCTCCTTGCCCGAATTGTGGTGCTGTGTTGAAAGTCTTGCCCAGCGAAAAGCTACTCCAGCAAGTGTTTCTCGCCTGACGCATTTCGCTGAGCGAGAGCTACATGCCCAGTTTGGACTCGCTGAAAGAGCAAGAAAATGCTTGTCCGTCGAGCTGAAGGAAAATCCCTGCACAGCACACCGTGGCTGCGTGCAGTGCTCACGCTGAAGAGCGGCAAAGCTCCAAGCCATGGCTGGGCTTCAGTTCTGTCCAGAGCACAGAAGGCGAAGAACCAAGCAGCTGGGCACCGGGCTCATGTACTCAGGGGAGCCAATTTCAAATGTCCAGCCAAGAGCTGCTTCACAAGCAGCTGCAGCTGAGAATGCTCTGGCTGCTTCAGGAAGGAAGGCGCAGCCCTTGCACTCCTGGACACAAGCTGGCCAGCAGCAGGTTCCTAAACGTTCAGTGCTGCAGAGTGCATGCAGCTGGAGCACAGCCAGAAGGAGGCGTCCAGAAAGAAGGCGTTCTTCAAGTCCCCCCCTCCTCCAGGCAGCCTTGAAACTGAGCACAACACACTGCGCCTCGGCAGCTTCCTTCTCACATAGACGGACCGTCCCCTTCTTCACTCTCGCAGCTCCCTTGCCCACTTGCAGCAGCTGCTGCCAAAGAAAAAGGCTCCAGAAGTCAAAGCCTCTGCTGGGCTGCACTTTCCCCTTGCCTCACGTCAAAGCACCAGAAACTCTCCGCTGCACTCTGTATTTCCAGTCTCCGCTGCATCTGCCACTGTCATCTCTGCATCTCAAAAGCATCAAGATGGGCACAATTCTTTCCAGGGAAAGCTGGAAGAGAAATAGGTAGCAGCACAAGTAGCCGCAGCTTGAACTTTCTGTTTTCAAGTGCTAACGTGAATCCGCACACAAGCGAGAGGCAGCCTGGGCGATGCGCATACCAGCTCCGTGCTCTGCTCCTTCATTGTGCCGGAGTGGAAGCGGTGTCTACTTCTCGCCCAGAGAGCACGGTGCCGGCAGAGAAATGCTCCAGGCTGCTGCCTCTGCCCAAACACGCCTGGCCTCTGCACTTTCTCTCTCAGCGCTAGGTAGCAGCACATTCGGTCTGCCTTGCAGCCTGAATCTGAACGGAAAGCTTCTCAGCTAAGTCTCGCACAGAGAACAGTTTGAGGTCAACGAGCTTACGCGGAGCTTACCCTCGACGCGTGGAAACCTGTATTTGCAGCACATCCTAGTGGTAGCCCTCTTTCCTTTCCAGCCTGCACAGCGCCGGCAGATCGCGGTGCTCTCTGCACCTGCCTTCTCACTTGCAAGCACCACCGCCAAGCTTACAGCCTTGCAGGGAGAGAAGAGGCGGATAGGCGTGTCGCCCAGAAGAAGGTGCCAGGACCAAAAGATGGTCTTCCTTTCTGCTGCTCCTTGCCCGAATTGTGGTGCTGTGTTGAAAGTCTTGCCCAGCGAAAAGCTACTCCAGCAAGTGTTTCTCGCCTGACGCATTTCGCTGAGCGAGAGCTACATGCCCAGTTTGGACTCGCTGAAAGAGCAAGAAAATGCTTGTCCGTCGAGCTGAAGGAAAATCCCTGCACAGCACACCGTGGCTGCGTGCAGTGCTCACGCTGAAGAGCGGCAAAGCTCCAAGCCATGGCTGGGCTTCAGTTCTGTCCAGAGCACAGAAGGCGAAGAACCAAGCAGCTGGGCACCGGGCTCATGTACTCAGGGGAGCCAATTTCAAATGTCCAGCCAAGAGCTGCTTCACAAGCAGCTGCAGCTGAGAATGCTCTGGCTGCTTCAGGAAGGAAGGCGCAGCCCTTGCACTCCTGGACACAAGCTGGCCAGCAGCAGGTTCCTAAACCTTCAGTGCTGCAGAGTGCATGCAGCTGGAGCACAGCCAGAAGGAGGCGTCCAGAAAGAAGGCGTTCTTCAAGTCCCCCCCTCCTCCAGGCAGCCTTGAAACTGAGCACAACACACTGCGCCTCGGCAGCTTCCTTCTCACATAGACGGACCGTCCCCTTCTTCACTCTCGCAGCTCCCTTGCCCACTTGCAGCAGCTGCTGCCAAAGAAAAAGGCTCCAGAAGTCAAAGCCTCTGCTGGGCTGCACTTTCCCCTTGCCTCACGTCAAAGCACCAGAAACTCTCCGCTGCACTCTGTATTTCCAGTCTCCGCTGCATCTGCCACTGTCATCTCTGCATCTCAAAAGCATCAAGCTGGGCACAATTCTTTCCAGGGAAAGCTGGAAGAGAAATAGGTAGCAGCACAAGTAGCCGCAGCTTGAACTTTCTGTTTTCAAGTGCTAACGTGAATCCGCACACAAGCGAGAGGCAGCCTGGGCGATGCGCATACCAGCTCCGTGCTCTGCTCCTTCATTGTGCCGGAGTGGAACCGGTGTCTACTTCTCGCCCAGAGAGCACGGTGCCGGCAGAGAAATGCTCCAGGCTGCTGCCTCTGCCCAAACACGCCTGGCCTCTGCACTTTCTCTCTCAGCGCTAGGTAGCAGCACATTCGGTCTGCCTTGCAGCCTGAATCTGAACGGAAAGCTTCTCAGCTAAGTCTCGCACAGAGAACAGTTTTAGGTCAACGAGCTTACGCGGAGCTTACCCTCGTCGCGTGGAAACCTGTATTTGCAGCACATCCTAGTGGTAGCCCTCTTTCCTTTCCAGCCTGCACAGCGCCGGCAGATCGCGGTGCTCTCTGCACCTGCCTTCTCACTTGCAAGCACCACCGCCAAGCTTACAGCCTTGCAGGGAGCGAAGAGGCGGATAGGCGTGTCGCCCAGAAGAAGGTGCCAGGACCAAAAGATGGTCTTCCTTTCTGCTGCTCCTTGCCCGAATTGTGGTGCTGTGTTGAAAGTCTTGCCCAGCGAAAAGCTACTCCAGCAAGTGTTTCTCGCCTGACGCATTTCGCTGAGCGAGAGCTACATGCCCAGTTTGGACTCGCTGAAAGAGCAAGAAAATGCTTGTCCGTCGAGCTGAAGGAAAATCCCTGCACAGCACACCGTGGCTGCGTGCAGTGCTCACGCTGAAGAGCGGCAAAGCTCCAAGCCATGGCTGGGCTTCAGTTCTGTCCAGAGCACAGAAGGCGAAGAACCAAGCAGCTGGGCAGCGGGCTCATGTACTCAGGGGAGCCAATTTCAAATGTCCAGCCAAGAGCTGCTTCACAAGCAGCTGCAGCTGAGAATGCTCTGGCTGCTTCAGGAAGGAAGGCGCAGCCCTTGCACTCCTGGACACAAGCTGGCCAGCAGCAGGTTCCTAAACCTTCAGTGCTGCAGAGTGCATGCAGCTGGAGCACAGCCAGAAGGAGGCGTCCAGAAAGAAGGCGTTCTTCAAGTCCCCCCCTCCTCCAGGCAGCCTTGAAACTGAGCACAACACACTGCGCCTCGGCAGCTTCCTTCTCACATAGACGGACCGTCCCCTTCTTCACTCTCGCAGCTCCCTTGCCCACTTGCAGCAGCTGCTGCCAAAGAAAAAGGCTCCAGAAGTCAAAGCCTCTGCTGGGCTGCACTTTCCCCTTGCCTCACGTCAAAGCACCAGAAACTCTCGGCTGCACTCTGTATTTCCAGTCTCCGCTGCATCTGCCACTGTCATCTCTGCATCTCAAAAGCATCAAGCTGGGCACAATTCTTTCCAGGGAAAGCTGGAAGAGAAATAGGTAGCAGCACAAGTAGCCGCAGCTTGAACTTTCTGTTTTCAAGTGCTAACGTGAATCCGCACACAAGCGAGAGGCAGCCTGGGCGATGCGCATACCAGCTCCGTGCTCTGCTCCTTCATTGTGCCGGAGTGGAACCGGTGTCTACTTCTCGCCCAGAGAGCACGGTGCCGGCAGAGAAATGCTCCAGGCTGCTGCCTCTGCCCAAACACGCCTGGCCTCTGCACTTTCTCTCTCAGCGCTAGGTAGCAGCACATTCGGTCTGCCTTGCAGCCTGAATCTGAACGGAAAGCTTCTCAGCTAAGTCTCGCACAGAGAACAGTTTGAGGTCAACGAGCTTACGCGGAGCTTACCCTCGACGCGTGGAAACCTGTATTTGCAGCACATCCTAGTGGTAGCCCTCTTTCCTTTCCAGCCTGCACAGCGCCGGCAGATCGCGGTGCTCTCTGCACCTGCCTTCTCACTTGCAAGCACCACCGCCAAGCTTACAGCCTTGCAGGGAGAGAAGAGGCGGATAGGCGTGTCGCCCAGAAGAAGGTGCCAGGACCAAAAGATGGTCTTCCTTTCTGCTGCTCCTTGCCCGAATTGTGGTGCTGTGTTGAAAGTCTTGCCCAGCGAAAAGCTACTCCAGCAAGTGTTTCTCGCCTGACGCATTTCGCTGAGCGAGAGCTACATGCCCAGTTTGGACTCGCTGAAAGAGCAAGAAAATGCTTGTCCGTCGAGCTGAAGGAAAATCCCTGCACAGCACACCGTGGCTGCGTGCAGTGCTCACGCTGAAGAGCGGCAAAGCTCCAAGCCATGGCTGGGCTTCAGTTCTGTCCAGAGCACAGAAGGCGAAGAACCAAGCAGCTGGGCACCGGGCTCATGTACTCAGGGGAGCCAATTTCAAATGTCCAGCCAAGAGCTGCTTCACAAGCAGCTGCAGCTGAGAATGCTCTGGCTGCTTCAGGAAGGAAGGCGCAGCCCTTGCACTCCTGGACACAACCACGCCAGCAGCAGGTTCCTAAACCTTCAGTGCTGCAGAGTGCATGCAGCTGGAGCACAGCCAGAAGGAGGCGTCCAGAAAGAAGGCGTTCTTCAAGTCCCCCCCTCCTCCAGGCAGCCTTGAAACTGAGCACAACACACTGCGCCTCGGCAGCTTCCTTCTCACATAGACGGACCGTCCCCTTCTTCACTCTCGCAGCTCCCTTGCCCACTTGCAGCAGCTGCTGCCAAAGAAAAAGGCTCCAGAAGTCAAAGCCTCTGCTGGGCTGCACTTTCCCCTTGCCTCACGTCAAAGCACCAGAAACTCTCCGCTGCACTCTGTATTTCCAGTCTCCGCTGCATCTGCCACTGTCATCTCTGCATCTCAAAAGCATCAAGATGGGCACAATTCTTTCCAGGGAAAGCTGGAAGAGAAATAGGTAGCAGCACAAGTAGCCGCAGCTTGAACTTTCTGTTTTCAAGTGCTAACGTGAATCCGCACACAAGCGAGAGGCAGCCTGGGCGATGCGCATACCAGCTCCGTGCTCTGCTCCTTCATTGTGCCGGAGTGGAAGCGGTGTCTACTTCTCGCCCAGAGAGCACGGTGCCGGCAGAGAAATGCTCCAGGCTGCTGCCTCTGCCCAAACACGCCTGGCCTCTGCACTTTCTCTCTCAGCGCTAGGTAGCAGCACATTCGGTCTGCCTTGCAGCCTGAATCTGAACGGAAAGCTTCTCAGCTAAGTCTCGCACAGAGAACAGTTTGAGGTCAACGAGCTTACGCGGAGCTTACCCTCGACGCGTGGAAACCTGTATTTGCAGCACATCCTAGTGGTAGCCCTCTTTCCTTTCCAGCCTGCACAGCGCCGGCAGATCGCGGTGCTCTCTGCACCTGCCTTCTCACTTGCAAGCACCACCGCCAAGCTTACAGCCTTGCAGGGAGAGAAGAGGCGGATAGGCGTGTCGCCCAGAAGAAGGTGCCAGGACCAAAAGATGGTCTTCCTTTCTGCTGCTCCTTGCCCGAATTGTGGTGCTGTGTTGAAAGTCTTGCCCAGCGAAAAGCTACTCCAGCAAGTGTTTCTCGCCTGACGCATTTCGCTGAGCGAGAGCTACATGCCCAGTTTGGACTCGCTGAAAGAGCAAGAAAATGCTTGTCCGTCGAGCTGAAGGAAAATCCCTGCACAGCACACCGTGGCTGCGTGCAGTGCTCACGCTGAAGAGCGGCAAAGCTCCAAGCCATGGCTGGGCTTCAGTTCTGTCCAGAGCACAGAAGGCGAAGAACCAAGCAGCTGGGCAGCGGGCTCATGTACTCAGGGGAGCCAATTTCAAATGTCCAGCCAAGAGCTGCTTCACAAGCAGCTGCAGCTGAGAATGCTCTGGCTGCTTCAGGAAGGAAGGCGCAGCCCTTGCACTCCTGGACACAAGCTGGCCAGCAGCAGGTTCCTAAACCTTCAGTGCTGCAGAGTGCATGCAGCTGGAGCACAGCCAGAAGGAGGCGTCCAGAAAGAAGGCGTTCTTCAAGTCCCCCCCTCCTCCAGGCAGCCTTGAAACTGAGCACAACACACTGCGCCTCGGCAGCTTCCTTCTCACATAGACGGACCGTCCCCTTCTTCACTCTCGCAGCTCCCTTGCCCACTTGCAGCAGCTGCTGCCAAAGAAAAAGGCTCCAGAAGTCAAAGCCTCTGCTGGGCTGCACTTTCCCCTTGCCTCACGTCAAAGCACCAGAAACTCTCCGCTGCACTCTGTATTTCCAGTCTCCGCTGCATCTGCCACTGTCATCTCTGCATCTCAAAAGCATCAAGATGGGCACAATTCTTTCCAGGGAAAGCTGGAAGAGAAATAGGTAGCAGCACAAGTAGCCGCAGCTTGAACTTTCTGTTTTCAAGTGCTAACGTGAATCCGCACACAAGCGAGAGGCAGCCTGGGCAATGCGCATACCAGCTCCGTGCTCTGCTCCTTCATTGTGCCGGAGTGGAAGCGGTGTCTACTTCTCGCCCAGAGAGCACGGTGCCGGCAGAGAAATGCTCCAGGCTGCTGCCTCTGCCCAAACACGCCTGGGCTCCTCTGCACTTTCTCTCTCAGCGCTAGGTAGCAGCACATTCGGTCTGCCTTGCAGCCTGAATCTGAACGGAAAGCTTCTCAGCTAAGTCTCGCACAGAGAACAGTTTGAGGTCAACGAGCTTACGCGGAGCTTACCCTCGTCGCGTGGAAACCTGTATTTGCAGCACATCCTAGTGGTAGCCCTCTTTCCTTTCCAGCCTGCACAGCGCCGGCAGATCGCGGTGCTCTCTACACCTGCCTTCTCACTTGCAAGCACCACCGCCAAGCTTACAGCCTTGCAGGGAGCGAAGAGGCGGATAGGCGTGTCGCCCAGAAGAAGGTGCCAGGACCAAAAGATGGTCTTCCTTTCTGCTGCTCCTTGCCCGAATTGTGGTGCTGTGTTGAAAGTCTTGCCCAGCGAAAAGCTACTCCAGCAAGTGTTTCTCGCCTGACGCATTTCGCTGAGCGAGAGCTACATGCCCAGTTTGGACTCGCTGAAAGAGCAAGAAAATGCTTGTCCGTCGAGCTGAAGGAAAATCCCTGCACAGCACACCGTGGCTGCGTGCAGTGCTCACGCTGAAGAGCGGCAAAGCTCCAAGCCATGGCTGGGCTTCAGTTCTGTCCAGAGCACAGAAGGCGAAGAACCAAGCAGCTGGGCACCGGGCTCATGTACTCAGGGGAGCCAATTTCAAATGTCCAGCCAAGAGCTGCTTCACAAGCAGCTGCAGCTGAGAATGCTCTGGCTGCTTCAGGAAGGAAGGCGCAGCCCTTGCACTCCTGGACACAAGCTGGCCAGCAGCAGGTTCCTAAACGTTCAGTGCTGCAGAGTGCATGCAGCTGGAGCACAGCCAGAAGGAGGCGTCCAGAAAGAAGGCGTTCTTCAAGTCCCCCCCTCCTCCAGGCAGCCTTGAAACTGAGCACAACACACTGCGCCTCGGCAGCTTCCTTCTCACATAGACGGACCGTCCCCTTCTTCACTCTCGCAGCTCCCTTGCCCACTTGCAGCAGCTGCTGCCAAAGAAAAAGGCTCCAGAAGTCAAAGCCTCTGCTGGGCTGCACTTTCCCCTTGCCTCACGTCAAAGCACCAGAAACTCTCCGCTGCACTCTGTATTTCCAGTCTCCGCTGCATCTGCCACTGTCATCTCTGCATCTCAAAAGCATCAAGCTGGGCACAATTCTTTCCAGGGAAAGCTGGAAGAGAAATAGGTAGCAGCACAAGTAGCCGCAGCTTGAACTTTCTGTTTTCAAGTGCTAACGTGAATCCGCACACAAGCGAGAGGCAGCCTGGGCGATGCGCATACCAGCTCCGTGCTCTGCTCCTTCATTGTGCCGGAGTGGAAGCGGTGTCTACTTCTCGCCCAGAGAGCACGGTGCCGGCAGAGAAATGCTCCAGGCTGCTGCCTCTGCCCAAACACGCCTGGCCTCTGCACTTTCTCTCTCAGCGCTAGGTAGCAGCACATTCGGTCTGCCTTGCAGCCTGAATCTGAACGGAAAGCTTCTCAGCTAAGTCTCGCACAGAGAACAGTTTGAGGTCAACGAGCTTACGCGGAGCTTACCCTCGTCGCGTGGAAACCTGTATTTGCAGCACATCCTAGTGGTAGCCCTCTTTCCTTTCCGGCCTGCACAGCGCCGGCAGATCGCGGTGCTCTCTGCACCTGCCTTCTCACTTGCAAGCACCACCGCCAAGCTTACAGCCTTGCAGGGAGCGAAGAGGCGGATAGGCGTGTCGCCCAGAAGAAGGTGCCAGGACCAAAAGATGGTCTTCCTTTCTGCTGCTCCTTGCCCGAATTGTGGTGCTGTGTTGAAAGTCTTGCCCAGCGAAAAGCTACTCCAGCAAGTGTTTCTCGCCTGACGCATTTCGCTGAGCGAGAGCTACATGCCCAGTTTGGACTCGCTGAAAGAGCAAGAAAATGCTTGTCCGTCGAGCTGAAGGAAAATCCCTGCACAGCACACCGTGGCTGCGTGCAGTGCTCACGCTGAAGAGCGGCAAAGCTCCAAGCCATGGCTGGGCTTCAGTTCTGTCCAGAGCACAGAAGGCGAAGAACCAAGCAGCTGGGCAGCGGGCTCATGTACTCAGGGGAGCCAATTTCAAATGTCCAGCCAAGAGCTGCTTCACAAGCAGCTGCAGCTGAGAATGCTCTGGCTGCTTCAGGAAGGAAGGCGCAGCCCTTGCACTCCTGGACACAAGCTGGCCAGCAGCAGGTTCCTAAACGTTCAGTGCTGCAGAGTGCATGCAGCTGGAGCACAGCCAGAAGGAGGCGTCCAGAAAGAAGGCGTTCTTCAAGTCCCCCCCTCCTCCAGGCAGCCTTGAAACTGAGCACAACACACTGCGCCTCGGCAGCTTCCTTCTCACATAGACGGACCGTCCCCTTCTTCACTCTCGCAGCTCCCTTGCCCACTTGCAGCAGCTGCTGCCAAAGAAAAAGGCTCCAGAAGTCAAAGCCTCTGCTGGGCTGCACTTTCCCCTTGCCTCACGTCAAAGCACCAGAAACTCTCCGCTGCACTCTGTATTTCCAGTCTCCGCTGCATCTGCCACTGTCATCTCTGCATCTCAAAAGCATCAAGCTGGGCACAATTCTTTCCAGGGAAAGCTGGAAGAGAAATAGGTAGCAGCACAAGTAGCCGCAGCTTGAACTTTCTGTTTTCAAGTGCTAACGTGAATCCGCACACAAGCGAGAGGCAGCCTGGGCGATGCGCATACCAGCTCCGTGCTCTGCTCCTTCATTGTGCCGGAGTGGAACCGGTGTCTACTTCTCGCCCAGAGAGCACGGTGCCAGCAGAGAAATGCTCCAGGCTGCTGCCTCTGCCCAAACACGCCTGGCCTCTGCACTTTCTCTCTCAGCGCTAGGTAGCAGCACATTCGGTCTGCCTTGTAGCCTGAATCTGAACGGAAAGCTTCTCAGCTAAGTCTCGCACAGAGAACAGTTTTAGGTCAACGAGCTTACGCGGAGCTTACCCTCGTCGCGTGGAAACCTGTATTTGCAGCACATCCTAGTGGTAGCCCTCTTTCCTTTCCAGCCTGCACAGCGCCGGCAGATCGCGGTGCTCTCTGCACCTGCCTTCTCACTTGCAAGCACCACCGCCAAGCTTACAGCCTTGCAGGGAGCGAAGAGGCGGATAGGCGTGTCGCCCAGAAGAAGGTGCCAGGACCAAAAGATGGTCTTCCTTTCTGCTGCTCCTTGCCCGAATTGTGGTGCTGTGTTGAAAGTCTTGCCCAGCGAAAAGCTACTCCAGCAAGTGTTTCTCGCCTGACGCATTTCGCTGAGCGAGAGCTACATGCCCAGTTTGGACTCGCTGAAAGAGCAAGAAAATGCTTGTCCGTCGAGCTGAAGGAAAATCCCTGCACAGCACACCGTGGCTGCGTGCAGTGCTCACGCTGAAGAGCGGCAAAGCTCCAAGCCATGGCTGGGCTTCAGTTCTGTCCAGAGCACAGAAGGCGAAGAACCAAGCAGCTGGGCACCGGGCTCATGTACTCAGGGGAGCCAATTTCAAATGTCCAGCCAAGAGCTGCTTCACAAGCAGCTGCAGCTGAGAATGCTCTGGCTGCTTCAGGAAGGAAGGCGCAGCCCTTGCACTCCTGGACACAAGCTGGCCAGCAGCAGGTTCCTAAACGTTCAGTGCTGCAGAGTGCATGCAGCTGGAGCACAGCCAGAAGGAGGCGTCCAGAAAGAAGGCGTTCTTCAAGTCCCCCCCTCCTCCAGGCAGCCTTGAAACTGAGCACAACACACTGCGCCTCGGCAGCTTCCTTCTCACATAGACGGACCGTCCCCTTCTTCACTCTCGCAGCTCCCTTGCCCACTTGCAGCAGCTGCTGCCAAAGAAAAAGGCTCCAGAAGTCAAAGCCTCTGCTGGGCTGCACTTTCCCCTTGCCTCACGTCAAAGCACCAGAAACTCTCCGCTGCACTCTGTATTTCCAGTCTCCGCTGCATCTGCCACTGTCATCTCTGCATCTCAAAAGCATCAAGATGGGCACAATTCTTTCCAGGGAAAGCTGGAAGAGAAATAGGTAGCAGCACAAGTAGCCGCAGCTTGAACTTTCTGTTTTCAAGTGCTAACGTGAATCCGCACACAAGCGAGAGGCAGCCTGGGCGATGCGCATACCAGCTCCGTGCTCTGCTCCTTCATTGTGCCGGAGTGGAAGCGGTGTCTACTTCTCGCCCAGAGAGCACGGTGCCGGCAGAGAAATGCTCCAGGCTGCTGCCTCTGCCCAAACACGCCTGGCCTCTGCACTTTCTCTCTCAGCGCTAGGTAGCAGCACATTCGGTCTGCCTTGCAGCCTGAATCTGAACGGAAAGCTTCTCAGCTAAGTCTCGCACAGAGAACAGTTTGAGGTCAACGAGCTTACGCGGAGCTTACCCTCGACGCGTGGAAACCTGTATTTGCAGCACATCCTAGTGGTAGCCCTCTTTCCTTTCCAGCCTGCACAGCGCCGGCAGATGGCGGTGCTCTCTGCACCTGCCTTCTCACTTGCAAGCACCACCGCCAAGCTTACAGCCTTGCAGGGAGAGAAGAGGCGGATAGGCGTGTCGCCCAGAAGAAGGTGCCAGGACCAAAAGATGGTCTTCCTTTCTGCTGCTCCTTGCCCGAATTGTGGTGCTGTGTTGAAAGTCTTGCCCAGCGAAAAGCTACTCCAGCAAGTGTTTCTCGCCTGACGCATTTCGCTGAGCGAGAGCTACATGCCCAGTTTGGACTCGCTGAAAGAGCAAGAAAATGCTTGTCCGTCGAGCTGAAGGAAAATCCCTGCACAGCACACCGTGGCTGCGTGCAGTGCTCACGCTGAAGAGCGGCAAAGCTCCAAGCCATGGCTGGGCTTCAGTTCTGTCCAGAGCACAGAAGGCGAAGAACCAAGCAGCTGGGCAGCGGGCTCATGTACTCAGGGGAGCCAATTTCAAATGTCCAGCCAAGAGCTGCTTCACAAGCAGCTGCAGCTGAGAATGCTCTGGCTGCTTCAGGAAGGAAGGCGCAGCCCTTGCACTCCTGGACACAAGCTGGCCAGCAGCAGGTTCCTAAACGTTCAGTGCTGCAGAGTGCATGCAGCTGGAGCACAGCCAGAAGGAGGCGTCCAGAAAGAAGGCGTTCTTCAAGTCCCCCCCTCCTCCAGGCAGCCTTGAAACTGAGCACAACACACTGCGCCTCGGCAGCTTCCTTCTCACATAGACGGACCGTCCCCTTCTTCACTCTCGCAGCTCCCTTGCCCACTTGCAGCAGCTGCTGCCAAAGAAAAAGGCTCCAGAAGTCAAAGCCTCTGCTGGGCTGCACTTTCCCCTTGCCTCACGTCAAAGCACCAGAAACTCTCCGCTGCACTCTGTATTTCCAGTCTCCGCTGCATCTGCCACTGTCATCTCTGCATCTCAAAAGCATCAAGCTGGGCACAATTCTTTCCAGGGAAAGCTGGAAGAGAAATAGGTAGCAGCACAAGTAGCCGCAGCTTGAACTTTCTGTTTTCAAGTGCTAACGTGAATCCGCACACAAGCGAGAGGCAGCCTGGGCGATGCGCATACCAGCTCCGTGCTCTGCTCCTTCATTGTGCCGGAGTGGAAGCGGTGTCTACTTCTCGCCCAGAGAGCACGGTGCCGGCAGAGAAATGCTCCAGGCTGCTGCCTCTGCCCAAACACGCCTGGCCTCTGCACTTTCTCTCTCAGCGCTAGGTAGCAGCACATTCGGTCTGCCTTGCAGCCTGAATCTGAACGGAAAGCTTCTCAGCTAAGTCTCGCACAGAGAACAGTTTGAGGTCAACGAGCTTACGCGGAGCTTACCCTCGACGCGTGGAAACCTGTATTTGCAGCACATCCTAGTGGTAGCCCTCTTTCCTTTCCAGCCTGCACAGCGCCGGCAGATCGCGGTGCTCTCTGCACCTGCCTTCTCACTTGCAAGCACCACCGCCAAGCTTACAGCCTTGCAGGGAGAGAAGAGGCGGATAGGCGTGTCGCCCAGAAGAAGGTGCCAGGACCAAAAGATGGTCTTCCTTTCTGCTGCTCCTTGCCCGAATTGTGGTGCTGTGTTGAAAGTCTTGCCCAGCGAAAAGCTACTCCAGCAAGTGTTTCTCGCCTGACGCATTTCGCTGAGCGAGAGCTACATGCCCAGTTTGGACTCGCTGAAAGAGCAAGAAAATGCTTGTCCGTCGAGCTGAAGGAAAATCCCTGCACAGCACACCGTGGCTGCGTGCAGTGCTCACGCTGAAGAGCGGCAAAGCTCCAAGCCATGGCTGGGCTTCAGTTCTGTCCAGAGCACAGAAGGCGAAGAACCAAGCAGCTGGGCACCGGGCTCATGTACTCAGGGGAGCCAATTTCAAATGTCCAGCCAAGAGCTGCTTCACAAGCAGCTGCAGCTGAGAATGCTCTGGCTGCTTCAGGAAGGAAGGCGCAGCCCTTGCACTCCTGGACACAAGCTGGCCAGCAGCAGGTTCCTAAACGTTCAGTGCTGCAGAGTGCATGCAGCTGGAGCACAGCCAGAAGGAGGCGTCCAGAAAGAAGGCGTTCTTCAAGTCCCCCCCTCCTCCAGGCAGCCTTGAAACTGAGCACAACACACTGCGCCTCGGCAGCTTCCTTCTCACATAGACGGACCGTCCCCTTCTTCACTCTCGCAGCTCCCTTGCCCACTTGCAGCAGCTGCTGCCAAAGAAAAAGGCTCCAGAAGTCAAAGCCTCTGCTGGGCTGCACTTTCCCCTTGCCTCACGTCAAAGCACCAGAAACTCTCCGCTGCACTCTGTATTTCCAGTCTCCGCTGCATCTGCCACTGTCATCTCTGCATCTCAAAAGCATCAAGCTGGGCACAATTCTTTCCAGGGAAAGCTGGAAGAGAAATAGGTAGCAGCACAAGTAGCCGCAGCTTGAACTTTCTGTTTTCAAGTGCTAACGTGAATCCGCACACAAGCGAGAGGCAGCCTGGGCAATGCGCATACCAGCTCCGTGCTCTGCTCCTTCATTGTGCCGGAGTGGAAGCGGTGTCTACTTCTCGCCCAGAGAGCACGGTGCCGGCAGAGAAATGCTCCAGGCTGCTGCCTCTGCCCAAACACGCCTGGGCTCCTCTGCACTTTCTCTCTCAGCGCTAGGTAGCAGCACATTCGGTCTGCCTTGCAGCCTGAATCTGAACGGAAAGCTTCTCAGCTAAGTCTCGCACAGAGAACAGTTTGAGGTCAACGAGCTTACGCGGAGCTTACCCTCGTCGCGTGGAAACCTGTATTTGCAGCACATCCTAGTGGTAGCCCTCTTTCCTTTCCAGCCTGCACAGCGCCGGCAGATCGCGGTGCTCTCTACACCTGCCTTCTCACTTGCAAGCACCACCGCCAAGCTTACAGCCTTGCAGGGAGCGAAGAGGCGGATAGGCGTGTCGCCCAGAAGAAGGTGCCAGGACCAAAAGATGGTCTTCCTTTCTGCTGCTCCTTGCCCGAATTGTGGTGCTGTGTTGAAAGTCTTGCCCAGCGAAAAGCTACTCCAGCAAGTGTTTCTCGCCTGACGCATTTCGCTGAGCGAGAGCTACATGCCCAGTTTGGACTCGCTGAAAGAGCAAGAAAATGCTTGTCCGTCGAGCTGAAGGAAAATCCCTGCACAGCACACCGTGGCTGCGTGCAGTGCTCACGCTGAAGAGCGGCAAAGCTCCAAGCCATGGCTGGGCTTCAGTTCTGTCCAGAGCACAGAAGGCGAAGAACCAAGCAGCTGGGCACCGGGCTCATGTACTCAGGGGAGCCAATTTCAAATGTCCAGCCAAGAGCTGCTTCACAAGCAGCTGCAGCTGAGAATGCTCTGGCTGCTTCAGGAAGGAAGGCGCAGCCCTTGCACTCCTGGACACAAGCTGGCCAGCAGCAGGTTCCTAAACGTTCAGTGCTGCAGAGTGCATGCAGCTGGAGCACAGCCAGAAGGAGGCGTCCAGAAAGAAGGCGTTCTTCAAGTCCCCCCCTCCTCCAGGCAGCCTTGAAACTGAGCACAACACACTGCGCCTCGGCAGCTTCCTTCTCACATAGACGGACCGTCCCCTTCTTCACTCTCGCAGCTCCCTTGCCCACTTGCAGCAGCTGCTGCCAAAGAAAAAGGCTCCAGAAGTCAAAGCCTCTGCTGGGCTGCACTTTCCCCTTGCCTCACGTCAAAGCACCAGAAACTCTCCGCTGCACTCTGTATTTCCAGTCTCCGCTGCATCTGCCACTGTCATCTCTGCATCTCAAAAGCATCAAGCTGGGCACAATTCTTTCCAGGGAAAGCTGGAAGAGAAATAGGTAGCAGCACAAGTAGCCGCAGCTTGAACTTTCTGTTTTCAAGTGCTAACGTGAATCCGCACACAAGCGAGAGGCAGCCTGGGCGATGCGCATACCAGCTCCGTGCTCTGCTCCTTCATTGTGCCGGAGTGGAAGCGGTGTCTACTTCTCGCCCAGAGAGCACGGTGCCGGCAGAGAAATGCTCCAGGCTGCTGCCTCTGCCCAAACACGCCTGGCCTCTGCACTTTCTCTCTCAGCGCTAGGTAGCAGCACATTCGGTCTGCCTTGCAGCCTGAATCTGAACGGAAAGCTTCTCAGCTAAGTCTCGCACAGAGAACAGTTTGAGGTCAACGAGCTTACGCGGAGCTTACCCTCGTCGCGTGGAAACCTGTATTTGCAGCACATCCTAGTGGTAGCCCTCTTTCCTTTCCGGCCTGCACAGCGCCGGCAGATCGCGGTGCTCTCTGCACCTGCCTTCTCACTTGCAAGCACCACCGCCAAGCTTACAGCCTTGCAGGGAGCGAAGAGGCGGATAGGCGTGTCGCCCAGAAGAAGGTGCCAGGACCAAAAGATGGTCTTCCTTTCTGCTGCTCCTTGCCCGAATTGTGGTGCTGTGTTGAAAGTCTTGCCCAGCGAAAAGCTACTCCAGCAAGTGTTTCTCGCCTGACGCATTTCGCTGAGCGAGAGCTACATGCCCAGTTTGGACTCGCTGAAAGAGCAAGAAAATGCTTGTCCGTCGAGCTGAAGGAAAATCCCTGCACAGCACACCGTGGCTGCGTGCAGTGCTCACGCTGAAGAGCGGCAAAGCTCCAAGCCATGGCTGGGCTTCAGTTCTGTCCAGAGCACAGAAGGCGAAGAACCAAGCAGCTGGGCAGCGGGCTCATGTACTCAGGGGAGCCAATTTCAAATGTCCAGCCAAGAGCTGCTTCACAAGCAGCTGCAGCTGAGAATGCTCTGGCTGCTTCAGGAAGGAAGGCGCAGCCCTTGCACTCCTGGACACAAGCTGGCCAGCAGCAGGTTCCTAAACGTTCAGTGCTGCAGAGTGCATGCAGCTGGAGCACAGCCAGAAGGAGGCGTCCAGAAAGAAGGCGTTCTTCAAGTCCCCCCCTCCTCCAGGCAGCCTTGAAACTGAGCACAACACACTGCGCCTCGGCAGCTTCCTTCTCACATAGACGGACCGTCCCCTTCTTCACTCTCGCAGCTCCCTTGCCCACTTGCAGCAGCTGCTGCCAAAGAAAAAGGCTCCAGAAGTCAAAGCCTCTGCTGGGCTGCACTTTCCCCTTGCCTCACGTCAAAGCACCAGAAACTCTCCGCTGCACTCTGTATTTCCAGTCTCCGCTGCATCTGCCACTGTCATCTCTGCATCTCAAAAGCATCAAGCTGGGCACAATTCTTTCCAGGGAAAGCTGGAAGAGAAATAGGTAGCAGCACAAGTAGCCGCAGCTTGAACTTTCTGTTTTCAAGTGCTAACGTGAATCCGCACACAAGCGAGAGGCAGCCTGGGCGATGCGCATACCAGCTCCGTGCTCTGCTCCTTCATTGTGCCGGAGTGGAACCGGTGTCTACTTCTCGCCCAGAGAGCACGGTGCCAGCAGAGAAATGCTCCAGGCTGCTGCCTCTGCCCAAACACGCCTGGCCTCTGCACTTTCTCTCTCAGCGCTAGGTAGCAGCACATTCGGTCTGCCTTGTAGCCTGAATCTGAACGGAAAGCTTCTCAGCTAAGTCTCGCACAGAGAACAGTTTGAGGTCAACGAGCTTACGCGGAGCTTACCCTCGTCGCGTGGAAACCTGTATTTGCAGCACATCCTAGTGGTAGCCCTCTTTCCTTTCCAGCCTGCACAGCGCCGGCAGATCGCGGTGCTCTCTGCACCTGCCTTCTCACTTGCAAGCACCACCGCCAAGCTTACAGCCTTGCAGGGAGCGAAGAGGCGGATAGGCGTGTCGCCCAGAAGAAGGTGCCAGGACCAAAAGATGGTCTTCCTTTCTGCTGCTCCTTGCCCGAATTGTGGTGCTGTGTTGAAAGTCTTGCCCAGCGAAAAGCTACTCCAGCAAGTGTTTCTCGCCTGACGCATTTCGCTGAGCGAGAGCTACATGCCCAGTTTGGACTCGCTGAAAGAGCAAGAAAATGCTTGTCCGTCGAGCTGAAGGAAAATCCCTGCACAGCACACCGTGGCTGCGTGCAGTGCTCACGCTGAAGAGCGGCAAAGCTCCAAGCCATGGCTGGGCTTCAGTTCTGTCCAGAGCACAGAAGGCGAAGAACCAAGCAGCTGGGCACCGGGCTCATGTACTCAGGGGAGCCAATTTCAAATGTCCAGCCAAGAGCTGCTTCACAAGCAGCTGCAGCTGAGAATGCTCTGGCTGCTTCAGGAAGGAAGGCGCAGCCCTTGCACTCCTGGACACAAGCTGGCCAGCAGCAGGTTCCTAAACCTTCAGTGCTGCAGAGTGCATGCAGCTGGAGCACAGCCAGAAGGAGGCGTCCAGAAAGAAGGCGTTCTTCAAGTCCCCCCCTCCTCCAGGCAGCCTTGAAACTGAGCACAACACACTGCGCCTCGGCAGCTTCCTTCTCACATAGACGGACCGTCCCCTTCTTCACTCTCGCAGCTCCCTTGCCCACTTGCAGCAGCTGCTGCCAAAGAAAAAGGCTCCAGAAGTCAAAGCCTCTGCTGGGCTGCACTTTCCCCTTGCCTCACGTCAAAGCACCAGAAACTCTCCGCTGCACTCTGTATTTCCAGTCTCCGCTGCATCTGCCACTGTCATCTCTGCATCTCAAAAGCATCAAGCTGGGCACAATTCTTTCCAGGGAAAGCTGGAAGAGAAATAGGTAGCAGCACAAGTAGCCGCAGCTTGAACTTTCTGTTTTCAAGTGCTAACGTGAATCCGCACACAAGCGAGAGGCAGCCTGGGCGATGCGCATACCAGCTCCGTGCTCTGCTCCTTCATTGTGCCGGAGTGGAAGCGGTGTCTACTTCTCGCCCAGAGAGCACGGTGCCAGCAGAGAAATGCTCCAGGCTGCTGCCTCTGCCCAAACACGCCTGGGCTCCTCTGCACTTTCTCTCTCAGCGCTAGGTAGCAGCACATTCGGTCTGCCTTGCAGCCTGAATCTGAACCGAAAGCTTCTCAGCTAAGTCTCGCACAGAGAACAGTTTGAGGTCAACGAGCTTACGCGGAGCTTACCCTCGTCGCGTGGAAACCTGTATTTGCAGCACATCCTAGTGGTAGCCCTCTTTCCTTTCCAGCCTGCACAGCGCCGGCAGATCGCGGTGCTCTCTACACCTGCCTTCTCACTTGCAAGCACCACCGCCAAGCTTACAGCCTTGCAGGGAGCGAAGAGGCGGATAGGCGTGTCGCCCAGAAGAAGGTGCCAGGACCAAAAGATGGTCTTCCTTTCTGCTGCTCCTTGCCCGAATTGTGGTGCTGTGTTGAAAGTCTTGCCCAGCGAAAAGCTACTCCAGCAAGTGTTTCTCGCCTGACGCATTTCGCTGAGCGAGAGCTACATGCCCAGTTTGGACTCGCTGAAAGAGCAAGAAAATGCTTGTCCGTCGAGCTGAAGGAAAATCCCTGCACAGCACACCGTGGCTGCGTGCAGTGCTCACGCTGAAGAGCGGCAAAGCTCCAAGCCATGGCTGGGCTTCAGTTCTGTCCAGAGCACAGAAGGCGAAGAACCAAGCAGCTGGGCACCGGGCTCATGTACTCAGGGGAGCCAATTTCAAATGTCCAGCCAAGAGCTGCTTCACAAGCAGCTGCAGCTGAGAATGCTCTGGCTGCTTCAGGAAGGAAGGCGCAGCCCTTGCACTCCTGGACACAAGCTGGCCAGCAGCAGGTTCCTAAACCTTCAGTGCTGCAGAGTGCATGCAGCTGGAGCACAGCCAGAAGGAGGCGTCCAGAAAGAAGGCGTTCTTCAAGTCCCCCCCTCCTCCAGGCAGCCTTGAAACTGAGCACAACACACTGCGCCTCGGCAGCTTCCTTCTCACATAGACGGACCGTCCCCTTCTTCACTCTCGCAGCTCCCTTGCCCACTTGCAGCAGCTGCTGCCAAAGAAAAAGGCTCCAGAAGTCAAAGCCTCTGCTGGGCTGCACTTTCCCCTTGCCTCACGTCAAAGCACCAGAAACTCTCCGCTGCACTCTGTATTTCCAGTCTCCGCTGCATCTGCCACTGTCATCTCTGCATCTCAAAAGCATCAAGCTGGGCACAATTCTTTCCAGGGAAAGCTGGAAGAGAAATAGGTAGCAGCACAAGTAGCCGCAGCTTGAACTTTCTGTTTTCAAGTGCTAACGTGAATCCGCACACAAGCGAGAGGCAGCCTGGGCGATGCGCATACCAGCTCCGTGCTCTGCTCCTTCATTGTGCCGGAGTGGAACCGGTGTCTACTTCTCGCCCAGAGAGCACGGTGCCGGCAGAGAAATGCTCCAGGCTGCTGCCTCTGCCCAAACACGCCTGGCCTCTGCACTTTCTCTCTCAGCGCTAGGTAGCAGCACATTCGGTCTGCCTTGCAGCCTGAATCTGAACGGAAAGCTTCTCAGCTAAGTCTCGCACAGAGAACAGTTTGAGGTCAACGAGCTTACGCGGAGCTTACCCTCGACGCGTGGAAACCTGTATTTGCAGCACATCCTAGTGGTAGCCCTCTTTCCTTTCCAGCCTGCACAGCGCCGGCAGATCGCGGTGCTCTCTGCACCTGCCTTCTCACTTGCAAGCACCACCGCCAAGCTTACAGCCTTGCAGGGAGAGAAGAGGCGGATAGGCGTGTCGCCCAGAAGAAGGTGCCAGGACCAAAAGATGGTCTTCCTTTCTGCTGCTCCTTGCCCGAATTGTGGTGCTGTGTTGAAAGTCTTGCCCAGCGAAAAGCTACTCCAGCAAGTGTTTCTCGCCTGACGCATTTCGCTGAGCGAGAGCTACATGCCCAGTTTGGACTCGCTGAAAGAGCAAGAAAATGCTTGTCCGTCGAGCTGAAGGAAAATCCCTGCACAGCACACCGTGGCTGCGTGCAGTGCTCACGCTGAAGAGCGGCAAAGCTCCAAGCCATGGCTGGGCTTCAGTTCTGTCCAGAGCACAGAAGGCGAAGAACCAAGCAGCTGGGCACCGGGCTCATGTACTCAGGGGAGCCAATTTCAAATGTCCAGCCAAGAGCTGCTTCACAAGCAGCTGCAGCTGAGAATGCTCTGGCTGCTTCAGGAAGGAAGGCGCAGCCCTTGCACTCCTGGACACAAGCTGGCCAGCAGCAGGTTCCTAAACCTTCAGTGCTGCAGAGTGCATGCAGCTGGAGCACAGCCAGAAGGAGGCGTCCAGAAAGAAGGCGTTCTTCAAGTCCCCCCCTCCTCCAGGCAGCCTTGAAACTGAGCACAACACACTGCGCCTCGGCAGCTTCCTTCTCACATAGACGGACCGTCCCCTTCTTCACTCTCGCAGCTCCCTTGCCCACTTGCAGCAGCTGCTGCCAAAGAAAAAGGCTCCAGAAGTCAAAGCCTCTGCTGGGCTGCACTTTCCCCTTGCCTCACGTCAAAGCACCAGAAACTCTCCGCTGCACTCTGTATTTCCAGTCTCCGCTGCATCTGCCACTGTCATCTCTGCATCTCAAAAGCATCAAGCTGGGCACAATTCTTTCCAGGGAAAGCTGGAAGAGAAATAGGTAGCAGCACAAGTAGCCGCAGCTTGAACTTTCTGTTTTCAAGTGCTAACGTGAATCCGCACACAAGCGAGAGGCAGCCTGGGCGATGCGCATACCAGCTCCGTGCTCTGCTCCTTCATTGTGCCGGAGTGGAAGCGGTGTCTACTTCTCGCCCAGAGAGCACGGTGCCGGCAGAGAAATGCTCCAGGCTGCTGCCTCTGCCCAAACACGCCTGGCCTCTGCACTTTCTCTCTCAGCGCTAGGTAGCAGCACATTCGGTCTGCCTTGCAGCCTGAATCTGAACGGAAAGCTTCTCAGCTAAGTCTCGCACAGAGAACAGTTTGAGGTCAACGAGCTTACGCGGAGCTTACCCTCGACGCGTGGAAACCTGTATTTGCAGCACATCCTAGTGGTAGCCCTCTTTCCTTTCCAGCCTGCACAGCGCCGGCAGATCGCGGTGCTCTCTGCACCTGCCTTCTCACTTGCAAGCACCACCGCCAAGCTTACAGCCTTGCAGGGAGAGAAGAGGCGGATAGGCGTGTCGCCCAGAAGAAGGTGCCAGGACCAAAAGATGGTCTTCCTTTCTGCTGCTCCTTGCCCGAATTGTGGTGCTGTGTTGAAAGTCTTGCCCAGCGAAAAGCTACTCCAGCAAGTGTTTCTCGCCTGACGCATTTCGCTGAGCGAGAGCTACATGCCCAGTTTGGACTCGCTGAAAGAGCAAGAAAATGCTTGTCCGTCGAGCTGAAGGAAAATCCCTGCACAGCACACCGTGGCTGCGTGCAGTGCTCACGCTGAAGAGCGGCAAAGCTCCAAGCCATGGCTGGGCTTCAGTTCTGTCCAGAGCACAGAAGGCGAAGAACCAAGCAGCTGGGCAGCGGGCTCATGTACTCAGGGGAGCCAATTTCAAATGTCCAGCCAAGAGCTGCTTCACAAGCAGCTGCAGCTGAGAATGCTCTGGCTGCTTCAGGAAGGAAGGCGCAGCCCTTGCACTCCTGGACACAAGCTGGCCAGCAGCAGGTTCCTAAACCTTCAGTGCTGCAGAGTGCATGCAGCTGGAGCACAGCCAGAAGGAGGCGTCCAGAAAGAAGGCGTTCTTCAAGTCCCCCCCTCCTCCAGGCAGCCTTGAAACTGAGCACAACACACTGCGCCTCGGCAGCTTCCTTCTCACATAGACGGACCGTCCCCTTCTTCACTCTCGCAGCTCCCTTGCCCACTTGCAGCAGCTGCTGCCAAAGAAAAAGGCTCCAGAAGTCAAAGCCTCTGCTGGGCTGCACTTTCCCCTTGCCTCACGTCAAAGCACCAGAAACTCTCGGCTGCACTCTGTATTTCCAGTCTCCGCTGCATCTGCCACTGTCATCTCTGCATCTCAAAAGCATCAAGATGGGCACAATTCTTTCCAGGGAAAGCTGGAAGAGAAATAGGTAGCAGCACAAGTAGCCGCAGCTTGAACTTTCTGTTTTCAAGTGCTAACGTGAATCCGCACACAAGCGAGAGGCAGCCTGGGCGATGCGCATACCAGCTCCGTGCTCTGCTCCTTCATTGTGCCGGAGTGGAAGCGGTGTCTACTTCTCGCCCAGAGAGCACGGTGCCGGCAGAGAAATGCTCCAGGCTGCTGCCTCTGCCCAAACACGCCTGGCCTCTGCACTTTCTCTCTCAGCGCTAGGTAGCAGCACATTCGGTCTGCCTTGCAGCCTGAATCTGAACGGAAAGCTTCTCAGCTAAGTCTCGCACAGAGAACAGTTTGAGGTCAACGAGCTTACGCGGAGCTTACCCTCGTCGCGTGGAAACCTGTATTTGCAGCACATCCTAGTGGTAGCCCTCTTTCCTTTCCGGCCTGCACAGCGCCGGCAGATGGCGGTGCTCTCTGCACCTGCCTTCTCACTTGCAAGCACCACCGCCAAGCTTACAGCCTTGCAGGGAGCGAAGAGGCGGATAGGCGTGTCGCCCAGAAGAAGGTGCCAGGACCAAAAGATGGTCTTCCTTTCTGCTGCTCCTTGCCCGAATTGTGGTGCTGTGTTGAAAGTCTTGCCCAGCGAAAAGCTACTCCAGCAAGTGTTTCTCGCCTGACGCATTTCGCTGAGCGAGAGCTACATGCCCAGTTTGGACTCGCTGAAAGAGCAAGAAAATGCTTGTCCGTCGAGCTGAAGGAAAATCCCTGCACAGCACACCGTGGCTGCGTGCAGTGCTCACGCTGAAGAGCGGCAAAGCTCCAAGCCATGGCTGGGCTTCAGTTCTGTCCAGAGCACAGAAGGCGAAGAACCAAGCAGCTGGGCAGCGGGCTCATGTACTCAGGGGAGCCAATTTCAAATGTCCAGCCAAGAGCTGCTTCACAAGCAGCTGCAGCTGAGAATGCTCTGGCTGCTTCAGGAAGGAAGGCGCAGCCCTTGCACTCCTGGACACAAGCTGGCCAGCAGCAGGTTCCTAAACCTTCAGTGCTGCAGAGTGCATGCAGCTGGAGCACAGCCAGAAGGAGGCGTCCAGAAAGAAGGCGTTCTTCAAGTCCCCCCCTCCTCCAGGCAGCCTTGAAACTGAGCACAACACACTGCGCCTCGGCAGCTTCCTTCTCACATAGACGGACCGTCCCCTTCTTCACTCTCGCAGCTCCCTTGCCCACTTGCAGCAGCTGCTGCCAAAGAAAAAGGCTCCAGAAGTCAAAGCCTCTGCTGGGCTGCACTTTCCCCTTGCCTCACGTCAAAGCACCAGAAACTCTCCGCTGCACTCTGTATTTCCAGTCTCCGCTGCATCTGCCACTGTCATCTCTGCATCTCAAAAGCATCAAGCTGGGCACAATTCTTTCCAGGGAAAGCTGGAAGAGAAATAGGTAGCAGCACAAGTAGCCGCAGCTTGAACTTTCTGTTTTCAAGTGCTAACGTGAATCCGCACACAAGCGAGAGGCAGCCTGGGCGATGCGCATACCAGCTCCGTGCTCTGCTCCTTCATTGTGCCGGAGTGGAACCGGTGTCTACTTCTCGCCCAGAGAGCACGGTGCCAGCAGAGAAATGCTCCAGGCTGCTGCCTCTGCCCAAACACGCCTGGCCTCTGCACTTTCTCTCTCAGCGCTAGGTAGCAGCACATTCGGTCTGCCTTGTAGCCTGAATCTGAACGGAAAGCTTCTCAGCTAAGTCTCGCACAGAGAACAGTTTTAGGTCAACGAGCTTACGCGGAGCTTACCCTCGTCGCGTGGAAACCTGTATTTGCAGCACATCCTAGTGGTAGCCCTCTTTCCTTTCCAGCCTGCACAGCGCCGGCAGATCGCGGTGCTCTCTGCACCTGCCTTCTCACTTGCAAGCACCACCGCCAAGCTTACAGCCTTGCAGGGAGCGAAGAGGCGGATAGGCGTGTCGCCCAGAAGAAGGTGCCAGGACCAAAAGATGGTCTTCCTTTCTGCTGCTCCTTGCCCGAATTGTGGTGCTGTGTTGAAAGTCTTGCCCAGCGAAAAGCTACTCCAGCAAGTGTTTCTCGCCTGACGCATTTCGCTGAGCGAGAGCTACATGCCCAGTTTGGACTCGCTGAAAGAGCAAGAAAATGCTTGTCCGTCGAGCTGAAGGAAAATCCCTGCACAGCACACCGTGGCTGCGTGCAGTGCTCACGCTGAAGAGCGGCAAAGCTCCAAGCCATGGCTGGGCTTCAGTTCTGTCCAGAGCACAGAAGGCGAAGAACCAAGCAGCTGGGCACCGGGCTCATGTACTCAGGGGAGCCAATTTCAAATGTCCAGCCAAGAGCTGCTTCACAAGCAGCTGCAGCTGAGAATGCTCTGGCTGCTTCAGGAAGGAAGGCGCAGCCCTTGCACTCCTGGACACAAGCTGGCCAGCAGCAGGTTCCTAAACGTTCAGTGCTGCAGAGTGCATGCAGCTGGAGCACAGCCAGAAGGAGGCGTCCAGAAAGAAGGCGTTCTTCAAGTCCCCCCCTCCTCCAGGCAGCCTTGAAACTGAGCACAACACACTGCGCCTCGGCAGCTTCCTTCTCACATAGACGGACCGTCCCCTTCTTCACTCTCGCAGCTCCCTTGCCCACTTGCAGCAGCTGCTGCCAAAGAAAAAGGCTCCAGAAGTCAAAGCCTCTGCTGGGCTGCACTTTCCCCTTGCCTCACGTCAAAGCACCAGAAACTCTCCGCTGCACTCTGTATTTCCAGTCTCCGCTGCATCTGCCACTGTCATCTCTGCATCTCAAAAGCATCAAGCTGGGCACAATTCTTTCCAGGGAAAGCTGGAAGAGAAATAGGTAGCAGCACAAGTAGCCGCAGCTTGAACTTTCTGTTTTCAAGTGCTAACGTGAATCCGCACACAAGCGAGAGGCAGCCTGGGCGATGCGCATACCAGCTCCGTGCTCTGCTCCTTCATTGTGCCGGAGTGGAAGCGGTGTCTACTTCTCGCCCAGAGAGCACGGTGCCAGCAGAGAAATGCTCCAGGCTGCTGCCTCTGCCCAAACACGCCTGGGCTCCTCTGCACTTTCTCTCTCAGCGCTAGGTAGCAGCACATTCGGTCTGCCTTGCAGCCTGAATCTGAACCGAAAGCTTCTCAGCTAAGTCTCGCACAGAGAACAGTTTGAGGTCAACGAGCTTACGCGGAGCTTACCCTCGTCGCGTGGAAACCTGTATTTGCAGCACATCCTAGTGGTAGCCCTCTTTCCTTTCCAGCCTGCACAGCGCCGGCAGATCGCGGTGCTCTCTACACCTGCCTTCTCACTTGCAAGCACCACCGCCAAGCTTACAGCCTTGCAGGGAGCGAAGAGGCGGATAGGCGTGTCGCCCAGAAGAAGGTGCCAGGACCAAAAGATGGTCTTCCTTTCTGCTGCTCCTTGCCCGAATTGTGGTGCTGTGTTGAAAGTCTTGCCCAGCGAAAAGCTACTCCAGCAAGTGTTTCTCGCCTGACGCATTTCGCTGAGCGAGAGCTACATGCCCAGTTTGGACTCGCTGAAAGAGCAAGAAAATGCTTGTCCGTCGAGCTGAAGGAAAATCCCTGCACAGCACACCGTGGCTGCGTGCAGTGCTCACGCTGAAGAGCGGCAAAGCTCCAAGCCATGGCTGGGCTTCAGTTCTGTCCAGAGCACAGAAGGCGAAGAACCAAGCAGCTGGGCACCGGGCTCATGTACTCAGGGGAGCCAATTTCAAATGTCCAGCCAAGAGCTGCTTCACAAGCAGCTGCAGCTGAGAATGCTCTGGCTGCTTCAGGAAGGAAGGCGCAGCCCTTGCACTCCTGGACACAAGCTGGCCAGCAGCAGGTTCCTAAACGTTCAGTGCTGCAGAGTGCATGCAGCTGGAGCACAGCCAGAAGGAGGCGTCCAGAAAGAAGGCGTTCTTCAAGTCCCCCCCTCCTCCAGGCAGCCTTGAAACTGAGCACAACACACTGCGCCTCGGCAGCTTCCTTCTCACATAGACGGACCGTCCCCTTCTTCACTCTCGCAGCTCCCTTGCCCACTTGCAGCAGCTGCTGCCAAAGAAAAAGGCTCCAGAAGTCAAAGCCTCTGCTGGGCTGCACTTTCCCCTTGCCTCACGTCAAAGCACCAGAAACTCTCGGCTGCACTCTGTATTTCCAGTCTCCGCTGCATCTGCCACTGTCATCTCTGCATCTCAAAAGCATCAAGCTGGGCACAATTCTTTCCAGGGAAAGCTGGAAGAGAAATAGGTAGCAGCACAAGTAGCCGCAGCTTGAACTTTCTGTTTTCAAGTGCTAACGTGAATCCGCACACAAGCGAGAGGCAGCCTGGGCGATGCGCATACCAGCTCCGTGCTCTGCTCCTTCATTGTGCCGGAGTGGAAGCGGTGTCTACTTCTCGCCCAGAGAGCACGGTGCCAGCAGAGAAATGCTCCAGGCTGCTGCCTCTGCCCAAACACGCCTGGCCTCTGCACTTTCTCTCTCAGCGCTAGGTAGCAGCACATTCGGTCTGCCTTGCAGCCTGAATCTGAACGGAAAGCTTCTCAGCTAAGTCTCGCACAGAGAACAGTTTGAGGTCAACGAGCTTACGCGGAGCTTACCCTCGACGCGTGGAAACCTGTATTTGCAGCACATCCTAGTGGTAGCCCTCTTTCCTTTCCAGCCTGCACAGCGCCGGCAGATCGCGGTGCTCTCTGCACCTGCCTTCTCACTTGCAAGCACCACCGCCAAGCTTACAGCCTTGCAGGGAGAGAAGAGGCGGATAGGCGTGTCGCCCAGAAGAAGGTGCCAGGACCAAAAGATGGTCTTCCTTTCTGCTGCTCCTTGCCCGAATTGTGGTGCTGTGTTGAAAGTCTTGCCCAGCGAAAAGCTACTCCAGCAAGTGTTTCTCGCCTGACGCATTTCGCTGAGCGAGAGCTACATGCCCAGTTTGGACTCGCTGAAAGAGCAAGAAAATGCTTGTCCGTCGAGCTGAAGGAAAATCCCTGCACAGCACACCGTGGCTGCGTGCAGTGCTCACGCTGAAGAGCGGCAAAGCTCCAAGCCATGGCTGGGCTTCAGTTCTGTCCAGAGCACAGAAGGCGAAGAACCAAGCAGCTGGGCAGCGGGCTCATGTACTCAGGGGAGCCAATTTCAAATGTCCAGCCAAGAGCTGCTTCACAAGCAGCTGCAGCTGAGAATGCTCTGGCTGCTTCAGGAAGGAAGGCGCAGCCCTTGCACTCCTGGACACAAGCTGGCCAGCAGCAGGTTCCTAAACCTTCAGTGCTGCAGAGTGCATGCAGCTGGAGCACAGCCAGAAGGAGGCGTCCAGAAAGAAGGCGTTCTTCAAGTCCCCCCCTCCTCCAGGCAGCCTTGAAACTGAGCACAACACACTGCGCCTCGGCAGCTTCCTTCTCACATAGACGGACCGTCCCCTTCTTCACTCTCGCAGCTCCCTTGCCCACTTGCAGCAGCTGCTGCCAAAGAAAAAGGCTCCAGAAGTCAAAGCCTCTGCTGGGCTGCACTTTCCCCTTGCCTCACGTCAAAGCACCAGAAACTCTCCGCTGCACTCTGTATTTCCAGTCTCCGCTGCATCTGCCACTGTCATCTCTGCATCTCAAAAGCATCAAGCTGGGCACAATTCTTTCCAGGGAAAGCTGGAAGAGAAATAGGTAGCAGCACAAGTAGCCGCAGCTTGAACTTTCTGTTTTCAAGTGCTAACGTGAATCCGCACACAAGCGAGAGGCAGCCTGGGCGATGCGCATACCAGCTCCGTGCTCTGCTCCTTCATTGTGCCGGAGTGGAAGCGGTGTCTACTTCTCGCCCAGAGAGCACGGTGCCAGCAGAGAAATGCTCCAGGCTGCTGCCTCTGCCCAAACACGCCTGGCCTCTGCACTTTCTCTCTCAGCGCTAGGTAGCAGCACATTCGGTCTGCCTTGTAGCCTGAATCTGAACGGAAAGCTTCTCAGCTAAGTCTCGCACAGAGAACAGTTTTAGGTCAACGAGCTTACGCGGAGCTTACCCTCGTCGCGTGGAAACCTGTATTTGCAGCACATCCTAGTGGTAGCCCTCTTTCCTTTCCAGCCTGCACAGCGCCGGCAGATCGCGGTGCTCTCTGCACCTGCCTTCTCACTTGCAAGCACCACCGCCAAGCTTACAGCCTTGCAGGGAGCGAAGAGGCGGATAGGCGTGTCGCCCAGAAGAAGGTGCCAGGACCAAAAGATGGTCTTCCTTTCTGCTGCTCCTTGCCCGAATTGTGGTGCTGTGTTGAAAGTCTTGCCCAGCGAAAAGCTACTCCAGCAAGTGTTTCTCGCCTGACGCATTTCGCTGAGCGAGAGCTACATGCCCAGTTTGGACTCGCTGAAAGAGCAAGAAAATGCTTGTCCGTCGAGCTGAAGGAAAATCCCTGCACAGCACACCGTGGCTGCGTGCAGTGCTCACGCTGAAGAGCGGCAAAGCTCCAAGCCATGGCTGGGCTTCAGTTCTGTCCAGAGCACAGAAGGCGAAGAACCAAGCAGCTGGGCACCGGGCTCATGTACTCAGGGGAGCCAATTTCAAATGTCCAGCCAAGAGCTGCTTCACAAGCAGCTGCAGCTGAGAATGCTCTGGCTGCTTCAGGAAGGAAGGCGCAGCCCTTGCACTCCTGGACACAAGCTGGCCAGCAGCAGGTTCCTAAACCTTCAGTGCTGCAGAGTGCATGCAGCTGGAGCACAGCCAGAAGGAGGCGTCCAGAAAGAAGGCGTTCTTCAAGTCCCCCCCTCCTCCAGGCAGCCTTGAAACTGAGCACAACACACTGCGCCTCGGCAGCTTCCTTCTCACATAGACGGACCGTCCCCTTCTTCACTCTCGCAGCTCCCTTGCCCACTTGCAGCAGCTGCTGCCAAAGAAAAAGGCTCCAGAAGTCAAAGCCTCTGCTGGGCTGCACTTTCCCCTTGCCTCACGTCAAAGCACCAGAAACTCTCGGCTGCACTCTGTATTTCCAGTCTCCGCTGCATCTGCCACTGTCATCTCTGCATCTCAAAAGCATCAAGCTGGGCACAATTCTTTCCAGGGAAAGCTGGAAGAGAAATAGGTAGCAGCACAAGTAGCCGCAGCTTGAACTTTCTGTTTTCAAGTGCTAACGTGAATCCGCACACAAGCGAGAGGCAGCCTGGGCGATGCGCATACCAGCTCCGTGCTCTGCTCCTTCATTGTGCCGGAGTGGAAGCGGTGTCTACTTCTCGCCCAGAGAGCACGGTGCCAGCAGAGAAATGCTCCAGGCTGCTGCCTCTGCCCAAACACGCCTGGGCTCCTCTGCACTTTCTCTCTCAGCGCTAGGTAGCAGCACATTCGGTCTGCCTTGCAGCCTGAATCTGAACCGAAAGCTTCTCAGCTAAGTCTCGCACAGAGAACAGTTTGAGGTCAACGAGCTTACGCGGAGCTTACCCTCGTCGCGTGGAAACCTGTATTTGCAGCACATCCTAGTGGTAGCCCTCTTTCCTTTCCAGCCTGCACAGCGCCGGCAGATCGCGGTGCTCTCTACACCTGCCTTCTCACTTGCAAGCACCACCGCCAAGCTTACAGCCTTGCAGGGAGCGAAGAGGCGGATAGGCGTGTCGCCCAGAAGAAGGTGCCAGGACCAAAAGATGGTCTTCCTTTCTGCTGCTCCTTGCCCGAATTGTGGTGCTGTGTTGAAAGTCTTGCCCAGCGAAAAGCTACTCCAGCAAGTGTTTCTCGCCTGACGCATTTCGCTGAGCGAGAGCTACATGCCCAGTTTGGACTCGCTGAAAGAGCAAGAAAATGCTTGTCCGTCGAGCTGAAGGAAAATCCCTGCACAGCACACCGTGGCTGCGTGCAGTGCTCACGCTGAAGAGCGGCAAAGCTCCAAGCCATGGCTGGGCTTCAGTTCTGTCCAGAGCACAGAAGGCGAAGAACCAAGCAGCTGGGCACCGGGCTCATGTACTCAGGGGAGCCAATTTCAAATGTCCAGCCAAGAGCTGCTTCACAAGCAGCTGCAGCTGAGAATGCTCTGGCTGCTTCAGGAAGGAAGGCGCAGCCCTTGCACTCCTGGACACAAGCTGGCCAGCAGCAGGTTCCTAAACGTTCAGTGCTGCAGAGTGCATGCAGCTGGAGCACAGCCAGAAGGAGGCGTCCAGAAAGAAGGCGTTCTTCAAGTCCCCCCCTCCTCCAGGCAGCCTTGAAACTGAGCACAACACACTGCGCCTCGGCAGCTTCCTTCTCACATAGACGGACCGTCCCCTTCTTCACTCTCGCAGCTCCCTTGCCCACTTGCAGCAGCTGCTGCCAAAGAAAAAGGCTCCAGAAGTCAAAGCCTCTGCTGGGCTGCACTTTCCCCTTGCCTCACGTCAAAGCACCAGAAACTCTCCGCTGCACTCTGTATTTCCAGTCTCCGCTGCATCTGCCACTGTCATCTCTGCATCTCAAAAGCATCAAGATGGGCACAATTCTTTCCAGGGAAAGCTGGAAGAGAAATAGGTAGCAGCACAAGTAGCCGCAGCTTGAACTTTCTGTTTTCAAGTGCTAACGTGAATCCGCACACAAGCGAGAGGCAGCCTGGGCGATGCGCATACCAGCTCCGTGCTCTGCTCCTTCATTGTGCCGGAGTGGAACCGGTGTCTACTTCTCGCCCAGAGAGCACGGTGCCGGCAGAGAAATGCTCCAGGCTGCTGCCTCTGCCCAAACACGCCTGGCCTCTGCACTTTCTCTCTCAGCGCTAGGTAGCAGCACATTCGGTCTGCCTTGCAGCCTGAATCTGAACGGAAAGCTTCTCAGCTAAGTCTCGCACAGAGAACAGTTTGAGGTCAACGAGCTTACGCGGAGCTTACCCTCGACGCGTGGAAACCTGTATTTGCAGCACATCCTAGTGGTAGCCCTCTTTCCTTTCCAGCCTGCACAGCGCCGGCAGATCGCGGTGCTCTCTGCACCTGCCTTCTCACTTGCAAGCACCACCGCCAAGCTTACAGCCTTGCAGGGAGAGAAGAGGCGGATAGGCGTGTCGCCCAGAAGAAGGTGCCAGGACCAAAAGATGGTCTTCCTTTCTGCTGCTCCTTGCCCGAATTGTGGTGCTGTGTTGAAAGTCTTGCCCAGCGAAAAGCTACTCCAGCAAGTGTTTCTCGCCTGACGCATTTCGCTGAGCGAGAGCTACATGCCCAGTTTGGACTCGCTGAAAGAGCAAGAAAATGCTTGTCCGTCGAGCTGAAGGAAAATCCCTGCACAGCACACCGTGGCTGCGTGCAGTGCTCACGCTGAAGAGCGGCAAAGCTCCAAGCCATGGCTGGGCTTCAGTTCTGTCCAGAGCACAGAAGGCGAAGAACCAAGCAGCTGGGCACCGGGCTCATGTACTCAGGGGAGCCAATTTCAAATGTCCAGCCAAGAGCTGCTTCACAAGCAGCTGCAGCTGAGAATGCTCTGGCTGCTTCAGGAAGGAAGGCGCAGCCCTTGCACTCCTGGACACAAGCTGGCCAGCAGCAGGTTCCTAAACCTTCAGTGCTGCAGAGTGCATGCAGCTGGAGCACAGCCAGAAGGAGGCGTCCAGAAAGAAGGCGTTCTTCAAGTCCCCCCCTCCTCCAGGCAGCCTTGAAACTGAGCACAACACACTGCGCCTCGGCAGCTTCCTTCTCACATAGACGGACCGTCCCCTTCTTCACTCTCGCAGCTCCCTTGCCCACTTGCAGCAGCTGCTGCCAAAGAAAAAGGCTCCAGAAGTCAAAGCCTCTGCTGGGCTGCACTTTCCCCTTGCCTCACGTCAAAGCACCAGAAACTCTCGGCTGCACTCTGTATTTCCAGTCTCCGCTGCATCTGCCACTGTCATCTCTGCATCTCAAAAGCATCAAGCTGGGCACAATTCTTTCCAGGGAAAGCTGGAAGAGAAATAGGTAGCAGCACAAGTAGCCGCAGCTTGAACTTTCTGTTTTCAAGTGCTAACGTGAATCCGCACACAAGCGAGAGGCAGCCTGGGCGATGCGCATACCAGCTCCGTGCTCTGCTCCTTCATTGTGCCGGAGTGGAAGCGGTGTCTACTTCTCGCCCAGAGAGCACGGTGCCAGCAGAGAAATGCTCCAGGCTGCTGCCTCTGCCCAAACACGCCTGGGCTCCTCTGCACTTTCTCTCTCAGCGCTAGGTAGCAGCACATTCGGTCTGCCTTGCAGCCTGAATCTGAACCGAAAGCTTCTCAGCTAAGTCTCGCACAGAGAACAGTTTGAGGTCAACGAGCTTACGCGGAGCTTACCCTCGTCGCGTGGAAACCTGTATTTGCAGCACATCCTAGTGGTAGCCCTCTTTCCTTTCCAGCCTGCACAGCGCCGGCAGATCGCGGTGCTCTCTACACCTGCCTTCTCACTTGCAAGCACCACCGCCAAGCTTACAGCCTTGCAGGGAGCGAAGAGGCGGATAGGCGTGTCGCCCAGAAGAAGGTGCCAGGACCAAAAGATGGTCTTCCTTTCTGCTGCTCCTTGCCCGAATTGTGGTGCTGTGTTGAAAGTCTTGCCCAGCGAAAAGCTACTCCAGCAAGTGTTTCTCGCCTGACGCATTTCGCTGAGCGAGAGCTACATGCCCAGTTTGGACTCGCTGAAAGAGCAAGAAAATGCTTGTCCGTCGAGCTGAAGGAAAATCCCTGCACAGCACACCGTGGCTGCGTGCAGTGCTCACGCTGAAGAGCGGCAAAGCTCCAAGCCATGGCTGGGCTTCAGTTCTGTCCAGAGCACAGAAGGCGAAGAACCAAGCAGCTGGGCACCGGGCTCATGTACTCAGGGGAGCCAATTTCAAATGTCCAGCCAAGAGCTGCTTCACAAGCAGCTGCAGCTGAGAATGCTCTGGCTGCTTCAGGAAGGAAGGCGCAGCCCTTGCACTCCTGGACACAAGCTGGCCAGCAGCAGGTTCCTAAACGTTCAGTGCTGCAGAGTGCATGCAGCTGGAGCACAGCCAGAAGGAGGCGTCCAGAAAGAAGGCGTTCTTCAAGTCCCCCCCTCCTCCAGGCAGCCTTGAAACTGAGCACAACACACTGCGCCTCGGCAGCTTCCTTCTCACATAGACGGACCGTCCCCTTCTTCACTCTCGCAGCTCCCTTGCCCACTTGCAGCAGCTGCTGCCAAAGAAAAAGGCTCCAGAAGTCAAAGCCTCTGCTGGGCTGCACTTTCCCCTTGCCTCACGTCAAAGCACCAGAAACTCTCCGCTGCACTCTGTATTTCCAGTCTCCGCTGCATCTGCCACTGTCATCTCTGCATCTCAAAAGCATCAAGCTGGGCACAATTCTTTCCAGGGAAAGCTGGAAGAGAAATAGGTAGCAGCACAAGTAGCCGCAGCTTGAACTTTCTGTTTTCAAGTGCTAACGTGAATCCGCACACAAGCGAGAGGCAGCCTGGGCGATGCGCATACCAGCTCCGTGCTCTGCTCCTTCATTGTGCCGGAGTGGAACCGGTGTCTACTTCTCGCCCAGAGAGCACGGTGCCGGCAGAGAAATGCTCCAGGCTGCTGCCTCTGCCCAAACACGCCTGGCCTCTGCACTTTCTCTCTCAGCGCTAGGTAGCAGCACATTCGGTCTGCCTTGCAGCCTGAATCTGAACGGAAAGCTTCTCAGCTAAGTCTCGCACAGAGAACAGTTTGAGGTCAACGAGCTTACGCGGAGCTTACCCTCGACGCGTGGAAACCTGTATTTGCAGCACATCCTAGTGGTAGCCCTCTTTCCTTTCCAGCCTGCACAGCGCCGGCAGATCGCGGTGCTCTCTGCACCTGCCTTCTCACTTGCAAGCACCACCGCCAAGCTTACAGCCTTGCAGGGAGCGAAGAGGCGGATAGGCGTGTCGCCCAGAAGAAGGTGCCAGGACCAAAAGATGGTCTTCCTTTCTGCTGCTCCTTGCCCGAATTGTGGTGCTGTGTTGAAAGTCTTGCCCAGCGAAAAGCTACTCCAGCAAGTGTTTCTCGCCTGACGCATTTCGCTGAGCGAGAGCTACATGCCCAGTTTGGACTCGCTGAAAGAGCAAGAAAATGCTTGTCCGTCGAGCTGAAGGAAAATCCCTGCACAGCACACCGTGGCTGCGTGCAGTGCTCACGCTGAAGAGCGGCAAAGCTCCAAGCCATGGCTGGGCTTCAGTTCTGTCCAGAGCACAGAAGGCGAAGAACCAAGCAGCTGGGCAGCGGGCTCATGTACTCAGGGGAGCCAATTTCAAATGTCCAGCCAAGAGCTGCTTCACAAGCAGCTGCAGCTGAGAATGCTCTGGCTGCTTCAGGAAGGAAGGCGCAGCCCTTGCACTCCTGGACACAAGCTGGCCAGCAGCAGGTTCCTAAACGTTCAGTGCTGCAGAGTGCATGCAGCTGGAGCACAGCCAGAAGGAGGCGTCCAGAAAGAAGGCGTTCTTCAAGTCCCCCCCTCCTCCAGGCAGCCTTGAAACTGAGCACAACACACTGCGCCTCGGCAGCTTCCTTCTCACATAGACGGACCGTCCCCTTCTTCACTCTCGCAGCTCCCTTGCCCACTTGCAGCAGCTGCTGCCAAAGAAAAAGGCTCCAGAAGTCAAAGCCTCTGCTGGGCTGCACTTTCCCCTTGCCTCACGTCAAAGCACCAGAAACTCTCCGCTGCACTCTGTATTTCCAGTCTCCGCTGCATCTGCCACTGTCATCTCTGCATCTCAAAAGCATCAAGCTGGGCACAATTCTTTCCAGGGAAAGCTGGAAGAGAAATAGGTAGCAGCACAAGTAGCCGCAGCTTGAACTTTCTGTTTTCAAGTGCTAACGTGAATCCGCACACAAGCGAGAGGCAGCCTGGGCGATGCGCATACCAGCTCCGTGCTCTGCTCCTTCATTGTGCCGGAGTGGAAGCGGTGTCTACTTCTCGCCCAGAGAGCACGGTGCCAGCAGAGAAATGCTCCAGGCTGCTGCCTCTGCCCAAACACGCCTGGGCTCCTCTGCACTTTCTCTCTCAGCGCTAGGTAGCAGCACATTCGGTCTGCCTTGCAGCCTGAATCTGAACCGAAAGCTTCTCAGCTAAGTCTCGCACAGAGAACAGTTTGAGGTCAACGAGCTTACGCGGAGCTTACCCTCGTCGCGTGGAAACCTGTATTTGCAGCACATCCTAGTGGTAGCCCTCTTTCCTTTCCAGCCTGCACAGCGCCGGCAGATCGCGGTGCTCTCTACACCTGCCTTCTCACTTGCAAGCACCACCGCCAAGCTTACAGCCTTGCAGGGAGCGAAGAGGCGGATAGGCGTGTCGCCCAGAAGAAGGTGCCAGGACCAAAAGATGGTCTTCCTTTCTGCTGCTCCTTGCCCGAATTGTGGTGCTGTGTTGAAAGTCTTGCCCAGCGAAAAGCTACTCCAGCAAGTGTTTCTCGCCTGACGCATTTCGCTGAGCGAGAGCTACATGCCCAGTTTGGACTCGCTGAAAGAGCAAGAAAATGCTTGTCCGTCGAGCTGAAGGAAAATCCCTGCACAGCACACCGTGGCTGCGTGCAGTGCTCACGCTGAAGAGCGGCAAAGCTCCAAGCCATGGCTGGGCTTCAGTTCTGTCCAGAGCACAGAAGGCGAAGAACCAAGCAGCTGGGCACCGGGCTCATGTACTCAGGGGAGCCAATTTCAAATGTCCAGCCAAGAGCTGCTTCACAAGCAGCTGCAGCTGAGAATGCTCTGGCTGCTTCAGGAAGGAAGGTGCAGCCCTTGCACTCCTGGACACAAGCTGGCCAGCAGCAGGTTCCTAAACGTTCAGTGCTGCAGAGTGCATGCAGCTGGAGCACAGCCAGAAGGAGGCGTCCAGAAAGAAGGCGTTCTTCAAGTCCCCCCCTCCTCCAGGCAGCCTTGAAACTGAGCACAACACACTGCGCCTCGGCAGCTTCCTTCTCACATAGACGGACCGTCCCCTTCTTCACTCTCGCAGCTCCCTTGCCCACTTGCAGCAGCTGCTGCCAAAGAAAAAGGCTCCAGAAGTCAAAGCCTCTGCTGGGCTGCACTTTCCCCTTGCCTCACGTCAAAGCACCAGAAACTCTCGGCTGCACTCTGTATTTCCAGTCTCCGCTGCATCTGCCACTGTCATCTCTGCATCTCAAAAGCATCAAGCTGGGCACAATTCTTTCCAGGGAAAGCTGGAAGAGAAATAGGTAGCAGCACAAGTAGCCGCAGCTTGAACTTTCTGTTTTCAAGTGCTAACGTGAATCCGCACACAAGCGAGAGGCAGCCTGGGCGATGCGCATACCAGCTCCGTGCTCTGCTCCTTCATTGTGCCGGAGTGGAAGCGGTGTCTACTTCTCGCCCAGAGAGCACGGTGCCAGCAGAGAAATGCTCCAGGCTGCTGCCTCTGCCCAAACACGCCTGGGCTCCTCTGCACTTTCTCTCTCAGCGCTAGGTAGCAGCACATTCGGTCTGCCTTGCAGCCTGAATCTGAACGGAAAGCTTCTCAGCTAAGTCTCGCACAGAGAACAGTTTGAGGTCAACGAGCTTACGCGGAGCTTACCCTCGTCGCGTGGAAACCTGTATTTGCAGCACATCCTAGTGGTAGCCCTCTTTCCTTTCCAGCCTGCACAGCGCCGGCAGATCGCGGTGCTCTCTACACCTGCCTTCTCACTTGCAAGCACCACCGCCAAGCTTACAGCCTTGCAGGGAGCGAAGAGGCGGATAGGCGTGTCGCCCAGAAGAAGGTGCCAGGACCAAAAGATGGTCTTCCTTTCTGCTGCTCCTTGCCCGAATTGTGGTGCTGTGTTGAAAGTCTTGCCCAGCGAAAAGCTACTCCAGCAAGTGTTTCTCGCCTGACGCATTTCGCTGAGCGAGAGCTACATGCCCAGTTTGGACTCGCTGAAAGAGCAAGAAAATGCTTGTCCGTCGAGCTGAAGGAAAATCCCTGCACAGCACACCGTGGCTGCGTGCAGTGCTCACGCTGAAGAGCGGCAAAGCTCCAAGCCATGGCTGGGCTTCAGTTCTGTCCAGAGCACAGAAGGCGAAGAACCAAGCAGCTGGGCAGCGGGCTCATGTACTCAGGGGAGCCAATTTCAAATGTCCAGCCAAGAGCTGCTTCACAAGCAGCTGCAGCTGAGAATGCTCTGGCTGCTTCAGGAAGGAAGGCGCAGCCCTTGCACTCCTGGACACAAGCTGGCCAGCAGCAGGTTCCTAAACCTTCAGTGCTGCAGAGTGCATGCAGCTGGAGCACAGCCAGAAGGAGGCGTCCAGAAAGAAGGCGTTCTTCAAGTCCCCCCCTCCTCCAGGCAGCCTTGAAACTGAGCACAACACACTGCGCCTCGGCAGCTTCCTTCTCACATAGACGGACCGTCCCCTTCTTCACTCTCGCAGCTCCCTTGCCCACTTGCAGCAGCTGCTGCCAAAGAAAAAGGCTCCAGAAGTCAAAGCCTCTGCTGGGCTGCACTTTCCCCTTGCCTCACGTCAAAGCACCAGAAACTCTCCGCTGCACTCTGTATTTCCAGTCTCCGCTGCATCTGCCACTGTCATCTCTGCATCTCAAAAGCATCAAGCTGGGCACAATTCTTTCCAGGGAAAGCTGGAAGAGAAATAGGTAGCAGCACAAGTAGCCGCAGCTTGAACTTTCTGTTTTCAAGTGCTAACGTGAATCCGCACACAAGCGAGAGGCAGCCTGGGCGATGCGCATACCAGCTCCGTGCTCTGCTCCTTCATTGTGCCGGAGTGGAAGCGGTGTCTACTTCTCGCCCAGAGAGCACGGTGCCAGCAGAGAAATGCTCCAGGCTGCTGCCTCTGCCCAAACACGCCTGGGCTCCTCTGCACTTTCTCTCTCAGCGCTAGGTAGCAGCACATTCGGTCTGCCTTGCAGCCTGAATCTGAACCGAAAGCTTCTCAGCTAAGTCTCGCACAGAGAACAGTTTGAGGTCAACGAGCTTACGCGGAGCTTACCCTCGTCGCGTGGAAACCTGTATTTGCAGCACATCCTAGTGGTAGCCCTCTTTCCTTTCCAGCCTGCACAGCGCCGGCAGATCGCGGTGCTCTCTACACCTGCCTTCTCACTTGCAAGCACCACCGCCAAGCTTACAGCCTTGCAGGGAGCGAAGAGGCGGATAGGCGTGTCGCCCAGAAGAAGGTGCCAGGACCAAAAGATGGTCTTCCTTTCTGCTGCTCCTTGCCCGAATTGTGGTGCTGTGTTGAAAGTCTTGCCCAGCGAAAAGCTACTCCAGCAAGTGTTTCTCGCCTGACGCATTTCGCTGAGCGAGAGCTACATGCCCAGTTTGGACTCGCTGAAAGAGCAAGAAAATGCTTGTCCGTCGAGCTGAAGGAAAATCCCTGCACAGCACACCGTGGCTGCGTGCAGTGCTCACGCTGAAGAGCGGCAAAGCTCCAAGCCATGGCTGGGCTTCAGTTCTGTCCAGAGCACAGAAGGCGAAGAACCAAGCAGCTGGGCACCGGGCTCATGTACTCAGGGGAGCCAATTTCAAATGTCCAGCCAAGAGCTGCTTCACAAGCAGCTGCAGCTGAGAATGCTCTGGCTGCTTCAGGAAGGAAGGCGCAGCCCTTGCACTCCTGGACACAAGCTGGCCAGCAGCAGGTTCCTAAACCTTCAGTGCTGCAGAGTGCATGCAGCTGGAGCACAGCCAGAAGGAGGCGTCCAGAAAGAAGGCGTTCTTCAAGTCCCCCCCTCCTCCAGGCAGCCTTGAAACTGAGCACAACACACTGCGCCTCGGCAGCTTCCTTCTCACATAGACGGACCGTCCCCTTCTTCACTCTCGCAGCTCCCTTGCCCACTTGCAGCAGCTGCTGCCAAAGAAAAAGGCTCCAGAAGTCAAAGCCTCTGCTGGGCTGCACTTTCCCCTTGCCTCACGTCAAAGCACCAGAAACTCTCCGCTGCACTCTGTATTTCCAGTCTCCGCTGCATCTGCCACTGTCATCTCTGCATCTCAAAAGCATCAAGCTGGGCACAATTCTTTCCAGGGAAAGCTGGAAGAGAAATAGGTAGCAGCACAAGTAGCCGCAGCTTGAACTTTCTGTTTTCAAGTGCTAACGTGAATCCGCACACAAGCGAGAGGCAGCCTGGGCGATGCGCATACCAGCTCCGTGCTCTGCTCCTTCATTGTGCCGGAGTGGAAGCGGTGTCTACTTCTCGCCCAGAGAGCACGGTGCCGGCAGAGAAATGCTCCAGGCTGCTGCCTCTGCCCAAACACGCCTGGCCTCTGCACTTTCTCTCTCAGCGCTAGGTAGCAGCACATTCGGTCTGCCTTGCAGCCTGAATCTGAATGGAAAGCTTCTCAGCTAAGTCTCGCACAGAGAACAGTTTTAGGTCAACGAGCTTACGCGGAGCTTACCCTCGACGCGTGGAAACCTGTATTTGCAGCACATCCTAGTGGTAGCCCTCTTTCCTTTCCAGCCTGCACAGCGCCGGCAGATCGCGGTGCTCTCTGCACCTGCCTTCTCACTTGCAAGCACCACCGCCAAGCTTACAGCCTTGCAGGGAGAGAAGAGGCGGATAGGCGTGTCGCCCAGAAGAAGGTGCCAGGACCAAAAGATGGTCTTCCTTTCTGCTGCTCCTTGCCCGAATTGTGGTGCTGTGTTGAAAGTCTTGCCCAGCGAAAAGCTACTCCAGCAAGTGTTTCTCGCCTGACGCATTTCGCTGAGCGAGAGCTACATGCCCAGTTTGGACTCGCTGAAAGAGCAAGAAAATGCTTGTCCGTCGAGCTGAAGGAAAATCCCTGCACAGCACACCGTGGCTGCGTGCAGTGCTCACGCTGAAGAGCGGCAAAGCTCCAAGCCATGGCTGGGCTTCAGTTCTGTCCAGAGCACAGAAGGCGAAGAACCAAGCAGCTGGGCACCGGGCTCATGTACTCAGGGGAGCCAATTTCAAATGTCCAGCCAAGAGCTGCTTCACAAGCAGCTGCAGCTGAGAATGCTCTGGCTGCTTCAGGAAGGAAGGCGCAGCCCTTGCACTCCTGGACACAAGCTGGCCAGCAGCAGGTTCCTAAACCTTCAGTGCTGCAGAGTGCATGCAGCTGGAGCACAGCCAGAAGGAGGCGTCCAGAAAGAAGGCGTTCTTCAAGTCCCCCCCTCCTCCAGGCAGCCTTGAAACTGAGCACAACACACTGCGCCTCGGCAGCTTCCTTCTCACATAGACGGACCGTCCCCTTCTTCACTCTCGCAGCTCCCTTGCCCACTTGCAGCAGCTGCTGCCAAAGAAAAAGGCTCCAGAAGTCAAAGCCTCTGCTGGGCTGCACTTTCCCCTTGCCTCACGTCAAAGCACCAGAAACTCTCCGCTGCACTCTGTATTTCCAGTCTCCGCTGCATCTGCCACTGTCATCTCTGCATCTCAAAAGCATCAAGCTGGGCACAATTCTTTCCAGGGAAAGCTGGAAGAGAAATAGGTAGCAGCACAAGTAGCCGCAGCTTGAACTTTCTGTTTTCAAGTGCTAACGTGAATCCGCACACAAGCGAGAGGCAGCCTGGGCGATGCGCATACCAGCTCCGTGCTCTGCTCCTTCATTGTGCCGGAGTGGAAGCGGTGTCTACTTCTCGCCCAGAGAGCACGGTGCCGGCAGAGAAATGCTCCAGGCTGCTGCCTCTGCCCAAACACGCCTGGCCTCTGCACTTTCTCTCTCAGCGCTAGGTAGCAGCACATTCGGTCTGCCTTGCAGCCTGAATCTGAACGGAAAGCTTCTCAGCTAAGTCTCGCACAGAGAACAGTTTTAGGTCAACGAGCTTACGCGGAGCTTACCCTCGTCGCGTGGAAACCTGTATTTGCAGCACATCCTAGTGGTAGCCCTCTTTCCTTTCCAGCCTGCACAGCGCCGGCAGATCGCGGTGCTCTCTGCACCTGCCTTCTCACTTGCAAGCACCACCGCCAAGCTTACAGCCTTGCAGGGAGCGAAGAGGCGGATAGGCGTGTCGCCCAGAAGAAGGTGCCAGGACCAAAAGATGGTCTTCCTTTCTGCTGCTCCTTGCCCGAATTGTGGTGCTGTGTTGAAAGTCTTGCCCAGCGAAAAGCTACTCCAGCAAGTGTTTCTCGCCTGACGCATTTCGCTGAGCGAGAGCTACATGCCCAGTTTGGACTCGCTGAAAGAGCAAGAAAATGCTTGTCCGTCGAGCTGAAGGAAAATCCCTGCACAGCACACCGTGGCTGCGTGCAGTGCTCACGCTGAAGAGCGGCAAAGCTCCAAGCCATGGCTGGGCTTCAGTTCTGTCCAGAGCACAGAAGGCGAAGAACCAAGCAGCTGGGCACCGGGCTCATGTACTCAGGGGAGCCAATTTCAAATGTCCAGCCAAGAGCTGCTTCACAAGCAGCTGCAGCTGAGAATGCTCTGGCTGCTTCAGGAAGGAAGGCGCAGCCCTTGCACTCCTGGACACAAGCTGGCCAGCAGCAGGTTCCTAAACCTTCAGTGCTGCAGAGTGCATGCAGCTGGAGCACAGCCAGAAGGAGGCGTCCAGAAAGAAGGCGTTCTTCAAGTCCCCCCCTCCTCCAGGCAGCCTTGAAACTGAGCACAACACACTGCGCCTCGGCAGCTTCCTTCTCACATAGACGGACCGTCCCCTTCTTCACTCTCGCAGCTCCCTTGCCCACTTGCAGCAGCTGCTGCCAAAGAAAAAGGCTCCAGAAGTCAAAGCCTCTGCTGGGCTGCACTTTCCCCTTGCCTCACGTCAAAGCACCAGAAACTCTCCGCTGCACTCTGTATTTCCAGTCTCCGCTGCATCTGCCACTGTCATCTCTGCATCTCAAAAGCATCAAGCTGGGCACAATTCTTTCCAGGGAAAGCTGGAAGAGAAATAGGTAGCAGCACAAGTAGCCGCAGCTTGAACTTTCTGTTTTCAAGTGCTAACGTGAATCCGCACACAAGCGAGAGGCAGCCTGGGCGATGCGCATACCAGCTCCGTGCTCTGCTCCTTCATTGTGCCGGAGTGGAAGCGGTGTCTACTTCTCGCCCAGAGAGCACGGTGCCGGCAGAGAAATGCTCCAGGCTGCTGCCTCTGCCCAAACACGCCTGGGCTACTCTGCACTTTCTCTCTCAGCGCTAGGTAGCAGCACATTCGGTCTGCCTTGCAGCCTGAATCTGAACCGAAAGCTTCTCAGCTAAGTCTCGCACAGAGAACAGTTTGAGGTCAACGAGCTTACGCGGAGCTTACCCTCGTCGCGTGGAAACCTGTATTTGCAGCACATCCTAGTGGTAGCCCTCTTTCCTTTCCAGCCTGCACAGCGCCGGCAGATCGCGGTGCTCTCTGCACCTGCCTTCTCACTTGCAAGCACCACCGCCAAGCTTACAGCCTTGCAGGGAGCGAAGAGGCGGATAGGCGTGTCGCCCAGAAGAAGGTGCCAGGACCAAAAGATGGTCTTCCTTTCTGCTGCTCCTTGCCCGAATTGTGGTGCTGTGTTGAAAGTCTTGCCCAGCGAAAAGCTACTCCAGCAAGTGTTTCTCGCCTGACGCATTTCGCTGAGCGAGAGCTACATGCACAGTTTGGACTCGCTGAAAGAGCAAGAAAATGCTTGTCTGTCGAGCTGAAGGAAAATCCCTGCACAGCACACCGTGGCTGCGTGCAGTGCTCACGCTGAAGAGCGGCAAAGCTCCAAGCCATGGCTGGGCTTCAGTTCTGTCCAGAGCACAGAAGGCGAAGAACCAAGCAGCTGGGCACCGGGCTCATGTACTCAGGGGAGCCAATTTCAAATGTCCAGCCAAGAGCTGCTTCACAAGCAGCTGCAGCTGAGAATGCTCTGGCTGCTTCAGGAAGGAAGGCGCAGCCCTTGCACTCCTGGACACAAGCTGGCCAGCAGCAGGTTCCTAAACCTTCAGTGCTGCAGAGTGCATGCAGCTGGAGCACAGCCAGAAGGAGGCGTCCAGAAAGAAGGCGTTCTTCAAGTCCCCCCCTCCTCCAGGCAGCCTTGAAACTGAGCACAACACACTGCGCCTCGGCAGCTTCCTTCTCACATAGACGGACCGTCCCCTTCTTCACTCTCGCAGCTCCCTTGCCCACTTGCAGCAGCTGCTGCCAAAGAAAAAGGCTCCAGAAGTCAAAGCCTCTGCTGGGCTGCACTTTCCCCTTGCCTCACGTCAAAGCACCAGAAACTCTCCGCTGCACTCTGTATTTCCAGTCTCCGCTGCATCTGCCACTGTCATCTCTGCATCTCAAAAGCATCAAGATGGGCACAATTCTTTCCAGGGAAAGCTGGAAGAGAAATAGGTAGCAGCACAAGTAGCCGCAGCTTGAACTTTCTGTTTTCAAGTGCTAACGTGAATCCGCACACAAGCGAGAGGCAGCCTGGGCGATGCGCATACCAGCTCCGTGCTCTGCTCCTTCATTGTGCCGGAGTGGAAGCGGTGTCTACTTCTCGCCCAGAGAGCACGGTGCCGGCAGAGAAATGCTCCAGGCTGCTGCCTCTGCCCAAACACGCCTGGCCTCTGCACTTTCTCTCTCAGCGCTAGGTAGCAGCACATTCGGTCTGCCTTGCAGCCTGAATCTGAATGGAAAGCTTCTCAGCTAAGTCTCGCACAGAGAACAGTTTTAGGTCAACGAGCTTACGCGGAGCTTACCCTCGACGCGTGGAAACCTGTATTTGCAGCACATCCTAGTGGTAGCCCTCTTTCCTTTCCAGCCTGCACAGCGCCGGCAGATCGCGGTGCTCTCTGCACCTGCCTTCTCACTTGCAAGCACCACCGCCAAGCTTACAGCCTTGCAGGGAGAGAAGAGGCGGATAGGCGTGTCGCCCAGAAGAAGGTGCCAGGACCAAAAGATGGTCTTCCTTTCTGCTGCTCCTTGCCCGAATTGTGGTGCTGTGTTGAAAGTCTTGCCCAGCGAAAAGCTACTCCAGCAAGTGTTTCTCGCCTGACGCATTTCGCTGAGCGAGAGCTACATGCCCAGTTTGGACTCGCTGAAAGAGCAAGAAAATGCTTGTCCGTCGAGCTGAAGGAAAATCCCTGCACAGCACACCGTGGCTGCGTGCAGTGCTCACGCTGAAGAGCGGCAAAGCTCCAAGCCATGGCTGGGCTTCAGTTCTGTCCAGAGCACAGAAGGCGAAGAACCAAGCAGCTGGGCAGCGGGCTCATGTACTCAGGGGAGCCAATTTCAAATGTCCAGCCAAGAGCTGCTTCACAAGCAGCTGCAGCTGAGAATGCTCTGGCTGCTTCAGGAAGGAAGGCGCAGCCCTTGCACTCCTGGACACAAGCTGGCCAGCAGCAGGTTCCTAAACCTTCAGTGCTGCAGAGTGCATGCAGCTGGAGCACAGCCAGAAGGAGGCGTCCAGAAAGAAGGCGTTCTTCAAGTCCCCCCCTCCTCCAGGCAGCCTTGAAACTGAGCACAACACACTGCGCCTCGGCAGCTTCCTTCTCACATAGACGGACCGTCCCCTTCTTCACTCTCGCAGCTCCCTTGCCCACTTGCAGCAGCTGCTGCCAAAGAAAAAGGCTCCAGAAGTCAAAGCCTCTGCTGGGCTGCACTTTCCCCTTGCCTCACGTCAAAGCACCAGAAACTCTCCGCTGCACTCTGTATTTCCAGTCTCCGCTGCATCTGCCACTGTCATCTCTGCATCTCAAAAGCATCAAGCTGGGCACAATTCTTTCCAGGGAAAGCTGGAAGAGAAATAGGTAGCAGCACAAGTAGCCGCAGCTTGAACTTTCTGTTTTCAAGTGCTAACGTGAATCCGCACACAAGCGAGAGGCAGCCTGGGCGATGCGCATACCAGCTCCGTGCTCTGCTCCTTCATTGTGCCGGAGTGGAAGCGGTGTCTACTTCTCGCCCAGAGAGCACGGTGCCGGCAGAGAAATGCTCCAGGCTGCTGCCTCTGCCCAAACACGCCTGGGCTCCTCTGCACTTTCTCTCTCAGCGCTAGGTAGCAGCACATTCGGTCTGCCTTGCAGCCTGAATCTGAACCGAAAGCTTCTCAGCTAAGTCTCGCACAGAGAACAGTTTGAGGTCAACGAGCTTACGCGGAGCTTACCCTCGTCGCGTGGAAACCTGTATTTGCAGCACATCCTAGTGGTAGCCCTCTTTCCTTTCCAGCCTGCACAGCGCCGGCAGATCGCGGTGCTCTCTGCACCTGCCTTCTCACTTGCAAGCACCACCGCCAAGCTTACAGCCTTGCAGGGAGCGAAGAGGCGGATAGGCGTGTCGCCCAGAAGAAGGTGCCAGGACCAAAAGATGGTCTTCCTTTCTGCTGCTCCTTGCCCGAATTGTGGTGCTGTGTTGAAAGTCTTGCCCAGCGAAAAGCTACTCCAGCAAGTGTTTCTCGCCTGACGCATTTCGCTGAGCGAGAGCTACATGCCCAGTTTGGACTCGCTGAAAGAGCAAGAAAATGCTTGTCCGTCGAGCTGAAGGAAAATCCCTGCACAGCACACCGTGGCTGCGTGCAGTGCTCACGCTGAAGAGCGGCAAAGCTCCAAGCCATGGCTGGGCTTCAGTTCTGTCCAGAGCACAGAAGGCGAAGAACCAAGCAGCTGGGCACCGGGCTCATGTACTCAGGGGAGCCAATTTCAAATGTCCAGCCAAGAGCTGCTTCACAAGCAGCTGCAGCTGAGAATGCTCTGGCTGCTTCAGGAAGGAAGGCGCAGCCCTTGCACTCCTGGACACAAGCTGGCCAGCAGCAGGTTCCTAAACCTTCAGTGCTGCAGAGTGCATGCAGCTGGAGCACAGCCAGAAGGAGGCGTCCAGAAAGAAGGCGTTCTTCAAGTCCCCCCCTCCTCCAGGCAGCCTTGAAACTGAGCACAACACACTGCGCCTCGGCAGCTTCCTTCTCACATAGACGGACCGTCCCCTTCTTCACTCTCGCAGCTCCCTTGCCCACTTGCAGCAGCTGCTGCCAAAGAAAAAGGCTCCAGAAGTCAAAGCCTCTGCTGGGCTGCACTTTCCCCTTGCCTCACGTCAAAGCACCAGAAACTCTCCGCTGCACTCTGTATTTCCAGTCTCCGCTGCATCTGCCACTGTCATCTCTGCATCTCAAAAGCATCAAGCTGGGCACAATTCTTTCCAGGGAAAGCTGGAAGAGAAATAGGTAGCAGCACAAGTAGCCGCAGCTTGAACTTTCTGTTTTCAAGTGCTAACGTGAATCCGCACACAAGCGAGAGGCAGCCTGGGCGATGCGCATACCAGCTCCGTGCTCTGCTCCTTCATTGTGCCGGAGTGGAACCGGTGTCTACTTCTCGCCCAGAGAGCACGGTGCCGGCAGAGAAATGCTCCAGGCTGCTGCCTCTGCCCAAACACGCCTGGCCTCTGCACTTTCTCTCTCAGCGCTAGGTAGCAGCACATTCGGTCTGCCTTGCAGCCTGAATCTGAACGGAAAGCTTCTCAGCTAAGTCTCGCACAGAGAACAGTTTTAGGTCAACGAGCTTACGCGGAGCTTACCCTCGTCGCGTGGAAACCTGTATTTGCAGCACATCCTAGTGGTAGCCCTCTTTCCTTTCCAGCCTGCACAGCGCCGGCAGATCGCGGTGCTCTCTGCACCTGCCTTCTCACTTGCAAGCACCACCGCCAAGCTTACAGCCTTGCAGGGAGCGAAGAGGCGGATAGGCGTGTCGCCCAGAAGAAGGTGCCAGGACCAAAAGATGGTCTTCCTTTCTGCTGCTCCTTGCCCGAATTGTGGTGCTGTGTTGAAAGTCTTGCCCAGCGAAAAGCTACTCCAGCAAGTGTTTCTCGCCTGACGCATTTCGCTGAGCGAGAGCTACATGCCCAGTTTGGACTCGCTGAAAGAGCAAGAAAATGCTTGTCCGTCGAGCTGAAGGAAAATCCCTGCACAGCACACCGTGGCTGCGTGCAGTGCTCACGCTGAAGAGCGGCAAAGCTCCAAGCCATGGCTGGGCTTCAGTTCTGTCCAGAGCACAGAAGGCGAAGAACCAAGCAGCTGGGCACCGGGCTCATGTACTCAGGGGAGCCAATTTCAAATGTCCAGCCAAGAGCTGCTTCACAAGCAGCTGCAGCTGAGAATGCTCTGGCTGCTTCAGGAAGGAAGGCGCAGCCCTTGCACTCCTGGACACAAGCTGGCCAGCAGCAGGTTCCTAAACGTTCAGTGCTGCAGAGTGCATGCAGCTGGAGCACAGCCAGAAGGAGGCGTCCAGAAAGAAGGCGTTCTTCAAGTCCCCCCCTCCTCCAGGCAGCCTTGAAACTGAGCACAACACACTGCGCCTCGGCAGCTTCCTTCTCACATAGACGGACCGTCCCCTTCTTCACTCTCGCAGCTCCCTTGCCCACTTGCAGCAGCTGCTGCCAAAGAAAAAGGCTCCAGAAGTCAAAGCCTCTGCTGGGCTGCACTTTCCCCTTGCCTCACGTCAAAGCACCAGAAACTCTCCGCTGCACTCTGTATTTCCAGTCTCCGCTGCATCTGCCACTGTCATCTCTGCATCTCAAAAGCATCAAGCTGGGCACAATTCTTTCCAGGGAAAGCTGGAAGAGAAATAGGTAGCAGCACAAGTAGCCGCAGCTTGAACTTTCTGTTTTCAAGTGCTAACGTGAATCCGCACACAAGCGAGAGGCAGCCTGGGCGATGCGCATACCAGCTCCGTGCTCTGCTCCTTCATTGTGCCGGAGTGGAACCGGTGTCTACTTCTCGCCCAGAGAGCACGGTGCCGGCAGAGAAATGCTCCAGGCTGCTGCCTCTGCCCAAACACGCCTGGCCTCTGCACTTTCTCTCTCAGCGCTAGGTAGCAGCACATTCGGTCTGCCTTGCAGCCTGAATCTGAACGGAAAGCTTCTCAGCTAAGTCTCGCACAGAGAACAGTTTGAGGTCAACGAGCTTACGCGGAGCTTACCCTCGTCGCGTGGAAACCTGTATTTGCAGCACATCCTAGTGGTAGCCCTCTTTCCTTTCCAGCCTGCACAGCGCCGGCAGATCGCGGTGCTCTCTGCACCTGCCTTCTCACTTGCAAGCACCACCGCCAAGCTTACAGCCTTGCAGGGAGCGAAGAGGCGGATAGGCGTGTCGCCCAGAAGAAGGTGCCAGGACCAAAAGATGGTCTTCCTTTCTGCTGCTCCTTGCCCGAATTGTGGTGCTGTGTTGAAAGTCTTGCCCAGCGAAAAGCTACTCCAGCAAGTGTTTCTCGCCTGACGCATTTCGCTGAGCGAGAGCTACATGCCCAGTTTGGACTCGCTGAAAGAGCAAGAAAATGCTTGTCCGTCGAGCTGAAGGAAAATCCCTGCACAGCACACCGTGGCTGCGTGCAGTGCTCACGCTGAAGAGCGGCAAAGCTCCAAGCCATGGCTGGGCTTCAGTTCTGTCCAGAGCACAGAAGGCGAAGAACCAAGCAGCTGGGCACCGGGCTCATGTACTCAGGGGAGCCAATTTCAAATGTCCAGCCAAGAGCTGCTTCACAAGCAGCTGCAGCTGAGAATGCTCTGGCTGCTTCAGGAAGGAAGGCGCAGCCCTTGCACTCCTGGACACAAGCTGGCCAGCAGCAGGTTCCTAAACCTTCAGTGCTGCAGAGTGCATGCAGCTGGAGCACAGCCAGAAGGAGGCGTCCAGAAAGAAGGCGTTCTTCAAGTCCCCCCCTCCTCCAGGCAGCCTTGAAACTGAGCACAACACACTGCGCCTCGGCAGCTTCCTTCTCACATAGACGGACCGTCCCCTTCTTCACTCTCGCAGCTCCCTTGCCCACTTGCAGCAGCTGCTGCCAAAGAAAAAGGCTCCAGAAGTCAAAGCCTCTGCTGGGCTGCACTTTCCCCTTGCCTCACGTCAAAGCACCAGAAACTCTCCGCTGCACTCTGTATTTCCAGTCTCCGCTGCATCTGCCACTGTCATCTCTGCATCTCAAAAGCATCAAGCTGGGCACAATTCTTTCCAGGGAAAGCTGGAAGAGAAATAGGTAGCAGCACAAGTAGCCGCAGCTTGAACTTTCTGTTTTCAAGTGCTAACGTGAATCCGCACACAAGCGAGAGGCAGCCTGGGCGATGCGCATACCAGCTCCGTGCTCTGCTCCTTCATTGTGCCGGAGTGGAACCGGTGTCTACTTCTCGCCCAGAGAGCACGGTGCCGGCAGAGAAATGCTCCAGGCTGCTGCCTCTGCCCAAACACGCCTGGCCTCTGCACTTTCTCTCTCAGCGCTAGGTAGCAGCACATTCGGTCTGCCTTGCAGCCTGAATCTGAACGGAAAGCTTCTCAGCTAAGTCTCGCACAGAGAACAGTTTTAGGTCAACGAGCTTACGCGGAGCTTACCCTCGTCGCGTGGAAACCTGTATTTGCAGCACATCCTAGTGGTAGCCCTCTTTCCTTTCCAGCCTGCACAGCGCCGGCAGATCGCGGTGCTCTCTGCACCTGCCTTCTCACTTGCAAGCACCACCGCCAAGCTTACAGCCTTGCAGGGAGCGAAGAGGCGGATAGGCGTGTCGCCCAGAAGAAGGTGCCAGGACCAAAAGATGGTCTTCCTTTCTGCTGCTCCTTGCCCGAATTGTGGTGCTGTGTTGAAAGTCTTGCCCAGCGAAAAGCTACTCCAGCAAGTGTTTCTCGCCTGACGCATTTCGCTGAGCGAGAGCTACATGCCCAGTTTGGACTCGCTGAAAGAGCAAGAAAATGCTTGTCCGTCGAGCTGAAGGAAAATCCCTGCACAGCACACCGTGGCTGCGTGCAGTGCTCACGCTGAAGAGCGGCAAAGCTCCAAGCCATGGCTGGGCTTCAGTTCTGTCCAGAGCACAGAAGGCGAAGAACCAAGCAGCTGGGCACCGGGCTCATGTACTCAGGGGAGCCAATTTCAAATGTCCAGCCAAGAGCTGCTTCACAAGCAGCTGCAGCTGAGAATGCTCTGGCTGCTTCAGGAAGGAAGGCGCAGCCCTTGCACTCCTGGACACAAGCTGGCCAGCAGCAGGTTCCTAAACCTTCAGTGCTGCAGAGTGCATGCAGCTGGAGCACAGCCAGAAGGAGGCGTCCAGAAAGAAGGCGTTCTTCAAGTCCCCCCCTCCTCCAGGCAGCCTTGAAACTGAGCACAACACACTGCGCCTCGGCAGCTTCCTTCTCACATAGACGGACCGTCCCCTTCTTCACTCTCGCAGCTCCCTTGCCCACTTGCAGCAGCTGCTGCCAAAGAAAAAGGCTCCAGAAGTCAAAGCCTCTGCTGGGCTGCACTTTCCCCTTGCCTCACGTCAAAGCACCAGAAACTCTCCGCTGCACTCTGTATTTCCAGTCTCCGCTGCATCTGCCACTGTCATCTCTGCATCTCAAAAGCATCAAGCTGGGCACAATTCTTTCCAGGGAAAGCTGGAAGAGAAATAGGTAGCAGCACAAGTAGCCGCAGCTTGAACTTTCTGTTTTCAAGTGCTAACGTGAATCCGCACACAAGCGAGAGGCAGCCTGGGCGATGCGCATACCAGCTCCGTGCTCTGCTCCTTCATTGTGCCGGAGTGGAAGCGGTGTCTACTTCTCGCCCAGAGAGCACGGTGCCGGCAGAGAAATGCTCCAGGCTGCTGCCTCTGCCCAAACACGCCTGGCCTCTGCACTTTCTCTCTCAGCGCTAGGTAGCAGCACATTCGGTCTGCCTTGCAGCCTGAATCTGAACGGAAAGCTTCTCAGCTAAGTCTCGCACAGAGAACAGTTTTAGGTCAACGAGCTTACGCGGAGCTTACCCTCGTCGCGTGGAAACCTGTATTTGCAGCACATCCTAGTGGTAGCCCTCTTTCCTTTCCAGCCTGCACAGCGCCGGCAGATCGCGGTGCTCTCTGCACCTGCCTTCTCACTTGCAAGCACCACCGCCAAGCTTACAGCCTTGCAGGGAGCGAAGAGGCGGATAGGCGTGTCGCCCAGAAGAAGGTGCCAGGACCAAAAGATGGTCTTCCTTTCTGCTGCTCCTTGCCCGAATTGTGGTGCTGTGTTGAAAGTCTTGCCCAGCGAAAAGCTACTCCAGCAAGTGTTTCTCGCCTGACGCATTTCGCTGAGCGAGAGCTACATGCCCAGTTTGGACTCGCTGAAAGAGCAAGAAAATGCTTGTCCGTCGAGCTGAAGGAAAATCCCTGCACAGCACACCGTGGCTGCGTGCAGTGCTCACGCTGAAGAGCGGCAAAGCTCCAAGCCATGGCTGGGCTTCAGTTCTGTCCAGAGCACAGAAGGCGAAGAACCAAGCAGCTGGGCAGCGGGCTCATGTACTCAGGGGAGCCAATTTCAAATGTCCAGCCAAGAGCTGCTTCACAAGCAGCTGCAGCTGAGAATGCTCTGGCTGCTTCAGGAAGGAAGGCGCAGCCCTTGCACTCCTGGACACAAGCTGGCCAGCAGCAGGTTCCTAAACGTTCAGTGCTGCAGAGTGCATGCAGCTGGAGCACAGCCAGAAGGAGGTGTCCAGAAAGAAGGCGTTCTTCAAGTCCCCCCCTCCTCCAGGCAGCCTTGAAACTGAGCACAACACACTGCGCCTCGGCAGCTTCCTTCTCACATAGACGGACCGTCCCCTTCTTCACTCTCGCAGCTCCCTTGCCCACTTGCAGCAGCTGCTGCCAAAGAAAAAGGCTCCAGAAGTCAAAGCCTCTGCTGGGCTGCACTTTCCCCTTGCCTCACGTCAAAGCACCAGAAACTCTCCGCTGCACTCTGTATTTCCAGTCTCCGCTGCATCTGCCACTGTCATCTCTGCATCTCAAAAGCATCAAGCTGGGCACAATTCTTTCCAGGGAAAGCTGGAAGAGAAATAGGTAGCAGCACAAGTAGCCGCAGCTTGAACTTTCTGTTTTCAAGTGCTAACGTGAATCCGCACACAAGCGAGAGGCAGCCTGGGCGATGCGCATACCAGCTCCGTGCTCTGCTCCTTCATTGTGCCGGAGTGGAACCGGTGTCTACTTCTCGCCCAGAGAGCACGGTGCCAGCAGAGAAATGCTCCAGGCTGCTGCCTCTGCCCAAACACGCCTGGGCTACTCTGCACTTTCTCTCTCAGCGCTAGGTAGCAGCACATTCGGTCTGCCTTGCAGCCTGAATCTGAACCGAAAGCTTCTCAGCTAAGTCTCGCACAGAGAACAGTTTGAGGTCAACGAGCTTACGCGGAGCTTACCCTCGTCGCGTGGAAACCTGTATTTGCAGCACATCCTAGTGGTAGCCCTCTTTCCTTTCCAGCCTGCACAGCGCCGGCAGATCGCGGTGCTCTCTGCACCTGCCTTCTCACTTGCAAGCACCACCGCCAAGCTTACAGCCTTGCAGGGAGCGAAGAGGCGGATAGGCGTGTCGCCCAGAAGAAGGTGCCAGGACCAAAAGATGGTCTTCCTTTCTGCTGCTCCTTGCCCGAATTGTGGTGCTGTGTTGAAAGTCTTGCCCAGCGAAAAGCTACTCCAGCAAGTGTTTCTCGCCTGACGCATTTCGCTGAGCGAGAGCTACATGCACAGTTTGGACTCGCTGAAAGAGCAAGAAAATGCTTGTCTGTCGAGCTGAAGGAAAATCCCTGCACAGCACACCGTGGCTGCGTGCAGTGCTCACGCTGAAGAGCGGCAAAGCTCCAAGCCATGGCTGGGCTTCAGTTCTGTCCAGAGCACAGAAGGCGAAGAACCAAGCAGCTGGGCACCGGGCTCATGTACTCAGGGGAGCCAATTTCAAATGTCCAGCCAAGAGCTGCTTCACAAGCAGCTGCAGCTGAGAATGCTCTGGCTGCTTCAGGAAGGAAGGCGCAGCCCTTGCACTCCTGGACACAAGCTGGCCAGCAGCAGGTTCCTAAACGTTCAGTGCTGCAGAGTGCATGCAGCTGGAGCACAGCCAGAAGGAGGCGTCCAGAAAGAAGGCGTTCTTCAAGTCCCCCCCTCCTCCAGGCAGCCTTGAAACTGAGCACAACACACTGCGCCTCGGCAGCTTCCTTCTCACATAGACGGACCGTCCCCTTCTTCACTCTCGCAGCTCCCTTGCCCACTTGCAGCAGCTGCTGCCAAAGAAAAAGGCTCCAGAAGTCAAAGCCTCTGCTGGGCTGCACTTTCCCCTTGCCTCACGTCAAAGCACCAGAAACTCTCCGCTGCACTCTGTATTTCCAGTCTCCGCTGCATCTGCCACTGTCATCTCTGCATCTCAAAAGCATCAAGATGGGCACAATTCTTTCCAGGGAAAGCTGGAAGAGAAATAGGTAGCAGCACAAGTAGCCGCAGCTTGATCTTTCTGTTTTCAAGTGCTAACGTGAATCCGCACACAAGCGAGAGGCAGCCTGGGCGATGCGCATACCAGCTCCGTGCTCTGCTCCTTCATTGTGCCGGAGTGGAAGCGGTGTCTACTTCTCGCCCAGAGAGCACGGTGCCGGCAGAGAAATGCTCCAGGCTGCTGCCTCTGCCCAAACACGCCTGGGCTCCTCTGCACTTTCTCTCTCAGCGCTAGGTAGCAGCACATTCGGTCTGCCTTGCAGCCTGAATCTGAACCGAAAGCTTCTCAGCTAAGTCTCGCACAGAGAACAGTTTGAGGTCAACGAGCTTACGCGGAGCTTACCCTCGTCGCGTGGAAACCTGTATTTGCAGCACATCCTAGTGGTAGCCCTCTTTCCTTTCCAGCCTGCACAGCGCCGGCAGATCGCGGTGCTCTCTACACCTGCCTTCTCACTTGCAAGCACCACCGCCAAGCTTACAGCCTTGCAGGGAGCGAAGAGGCGGATAGGCGTGTCGCCCAGAAGAAGGTGCCAGGACCAAAAGATGGTCTTCCTTTCTGCTGCTCCTTGCCCGAATTGTGGTGCTGTGTTGAAAGTCTTGCCCAGCGAAAAGCTACTCCAGCAAGTGTTTCTCGCCTGACGCATTTCGCTGAGCGAGAGCTACATGCCCAGTTTGGACTCGCTGAAAGAGCAAGAAAATGCTTGTCCGTCGAGCTGAAGGAAAATCCCTGCACAGCACACCGTGGCTGCGTGCAGTGCTCACGCTGAAGAGCGGCAAAGCTCCAAGCCATGGCTGGGCTTCAGTTCTGTCCAGAGCACAGAAGGCGAAGAACCAAGCAGCTGGGCACCGGGCTCATGTACTCAGGGGAGCCAATTTCAAATGTCCAGCCAAGAGCTGCTTCACAAGCAGCTGCAGCTGAGAATGCTCTGGCTGCTTCAGGAAGGAAGGCGCAGCCCTTGCACTCCTGGACACAAGCTGGCCAGCAGCACGTTCCTAAACGTTCAGTGCTGCAGAGTGCATGCAGCTGGAGCACAGCCAGAAGGAGGCGTCCAGAAAGAAGGCGTTCTTCAAGTCCCCCCCTCCTCCAGGCAGCCTTGAAACTGAGCACAACACACTGCGCCTCGGCAGCTTCCTTCTCACATAGACGGACCGTCCCCTTCTTCACTCTCGCAGCTCCCTTGCCCACTTGCAGCAGCTGCTGCCAAAGAAAAAGGCTCCAGAAGTCAAAGCCTCTGCTGGGCTGCACTTTCCCCTTGCCTCACGTCAAAGCACCAGAAACTCTCGGCTGCACTCTGTATTTCCAGTCTCCGCTGCATCTGCCACTGTCATCTCTGCATCTCAAAAGCATCAAGCTGGGCACAATTCTTTCCAGGGAAAGCTGGAAGAGAAATAGGTAGCAGCACAAGTAGCCGCAGCTTGAACTTTCTGTTTTCAAGTGCTAACGTGAATCCGCACACAAGCGAGAGGCAGCCTGGGCGATGCGCATACCAGCTCCGTGCTCTGCTCCTTCATTGTGCCGGAGTGGAAGCGGTGTCTACTTCTCGCCCAGAGAGCACGGTGCCGGCAGAGAAATGCTCCAGGCTGCTGCCTCTGCCCAAACACGCCTGGGCTCCTCTGCACTTTCTCTCTCAGCGCTAGGTAGCAGCACATTCGGTCTGCCTTGCAGCCTGAATCTGAATGGAAAGCTTCTCAGCTAAGTCTCGCACAGAGAACAGTTTTAGGTCAACGAGCTTACGCGGAGCTTACCCTCGTCGCGTGGAAACCTGTATTTGCAGCACATCCTAGTGGTAGCCCTCTTTCCTTTCCAGCCTGCACAGCGCCGGCAGATCGCGGTGCTCTCTGCACCTGCCTTCTCACTTGCAAGCACCACCGCCAAGCTTACAGCCTTGCAGGGAGCGAAGAGGCGGATAGGCGTGTCGCCCAGAAGAAGGTGCCAGGACCAAAAGATGGTCTTCCTTTCTGCTGCTCCTTGCCCGAATTGTGGTGCTGTGTTGAAAGTCTTGCCCAGCGAAAAGCTACTCCAGCAAGTGTTTCTCGCCTGACGCATTTCGCTGAGCGAGAGCTACATGCCCAGTTTGGACTCGCTGAAAGAGCAAGAAAATGCTTGTCCGTCGAGCTGAAGGAAAATCCCTGCATAGCACACCGTGGCTGCGTGCAGTGCTCACGCTGAAGAGCGGCAAAGCTCCAAGCCATGGCTGGGCTTCAGTTCTGTCCAGAGCACAGAAGGCGAAGAACCAAGCAGCTGGGCACCGGGCTCATGTACTCAGGGGAGCCAATTTCAAATGTCCAGCCAAGAGCTGCTTCACAAGCAGCTGCAGCTGAGAATGCTCTGGCTGCTTCAGGAAGGAAGGCGCAGCCCTTGCACTCCTGGACACAAGCTGGCCAGCAGCAGGTTCCTAAACCTTCAGTGCTGCAGAGTGCATGCAGCTGGAGCACAGCCAGAAGGAGGCGTCCAGAAAGAAGGCGTTCTTCAAGTCCCCCCCTCCTCCAGGCAGCCTTGAAACTGAGCACAACACACTGCGCCTCGGCAGCTTCCTTCTCACATAGACGGACCGTCCCCTTCTTCACTCTCGCAGCTCCCTTGCCCACTTGCAGCAGCTGCTGCCAAAGAAAAAGGCTCCAGAAGTCAAAGCCTCTGCTGGGCTGCACTTTCCCCTTGCCTCACGTCAAAGCACCAGAAACTCTCCGCTGCACTCTGTATTTCCAGTCTCCGCTGCATCTGCCACTGTCATCTCTGCATCTCAAAAGCATCAAGCTGGGCACAATTCTTTCCAGGGAAAGCTGGAAGAGAAATAGGTAGCAGCACAAGTAGCCGCAGCTTGAACTTTCTGTTTTCAAGTGCTAACGTGAATCCGCACACAAGCGAGAGGCAGCCTGGGCGATGCGCATACCAGCTCCGTGCTCTGCTCCTTCATTGTGCCGGAGTGGAACCGGTGTCTACTTCTCGCCCAGAGAGCACGGTGCCGGCAGAGAAATGCTCCAGGCTGCTGCCTCTGCCCAAACACGCCTGGCCTCTGCACTTTCTCTCTCAGCGCTAGGTAGCAGCACATTCGGTCTGCCTTGCAGCCTGAATCTGAACGGAAAGCTTCTCAGCTAAGTCTCGCACAGAGAACAGTTTTAGGTCAACGAGCTTACGCGGAGCTTACCCTCGTCGCGTGGAAACCTGTATTTGCAGCACATCCTAGTGGTAGCCCTCTTTCCTTTCCAGCCTGCACAGCGCCGGCAGATCGCGGTGCTCTCTGCACCTGCCTTCTCACTTGCAAGCACCACCGCCAAGCTTACAGCCTTGCAGGGAGCGAAGAGGCGGATAGGCGTGTCGCCCAGAAGAAGGTGCCAGGACCAAAAGATGGTCTTCCTTTCTGCTGCTCCTTGCCCGAATTGTGGTGCTGTGTTGAAAGTCTTGCCCAGCGAAAAGCTACTCCAGCAAGTGTTTCTCGCCTGACGCATTTCGCTGAGCGAGAGCTACATGCCCAGTTTGGACTCGCTGAAAGAGCAAGAAAATGCTTGTCCGTCGAGCTGAAGGAAAATCCCTGCACAGCACACCGTGGCTGCGTGCAGTGCTCACGCTGAAGAGCGGCAAAGCTCCAAGCCATGGCTGGGCTTCAGTTCTGTCCAGAGCACAGAAGGCGAAGAACCAAGCAGCTGGGCAGCGGGCTCATGTACTCAGGGGAGCCAATTTCAAATGTCCAGCCAAGAGCTGCTTCACAAGCAGCTGCAGCTGAGAATGCTCTGGCTGCTTCAGGAAGGAAGGCGCAGCCCTTGCACTCCTGGACACAAGCTGGCCAGCAGCAGGTTCCTAAACGTTCAGTGCTGCAGAGTGCATGCAGCTGGAGCACAGCCAGAAGGAGGTGTCCAGAAAGAAGGCGTTCTTCAAGTCCCCCCCTCCTCCAGGCAGCCTTGAAACTGAGCACAACACACTGCGCCTCGGCAGCTTCCTTCTCACATAGACGGACCGTCCCCTTCTTCACTCTCGCAGCTCCCTTGCCCACTTGCAGCAGCTGCTGCCAAAGAAAAAGGCTCCAGAAGTCAAAGCCTCTGCTGGGCTGCACTTTCCCCTTGCCTCACGTCAAAGCACCAGAAACTCTCCGCTGCACTCTGTATTTCCAGTCTCCGCTGCATCTGCCACTGTCATCTCTGCATCTCAAAAGCATCAAGCTGGGCACAATTCTTTCCAGGGAAAGCTGGAAGAGAAATAGGTAGCAGCACAAGTAGCCGCAGCTTGAACTTTCTGTTTTCAAGTGCTAACGTGAATCCGCACACAAGCGAGAGGCAGCCTGGGCGATGCGCATACCAGCTCCGTGCTCTGCTCCTTCATTGTGCCGGAGTGGAAGCGGTGTCTACTTCTCGCCCAGAGAGCACGGTGCCAGCAGAGAAATGCTCCAGGCTGCTGCCTCTGCCCAAACACGCCTGGGCTACTCTGCACTTTCTCTCTCAGCGCTAGGTAGCAGCACATTCGGTCTGCCTTGCAGCCTGAATCTGAACCGAAAGCTTCTCAGCTAAGTCTCGCACAGAGAACAGTTTTAGGTCAACGAGCTTACGCGGAGCTTACCCTCGTCGCGTGGAAACCTGTATTTGCAGCACATCCTAGTGGTAGCCCTCTTTCCTTTCCAGCCTGCACAGCGCCGGCAGATCGCGGTGCTCTCTGCACCTGCCTTCTCACTTGCAAGCACCACCGCCAAGCTTACAGCCTTGCAGGGAGCGAAGAGGCGGATAGGCGTGTCGCCCAGAAGAAGGTGCCAGGACCAAAAGATGGTCTTCCTTTCTGCTGCTCCTTGCCCGAATTGTGGTGCTGTGTTGAAAGTCTTGCCCAGCGAAAAGCTACTCCAGCAAGTGTTTCTCGCCTGACGCATTTCGCTGAGCGAGAGCTACATGCACAGTTTGGACTCGCTGAAAGAGCAAGAAAATGCTTGTCTGTCGAGCTGAAGGAAAATCCCTGCACAGCACACCGTGGCTGCGTGCAGTGCTCACGCTGAAGAGCGGCAAAGCTCCAAGCCATGGCTGGGCTTCAGTTCTGTCCAGAGCACAGAAGGCGAAGAACCAAGCAGCTGGGCACCGGGCTCATGTACTCAGGGGAGCCAATTTCAAATGTCCAGCCAAGAGCTGCTTCACAAGCAGCTGCAGCTGAGAATGCTCTGGCTGCTTCAGGAAGGAAGGCGCAGCCCTTGCACTCCTGGACACAAGCTGGCCAGCAGCAGGTTCCTAAACGTTCAGTGCTGCAGAGTGCATGCAGCTGGAGCACAGCCAGAAGGAGGCGTCCAGAAAGAAGGCGTTCTTCAAGTCCCCCCCTCCTCCAGGCAGCCTTGAAACTGAGCACAACACACTGCGCCTCGGCAGCTTCCTTCTCACATAGACGGACCGTCCCCTTCTTCACTCTCGCAGCTCCCTTGCCCACTTGCAGCAGCTGCTGCCAAAGAAAAAGGCTCCAGAAGTCAAAGCCTCTGCTGGGCTGCACTTTCCCCTTGCCTCACGTCAAAGCACCAGAAACTCTCCGCTGCACTCTGTATTTCCAGTCTCCGCTGCATCTGCCACTGTCATCTCTGCATCTCAAAAGCATCAAGATGGGCACAATTCTTTCCAGGGAAAGCTGGAAGAGAAATAGGTAGCAGCACAAGTAGCCGCAGCTTGAACTTTCTGTTTTCAAGTGCTAACGTGAATCCGCACACAAGCGAGAGGCAGCCTGGGCGATGCGCATACCAGCTCCGTGCTCTGCTCCTTCATTGTGCCGGAGTGGAAGCGGTGTCTACTTCTCGCCCAGAGAGCACGGTGCCGGCAGAGAAATGCTCCAGGCTGCTGCCTCTGCCCAAACACGCCTGGGCTCCTCTGCACTTTCTCTCTCAGCGCTAGGTAGCAGCACATTCGGTCTGCCTTGCAGCCTGAATCTGAACCGAAAGCTTCTCAGCTAAGTCTCGCACAGAGAACAGTTTGAGGTCAACGAGCTTACGCGGAGCTTACCCTCGTCGCGTGGAAACCTGTATTTGCAGCACATCCTAGTGGTAGCCCTCTTTCCTTTCCAGCCTGCACAGCGCCGGCAGATCGCGGTGCTCTCTACACCTGCCTTCTCACTTGCAAGCACCACCGCCAAGCTTACAGCCTTGCAGGGAGCGAAGAGGCGGATAGGCGTGTCGCCCAGAAGAAGGTGCCAGGACCAAAAGATGGTCTTCCTTTCTGCTGCTCCTTGCCCGAATTGTGGTGCTGTGTTGAAAGTCTTGCCCAGCGAAAAGCTACTCCAGCAAGTGTTTCTCGCCTGACGCATTTCGCTGAGCGAGAGCTACATGCCCAGTTTGGACTCGCTGAAAGAGCAAGAAAATGCTTGTCCGTCGAGCTGAAGGAAAATCCCTGCACAGCACACCGTGGCTGCGTGCAGTGCTCACGCTGAAGAGCGGCAAAGCTCCAAGCCATGGCTGGGCTTCAGTTCTGTCCAGAGCACAGAAGGCGAAGAACCAAGCAGCTGGGCACCGGGCTCATGTACTCAGGGGAGCCAATTTCAAATGTCCAGCCAAGAGCTGCTTCACAAGCAGCTGCAGCTGAGAATGCTCTGGCTGCTTCAGGAAGGAAGGCGCAGCCCTTGCACTCCTGGACACAACCACGCCAGCAGCAGGTTCCTAAACCTTCAGTGCTGCAGAGTGCATGCAGCTGGAGCACAGCCAGAAGGAGGCGTCCAGAAAGAAGGCGTTCTTCAAGTCCCCCCCTCCTCCAGGCAGCCTTGAAACTGAGCACAACACACTGCGCCTCGGCAGCTTCCTTCTCACATAGACGGACCGTCCCCTTCTTCACTCTCGCAGCTCCCTTGCCCACTTGCAGCAGCTGCTGCCAAAGAAAAAGGCTCCAGAAGTCAAAGCCTCTGCTGGGCTGCACTTTCCCCTTGCCTCACGTCAAAGCACCAGAAACTCTCCGCTGCACTCTGTATTTCCAGTCTCCGCTGCATCTGCCACTGTCATCTCTGCATCTCAAAAGCATCAAGATGGGCACAATTCTTTCCAGGGAAAGCTGGAAGAGAAATAGGTAGCAGCACAAGTAGCCGCAGCTTGAACTTTCTGTTTTCAAGTGCTAACGTGAATCCGCACACAAGCGAGAGGCAGCCTGGGCGATGCGCATACCAGCTCCGTGCTCTGCTCCTTCATTGTGCCGGAGTGGAAGCGGTGTCTACTTCTCGCCCAGAGAGCACGGTGCCGGCAGAGAAATGCTCCAGGCTGCTGCCTCTGCCCAAACACGCCTGGCCTCTGCACTTTCTCTCTCAGCGCTAGGTAGCAGCACATTCGGTCTGCCTTGCAGCCTGAATCTGAACGGAAAGCTTCTCAGCTAAGTCTCGCACAGAGAACAGTTTGAGGTCAACGAGCTTACGCGGAGCTTACCCTCGTCGCGTGGAAACCTGTATTTGCAGCACATCCTAGTGGTAGCCCTCTTTCCTTTCCAGCCTGCACAGCGCCGGCAGATCGCGGTGCTCTCTGCACCTGCCTTCTCACTTGCAAGCACCACCGCCAAGCTTACAGCCTTGCAGGGAGCGAAGAGGCGGATAGGCGTGTCGCCCAGAAGAAGGTGCCAGGACCAAAAGATGGTCTTCCTTTCTGCTGCTCCTTGCCCGAATTGTGGTGCTGTGTTGAAAGTCTTGCCCAGCGAAAAGCTACTCCAGCAAGTGTTTCTCGCCTGACGCATTTCGCTGAGCGAGAGCTACATGCCCAGTTTGGACTCGCTGAAAGAGCAAGAAAATGCTTGTCCGTCGAGCTGAAGGAAAATCCCTGCACAGCACACCGTGGCTGCGTGCAGTGCTCACGCTGAAGAGCGGCAAAGCTCCAAGCCATGGCTGGGCTTCAGTTCTGTCCAGAGCACAGAAGGCGAAGAACCAAGCAGCTGGGCACCGGGCTCATGTACTCAGGGGAGCCAATTTCAAATGTCCAGCCAAGAGCTGCTTCACAAGCAGCTGCAGCTGAGAATGCTCTGGCTGCTTCAGGAAGGAAGGCGCAGCCCTTGCACTCCTGGACACAAGCTGGCCAGCAGCAGGTTCCTAAACCTTCAGTGCTGCAGAGTGCATGCAGCTGGAGCACAGCCAGAAGGAGGCGTCCAGAAAGAAGGCGTTCTTCAAGTCCCCCCCTCCTCCAGGCAGCCTTGAAACTGAGCACAACACACTGCGCCTCGGCAGCTTCCTTCTCACATAGACGGACCGTCCCCTTCTTCACTCTCGCAGCTCCCTTGCCCACTTGCAGCAGCTGCTGCCAAAGAAAAAGGCTCCAGAAGTCAAAGCCTCTGCTGGGCTGCACTTTCCCCTTGCCTCACGTCAAAGCACCAGAAACTCTCGGCTGCACTCTGTATTTCCAGTCTCCGCTGCATCTGCCACTGTCATCTCTGCATCTCAAAAGCATCAAGCTGGGCACAATTCTTTCCAGGGAAAGCTGGAAGAGAAATAGGTAGCAGCACAAGTAGCCGCAGCTTGAACTTTCTGTTTTCAAGTGCTAACGTGAATCCGCACACAAGCGAGAGGCAGCCTGGGCGATGCGCATACCAGCTCCGTGCTCTGCTCCTTCATTGTGCCGGAGTGGAAGCGGTGTCTACTTCTCGCCCAGAGAGCACGGTGCCAGCAGAGAAATGCTCCAGGCTGCTGCCTCTGCCCAAACACGCCTGGGCTCCTCTGCACTTTCTCTCTCAGCGCTAGGTAGCAGCACATTCGGTCTGCCTTGCAGCCTGAATCTGAACCGAAAGCTTCTCAGCTAAGTCTCGCACAGAGAACAGTTTGAGGTCAACGAGCTTACGCGGAGCTTACCCTCGTCGCGTGGAAACCTGTATTTGCAGCACATCCTAGTGGTAGCCCTCTTTCCTTTCCAGCCTGCACAGCGCCGGCAGATCGCGGTGCTCTCTACACCTGCCTTCTCACTTGCAAGCACCACCGCCAAGCTTACAGCCTTGCAGGGAGCGAAGAGGCGGATAGGCGTGTCGCCCAGAAGAAGGTGCCAGGACCAAAAGATGGTCTTCCTTTCTGCTGCTCCTTGCCCGAATTGTGGTGCTGTGTTGAAAGTCTTGCCCAGCGAAAAGCTACTCCAGCAAGTGTTTCTCGCCTGACGCATTTCGCTGAGCGAGAGCTACATGCCCAGTTTGGACTCGCTGAAAGAGCAAGAAAATGCTTGTCCGTCGAGCTGAAGGAAAATCCCTGCACAGCACACCGTGGCTGCGTGCAGTGCTCACGCTGAAGAGCGGCAAAGCTCCAAGCCATGGCTGGGCTTCAGTTCTGTCCAGAGCACAGAAGGCGAAGAACCAAGCAGCTGGGCACCGGGCTCATGTACTCAGGGGAGCCAATTTCAAATGTCCAGCCAAGAGCTGCTTCACAAGCAGCTGCAGCTGAGAATGCTCTGGCTGCTTCAGGAAGGAAGGCGCAGCCCTTGCACTCCTGGACACAAGCTGGCCAGCAGCAGGTTCCTAAACGTTCAGTGCTGCAGAGTGCATGCAGCTGGAGCACAGCCAGAAGGAGGCGTCCAGAAAGAAGGCGTTCTTCAAGTCCCCCCCTCCTCCAGGCAGCCTTGAAACTGAGCACAACACACTGCGCCTCGGCAGCTTCCTTCTCACATAGACGGACCGTCCCCTTCTTCACTCTCGCAGCTCCCTTGCCCACTTGCAGCAGCTGCTGCCAAAGAAAAAGGCTCCAGAAGTCAAAGCCTCTGCTGGGCTGCACTTTCCCCTTGCCTCACGTCAAAGCACCAGAAACTCTCGGCTGCACTCTGTATTTCCAGTCTCCGCTGCATCTGCCACTGTCATCTCTGCATCTCAAAAGCATCAAGCTGGGCACAATTCTTTCCAGGGAAAGCTGGAAGAGAAATAGGTAGCAGCACAAGTAGCCGCAGCTTGAACTTTCTGTTTTCAAGTGCTAACGTGAATCCGCACACAAGCGAGAGGCAGCCTGGGCGATGCGCATACCAGCTCCGTGCTCTGCTCCTTCATTGTGCCGGAGTGGAACCGGTGTCTACTTCTCGCCCAGAGAGCACGGTGCCGGCAGAGAAATGCTCCAGGCTGCTGCCTCTGCCCAAACACGCCTGGCCTCTGCACTTTCTCTCTCAGCGCTAGGTAGCAGCACATTCGGTCTGCCTTGCAGCCTGAATCTGAACGGAAAGCTTCTCAGCTAAGTCTCGCACAGAGAACAGTTTTAGGTCAACGAGCTTACGCGGAGCTTACCCTCGTCGCGTGGAAACCTGTATTTGCAGCACATCCTAGTGGTAGCCCTCTTTCCTTTCCAGCCTGCACAGCGCCGGCAGATCGCGGTGCTCTCTGCACCTGCCTTCTCACTTGCAAGCACCACCGCCAAGCTTACAGCCTTGCAGGGAGCGAAGAGGCGGATAGGCGTGTCGCCCAGAAGAAGGTGCCAGGACCAAAAGATGGTCTTCCTTTCTGCTGCTCCTTGCCCGAATTGTGGTGCTGTGTTGAAAGTCTTGCCCAGCGAAAAGCTACTCCAGCAAGTGTTTCTCGCCTGACGCATTTCGCTGAGCGAGAGCTACATGCCCAGTTTGGACTCGCTGAAAGAGCAAGAAAATGCTTGTCCGTCGAGCTGAAGGAAAATCCCTGCACAGCACACCGTGGCTGCGTGCAGTGCTCACGCTGAAGAGCGGCAAAGCTCCAAGCCATGGCTGGGCTTCAGTTCTGTCCAGAGCACAGAAGGCGAAGAACCAAGCAGCTGGGCACCGGGCTCATGTACTCAGGGGAGCCAATTTCAAATGTCCAGCCAAGAGCTGCTTCACAAGCAGCTGCAGCTGAGAATGCTCTGGCTGCTTCAGGAAGGAAGGCGCAGCCCTTGCACTCCTGGACACAAGCTGGCCAGCAGCAGGTTCCTAAACGTTCAGTGCTGCAGAGTGCATGCAGCTGGAGCACAGCCAGAAGGAGGCGTCCAGAAAGAAGGCGTTCTTCAAGTCCCCCCCTCCTCCAGGCAGCCTTGAAACTGAGCACAACACACTGCGCCTCGGCAGCTTCCTTCTCACATAGACGGACCGTCCCCTTCTTCACTCTCGCAGCTCCCTTGCCCACTTGCAGCAGCTGCTGCCAAAGAAAAAGGCTCCAGAAGTCAAAGCCTCTGCTGGGCTGCACTTTCCCCTTGCCTCACGTCAAAGCACCAGAAACTCTCCGCTGCACTCTGTATTTCCAGTCTCCGCTGCATCTGCCACTGTCATCTCTGCATCTCAAAAGCATCAAGCTGGGCACAATTCTTTCCAGGGAAAGCTGGAAGAGAAATAGGTAGCAGCACAAGTAGCCGCAGCTTGAACTTTCTGTTTTCAAGTGCTAACGTGAATCCGCACACAAGCGAGAGGCAGCCTGGGCGATGCGCATACCAGCTCCGTGCTCTGCTCCTTCATTGTGCCGGAGTGGAACCGGTGTCTACTTCTCGCCCAGAGAGCACGGTGCCAGCAGAGAAATGCTCCAGGCTGCTGCCTCTGCCCAAACACGCCTGGGCTACTCTGCACTTTCTCTCTCAGCGCTAGGTAGCAGCACATTCGGTCTGCCTTGCAGCCTGAATCTGAACGGAAAGCTTCTCAGCTAAGTCTCGCACAGAGAACAGTTTTAGGTCAACGAGCTTACGCGGAGCTTACCCTCGTCGCGTGGAAACCTGTATTTGCAGCACATCCTAGTGGTAGCCCTCTTTCCTTTCCAGCCTGCACAGCGCCGGCAGATCGCGGTGCTCTCTGCACCTGCCTTCTCACTTGCAAGCACCACCGCCAAGCTTACAGCCTTGCAGGGAGCGAAGAGGCGGATAGGCGTGTCGCCCAGAAGAAGGTGCCAGGACCAAAAGATGGTCTTCCTTTCTGCTGCTCCTTGCCCGAATTGTGGTGCTGTGTTGAAAGTCTTGCCCAGCGAAAAGCTACTCCAGCAAGTGTTTCTCGCCTGACGCATTTCGCTGAGCGAGAGCTACATGCACAGTTTGGACTCGCTGAAAGAGCAAGAAAATGCTTGTCTGTCGAGCTGAAGGAAAATCCCTGCACAGCACACCGTGGCTGCGTGCAGTGCTCACGCTGAAGAGCGGCAAAGCTCCAAGCCATGGCTGGGCTTCAGTTCTGTCCAGAGCACAGAAGGCGAAGAACCAAGCAGCTGGGCACCGGGCTCATGTACTCAGGGGAGCCAATTTCAAATGTCCAGCCAAGAGCTGCTTCACAAGCAGCTGCAGCTGAGAATGCTCTGGCTGCTTCAGGAAGGAAGGCGCAGCCCTTGCACTCCTGGACACAAGCTGGCCAGCAGCAGGTTCCTAAACCTTCAGTGCTGCAGAGTGCATGCAGCTGGAGCACAGCCAGAAGGAGGCGTCCAGAAAGAAGGCGTTCTTCAAGTCCCCCCCTCCTCCAGGCAGCCTTGAAACTGAGCACAACACACTGCGCCTCGGCAGCTTCCTTCTCACATAGACGGACCGTCCCCTTCTTCACTCTCGCAGCTCCCTTGCCCACTTGCAGCAGCTGCTGCCAAAGAAAAAGGCTCCAGAAGTCAAAGCCTCTGCTGGGCTGCACTTTCCCCTTGCCTCACGTCAAAGCACCAGAAACTCTCCGCTGCACTCTGTATTTCCAGTCTCCGCTGCATCTGCCACTGTCATCTCTGCATCTCAAAAGCATCAAGCTGGGCACAATTCTTTCCAGGGAAAGCTGGAAGAGAAATAGGTAGCAGCACAAGTAGCCGCAGCTTGAACTTTCTGTTTTCAAGTGCTAACGTGAATCCGCACACAAGCGAGAGGCAGCCTGGGCGATGCGCATACCAGCTCCGTGCTCTGCTCCTTCATTGTGCCGGAGTGGAACCGGTGTCTACTTCTCGCCCAGAGAGCACGGTGCCGGCAGAGAAATGCTCCAGGCTGCTGCCTCTGCCCAAACACGCCTGGCCTCTGCACTTTCTCTCTCAGCGCTAGGTAGCAGCACATTCGGTCTGCCTTGCAGCCTGAATCTGAACGGAAAGCTTCTCAGCTAAGTCTCGCACAGAGAACAGTTTGAGGTCAACGAGCTTACGCGGAGCTTACCCTCGACGCGTGGAAACCTGTATTTGCAGCACATCCTAGTGGTAGCCCTCTTTCCTTTCCAGCCTGCACAGCGCCGGCAGACCGCGGTGCTCTCTGCACCTGCCTTCTCACTTGCAAGCACCACCGCCAAGCTTACAGCCTTGCAGGGAGCGAAGAGGCGGATAGGCGTGTCGCCCAGAAGAAGGTGCCAGGACCAAAAGATGGTCTTCCTTTCTGCTGCTCCTTGCCCGAATTGTGGTGCTGTGTTGAAAGTCTTGCCCAGCGAAAAGCTACTCCAGCAAGTGTTTCTCGCCTGACGCATTTCGCTGAGCGAGAGCTACATGCCCAGTTTGGACTCGCTGAAAGAGCAAGAAAATGCTTGTCCGTCGAGCTGAAGGAAAATCCCTGCACAGCACACCGTGGCTGCGTGCAGTGCTCACGCTGAAGAGCGGCAAAGCTCCAAGCCATGGCTGGGCTTCAGTTCTGTCCAGAGCACAGAAGGCGAAGAACCAAGCAGCTGGGCACCGGGCTCATGTACTCAGGGGAGCCAATTTCAAATGTCCAGCCAAGAGCTGCTTCACAAGCAGCTGCAGCTGAGAATGCTCTGGCTGCTTCAGGAAGGAAGGCGCAGCCCTTGCACTCCTGGACACAAGCTGGCCAGCAGCAGGTTCCTAAACCTTCAGTGCTGCAGAGTGCATGCAGCTGGAGCACAGCCAGAAGGAGGCGTCCAGAAAGAAGGCGTTCTTCAAGTCCCCCCCTCCTCCAGGCAGCCTTGAAACTGAGCACAACACACTGCGCCTCGGCAGCTTCCTTCTCACATAGACGGACCGTCCCCTTCTTCACTCTCGCAGCTCCCTTGCCCACTTGCAGCAGCTGCTGCCAAAGAAAAAGGCTCCAGAAGTCAAAGCCTCTGCTGGGCTGCACTTTCCCCTTGCCTCACGTCAAAGCACCAGAAACTCTCGGCTGCACTCTGTATTTCCAGTCTCCGCTGCATCTGCCACTGTCATCTCTGCATCTCAAAAGCATCAAGCTGGGCACAATTCTTTCCAGGGAAAGCTGGAAGAGAAATAGGTAGCAGCACAAGTAGCCGCAGCTTGAACTTTCTGTTTTCAAGTGCTAACGTGAATCCGCACACAAGCGAGAGGCAGCCTGGGCGATGCGCATACCAGCTCCGTGCTCTGCTCCTTCATTGTGCCGGAGTGGAACCGGTGTCTACTTCTCGCCCAGAGAGCACGGTGCCGGCAGAGAAATGCTCCAGGCTGCTGCCTCTGCCCAAACACGCCTGGCCTCTGCACTTTCTCTCTCAGCGCTAGGTAGCAGCACATTCGGTCTGCCTTGCAGCCTGAATCTGAACGGAAAGCTTCTCAGCTAAGTCTCGCACAGAGAACAGTTTGAGGTCAACGAGCTTACGCGGAGCTTACCCTCGACGCGTGGAAACCTGTATTTGCAGCACATCCTAGTGGTAGCCCTCTTTCCTTTCCAGCCTGCACAGCGCCGGCAGACCGCGGTGCTCTCTGCACCTGCCTTCTCACTTGCAAGCACCACCGCCAAGCTTACAGCCTTGCAGGGAGCGAAGAGGCGGATAGGCGTGTCGCCCAGAAGAAGGTGCCAGGACCAAAAGATGGTCTTCCTTTCTGCTGCTCCTTGCCCGAATTGTGGTGCTGTGTTGAAAGTCTTGCCCAGCGAAAAGCTACTCCAGCAAGTGTTTCTCGCCTGACGCATTTCGCTGAGCGAGAGCTACATGCCCAGTTTGGACTCGCTGAAAGAGCAAGAAAATGCTTGTCCGTCGAGCTGAAGGAAAATCCCTGCACAGCACACCGTGGCTGCGTGCAGTGCTCACGCTGAAGAGCGGCAAAGCTCCAAGCCATGGCTGGGCTTCAGTTCTGTCCAGAGCACAGAAGGCGAAGAACCAAGCAGCTGGGCACCGGGCTCATGTACTCAGGGGAGCCAATTTCAAATGTCCAGCCAAGAGCTGCTTCACAAGCAGCTGCAGCTGAGAATGCTCTGGCTGCTTCAGGAAGGAAGGCGCAGCCCTTGCACTCCTGGACACAAGCTGGCCAGCAGCAGGTTCCTAAACGTTCAGTGCTGCAGAGTGCATGCAGCTGGAGCACAGCCAGAAGGAGGCGTCCAGAAAGAAGGCGTTCTTCAAGTCCCCCCCTCCTCCAGGCAGCCTTGAAACTGAGCACAACACACTGCGCCTCGGCAGCTTCCTTCTCACATAGACGGACCGTCCCCTTCTTCACTCTCGCAGCTCCCTTGCCCACTTGCAGCAGCTGCTGCCAAAGAAAAAGGCTCCAGAAGTCAAAGCCTCTGCTGGGCTGCACTTTCCCCTTGCCTCACGTCAAAGCACCAGAAACTCTCCGCTGCACTCTGTATTTCCAGTCTCCGCTGCATCTGCCACTGTCATCTCTGCATCTCAAAAGCATCAAGCTGGGCACAATTCTTTCCAGGGAAAGCTGGAAGAGAAATAGGTAGCAGCACAAGTAGCCGCAGCTTGAACTTTCTGTTTTCAAGTGCTAACGTGAATCCGCACACAAGCGAGAGGCAGCCTGGGCGATGCGCATACCAGCTCCGTGCTCTGCTCCTTCATTGTGCCGGAGTGGAAGCGGTGTCTACTTCTCGCCCAGAGAGCACGGTGCCGGCAGAGAAATGCTCCAGGCTGCTGCCTCTGCCCAAACACGCCTGGCCTCTGCACTTTCTCTCTCAGCGCTAGGTAGCAGCACATTCGGTCTGCCTTGCAGCCTGAATCTGAACGGAAAGCTTCTCAGCTAAGTCTCGCACAGAGAACAGTTTTAGGTCAACGAGCTTACGCGGAGCTTACCCTCGTCGCGTGGAAACCTGTATTTGCAGCACATCCTAGTGGTAGCCCTCTTTCCTTTCCAGCCTGCACAGCGCCGGCAGATCGCGGTGCTCTCTGCACCTGCCTTCTCACTTGCAAGCACCACCGCCAAGCTTACAGCCTTGCAGGGAGAGAAGAGGCGGATAGGCGTGTCGCCCAGAAGAAGGTGCCAGGACCAAAAGATGGTCTTCCTTTCTGCTGCTCCTTGCCCGAATTGTGGTGCTGTGTTGAAAGTCTTGCCCAGCGAAAAGCTACTCCAGCAAGTGTTTCTCGCCTGACGCATTTCGCTGAGCGAGAGCTACATGCCCAGTTTGGACTCGCTGAAAGAGCAAGAAAATGCTTGTCCGTCGAGCTGAAGGAAAATCCCTGCACAGCACACCGTGGCTGCGTGCAGTGCTCACGCTGAAGAGCGGCAAAGCTCCAAGCCATGGCTGGGCTTCAGTTCTGTCCAGAGCACAGAAGGCGAAGAACCAAGCAGCTGGGCACCGGGCTCATGTACTCAGGGGAGCCAATTTCAAATGTCCAGCCAAGAGCTGCTTCACAAGCAGCTGCAGCTGAGAATGCTCTGGCTGCTTCAGGAAGGAAGGCGCAGCCCTTGCACTCCTGGACACAAGCTGGCCAGCAGCAGGTTCCTAAACGTTCAGTGCTGCAGCGTGCATGCAGCTGGAGCACAGCCAGAAGGAGGCGTCCAGAAAGAAGGCGTTCTTCAAGTCCCCCCCTCCTCCAGGCAGCCTTGAAACTGAGCACAACACACTGCGCCTCGGCAGCTTCCTTCTCACATAGACGGACCGTCCCCTTCTTCACTCTCGCAGCTCCCTTGCCCACTTGCAGCAGCTGCTGCCAAAGAAAAAGGCTCCAGAAGTCAAAGCCTCTGCTGGGCTGCACTTTCCCCTTGCCTCACGTCAAAGCACCAGAAACTCTCGGCTGCACTCTGTATTTCCAGTCTCCGCTGCATCTGCCACTGTCATCTCTGCATCTCAAAAGCATCAAGCTGGGCACAATTCTTTCCAGGGAAAGCTGGAAGAGAAATAGGTAGCAGCACAAGTAGCCGCAGCTTGAACTTTCTGTTTTCAAGTGCTAACGTGAATCCGCACACAAGCGAGAGGCAGCCTGGGCGATGCGCATACCAGCTCCGTGCTCTGCTCCTTCATTGTGCCGGAGTGGAACCGGTGTCTACTTCTCGCCCAGAGAGCACGGTGCCGGCAGAGAAATGCTCCAGGCTGCTGCCTCTGCCCAAACACGCCTGGCCTCTGCACTTTCTCTCTCAGCGCTAGGTAGCAGCACATTCGGTCTGCCTTGCAGCCTGAATCTGAACGGAAAGCTTCTCAGCTAAGTCTCGCACAGAGAACAGTTTTAGGTCAACGAGCTTACGCGGAGCTTACCCTCGTCGCGTGGAAACCTGTATTTGCAGCACATCCTAGTGGTAGCCCTCTTTCCTTTCCAGCCTGCACAGCGCCGGCAGATGGCGGTGCTCTCTGCACCTGCCTTCTCACTTGCAAGCACCACCGCCAAGCTTACAGCCTTGCAGGGAGCGAAGAGGCGGATAGGCGTGTCGCCCAGAAGAAGGTGCCAGGACCAAAAGATGGTCTTCCTTTCTGCTGCTCCTTGCCCGAATTGTGGTGCTGTGTTGAAAGTCTTGCCCAGCGAAAAGCTACTCCAGCAAGTGTTTCTCGCCTGACGCATTTCGCTGAGCGAGAGCTACATGCCCAGTTTGGACTCGCTGAAAGAGCAAGAAAATGCTTGTCCGTCGAGCTGAAGGAAAATCCCTGCACAGCACACCGTGGCTGCGTGCAGTGCTCACGCTGAAGAGCGGCAAAGCTCCAAGCCATGGCTGGGCTTCAGTTCTGTCCAGAGCACAGAAGGCGAAGAACCAAGCAGCTGGGCAGCGGGCTCATGTACTCAGGGGAGCCAATTTCAAATGTCCAGCCAAGAGCTGCTTCACAAGCAGCTGCAGCTGAGAATGCTCTGGCTGCTTCAGGAAGGAAGGCGCAGCCCTTGCACTCCTGGACACAAGCTGGCCAGCAGCAGGTTCCTAAACCTTCAGTGCTGCAGAGTGCATGCAGCTGGAGCACAGCCAGAAGGAGGCGTCCAGAAAGAAGGCGTTCTTCAAGTCCCCCCCTCCTCCAGGCAGCCTTGAAACTGAGCACAACACACTGCGCCTCGGCAGCTTCCTTCTCACATAGACGGACCGTCCCCTTCTTCACTCTCGCAGCTCCCTTGCCCACTTGCAGCAGCTGCTGCCAAAGAAAAAGGCTCCAGAAGTCAAAGCCTCTGCTGGGCTGCACTTTCCCCTTGCCTCACGTCAAAGCACCAGAAACTCTCCGCTGCACTCTGTATTTCCAGTCTCCGCTGCATCTGCCACTGTCATCTCTGCATCTCAAAAGCATCAAGCTGGGCACAATTCTTTCCAGGGAAAGCTGGAAGAGAAATAGGTAGCAGCACAAGTAGCCGCAGCTTGAACTTTCTGTTTTCAAGTGCTAACGTGAATCCGCACACAAGCGAGAGGCAGCCTGGGCGATGCGCATACCAGCTCCGTGCTCTGCTCCTTCATTGTGCCGGAGTGGAAGCGGTGTCTACTTCTCGCCCAGAGAGCACGGTGCCAGCAGAGAAATGCTCCAGGCTGCTGCCTCTGCCCAAACACGCCTGGGCTCCTCTGCACTTTCTCTCTCAGCGCTAGGTAGCAGCACATTCGGTCTGCCTTGCAGCCTGAATCTGAACCGAAAGCTTCTCAGCTAAGTCTCGCACAGAGAACAGTTTGAGGTCAACGAGCTTACGCGGAGCTTACCCTCGTCGCGTGGAAACCTGTATTTGCAGCACATCCTAGTGGTAGCCCTCTTTCCTTTCCAGCCTGCACAGCGCCGGCAGATCGCGGTGCTCTCTACACCTGCCTTCTCACTTGCAAGCACCACCGCCAAGCTTACAGCCTTGCAGGGAGCGAAGAGGCGGATAGGCGTGTCGCCCAGAAGAAGGTGCCAGGACCAAAAGATGGTCTTCCTTTCTGCTGCTCCTTGCCCGAATTGTGGTGCTGTGTTGAAAGTCTTGCCCAGCGAAAAGCTACTCCAGCAAGTGTTTCTCGCCTGACGCATTTCGCTGAGCGAGAGCTACATGCCCAGTTTGGACTCGCTGAAAGAGCAAGAAAATGCTTGTCCGTCGAGCTGAAGGAAAATCCCTGCACAGCACACCGTGGCTGCGTGCAGTGCTCACGCTGAAGAGCGGCAAAGCTCCAAGCCATGGCTGGGCTTCAGTTCTGTCCAGAGCACAGAAGGCGAAGAACCAAGCAGCTGGGCACCGGGCTCATGTACTCAGGGGAGCCAATTTCAAATGTCCAGCCAAGAGCTGCTTCACAAGCAGCTGCAGCTGAGAATGCTCTGGCTGCTTCAGGAAGGAAGGCGCAGCCCTTGCACTCCTGGACACAAGCTGGCCAGCAGCAGGTTCCTAAACGTTCAGTGCTGCAGAGTGCATGCAGCTGGAGCACAGCCAGAAGGAGGCGTCCAGAAAGAAGGCGTTCTTCAAGTCCCCCCCTCCTCCAGGCAGCCTTGAAACTGAGCACAACACACTGCGCCTCGGCAGCTTCCTTCTCACATAGACGGACCGTCCCCTTCTTCACTCTCGCAGCTCCCTTGCCCACTTGCAGCAGCTGCTGCCAAAGAAAAAGGCTCCAGAAGTCAAAGCCTCTGCTGGGCTGCACTTTCCCCTTGCCTCACGTCAAAGCACCAGAAACTCTCCGCTGCACTCTGTATTTCCAGTCTCCGCTGCATCTGCCACTGTCATCTCTGCATCTCAAAAGCATCAAGCTGGGCACAATTCTTTCCAGGGAAAGCTGGAAGAGAAATAGGTAGCAGCACAAGTAGCCGCAGCTTGAACTTTCTGTTTTCAAGTGCTAACGTGAATCCGCACACAAGCGAGAGGCAGCCTGGGCGATGCGCATACCAGCTCCGTGCTCTGCTCCTTCATTGTGCCGGAGTGGAACCGGTGTCTACTTCTCGCCCAGAGAGCACGGTGCCGGCAGAGAAATGCTCCAGGCTGCTGCCTCTGCCCAAACACGCCTGGCCTCTGCACTTTCTCTCTCAGCGCTAGGTAGCAGCACATTCGGTCTGCCTTGCAGCCTGAATCTGAACGGAAAGCTTCTCAGCTAAGTCTCGCACAGAGAACAGTTTTAGGTCAACGAGCTTACGCGGAGCTTACCCTCGTCGCGTGGAAACCTGTATTTGCAGCACATCCTAGTGGTAGCCCTCTTTCCTTTCCAGCCTGCACAGCGCCGGCAGATCGCGGTGCTCTCTGCACCTGCCTTCTCACTTGCAAGCACCACCGCCAAGCTTACAGCCTTGCAGGGAGCGAAGAGGCGGATAGGCGTGTCGCCCAGAAGAAGGTGCCAGGACCAAAAGATGGTCTTCCTTTCTGCTGCTCCTTGCCCGAATTGTGGTGCTGTGTTGAAAGTCTTGCCCAGCGAAAAGCTACTCCAGCAAGTGTTTCTCGCCTGACGCATTTCGCTGAGCGAGAGCTACATGCCCAGTTTGGACTCGCTGAAAGAGCAAGAAAATGCTTGTCCGTCGAGCTGAAGGAAAATCCCTGCACAGCACACCGTGGCTGCGTGCAGTGCTCACGCTGAAGAGCGGCAAAGCTCCAAGCCATGGCTGGGCTTCAGTTCTGTCCAGAGCACAGAAGGCGAAGAACCAAGCAGCTGGGCACCGGGCTCATGTACTCAGGGGAGCCAATTTCAAATGTCCAGCCAAGAGCTGCTTCACAAGCAGCTGCAGCTGAGAATGCTCTGGCTGCTTCAGGAAGGAAGGCGCAGCCCTTGCACTCCTGGACACAAGCTGGCCAGCAGCAGGTTCCTAAACGTTCAGTGCTGCAGAGTGCATGCAGCTGGAGCACAGCCAGAAGGAGGCGTCCAGAAAGAAGGCGTTCTTCAAGTCCCCCCCTCCTCCAGGCAGCCTTGAAACTGAGCACAACACACTGCGCCTCGGCAGCTTCCTTCTCACATAGACGGACCGTCCCCTTCTTCACTCTCGCAGCTCCCTTGCCCACTTGCAGCAGCTGCTGCCAAAGAAAAAGGCTCCAGAAGTCAAAGCCTCTGCTGGGCTGCACTTTCCCCTTGCCTCACGTCAAAGCACCAGAAACTCTCCGCTGCACTCTGTATTTCCAGTCTCCGCTGCATCTGCCACTGTCATCTCTGCATCTCAAAAGCATCAAGCTGGGCACAATTCTTTCCAGGGAAAGCTGGAAGAGAAATAGGTAGCAGCACAAGTAGCCGCAGCTTGAACTTTCTGTTTTCAAGTGCTAACGTGAATCCGCACACAAGCGAGAGGCAGCCTGGGCGATGCGCATACCAGCTCCGTGCTCTGCTCCTTCATTGTGCCGGAGTGGAACCGGTGTCTACTTCTCGCCCAGAGAGCACGGTGCCAGCAGAGAAATGCTCCAGGCTGCTGCCTCTGCCCAAACACGCCTGGGCTACTCTGCACTTTCTCTCTCAGCGCTAGGTAGCAGCACATTCGGTCTGCCTTGCAGCCTGAATCTGAACGGAAAGCTTCTCAGCTAAGTCTCGCACAGAGAACAGTTTGAGGTCAACGAGCTTACGCGGAGCTTACCCTCGTCGCGTGGAAACCTGTATTTGCAGCACATCCTAGTGGTAGCCCTCTTTCCTTTCCAGCCTGCACAGCGCCGGCAGATCGCGGTGCTCTCTGCACCTGCCTTCTCACTTGCAAGCACCACCGCCAAGCTTACAGCCTTGCAGGGAGCGAAGAGGCGGATAGGCGTGTCGCCCAGAAGAAGGTGCCAGGACCAAAAGATGGTCTTCCTTTCTGCTGCTCCTTGCCCGAATTGTGGTGCTGTGTTGAAAGTCTTGCCCAGCGAAAAGCTACTCCAGCAAGTGTTTCTCGCCTGACGCATTTCGCTGAGCGAGAGCTACATGCACAGTTTGGACTCGCTGAAAGAGCAAGAAAATGCTTGTCTGTCGAGCTGAAGGAAAATCCCTGCACAGCACACCGTGGCTGCGTGCAGTGCTCACGCTGAAGAGCGGCAAAGCTCCAAGCCATGGCTGGGCTTCAGTTCTGTCCAGAGCACAGAAGGCGAAGAACCAAGCAGCTGGGCACCGGGCTCATGTACTCAGGGGAGCCAATTTCAAATGTCCAGCCAAGAGCTGCTTCACAAGCAGCTGCAGCTGAGAATGCTCTGGCTGCTTCAGGAAGGAAGGCGCAGCCCTTGCACTCCTGGACACAAGCTGGCCAGCAGCAGGTTCCTAAACCTTCAGTGCTGCAGAGTGCATGCAGCTGGAGCACAGCCAGAAGGAGGCGTCCAGAAAGAAGGCGTTCTTCAAGTCCCCCCCTCCTCCAGGCAGCCTTGAAACTGAGCACAACACACTGCGCCTCGGCAGCTTCCTTCTCACATAGACGGACCGTCCCCTTCTTCACTCTCGCAGCTCCCTTGCCCACTTGCAGCAGCTGCTGCCAAAGAAAAAGGCTCCAGAAGTCAAAGCCTCTGCTGGGCTGCACTTTCCCCTTGCCTCACGTCAAAGCACCAGAAACTCTCCGCTGCACTCTGTATTTCCAGTCTCCGCTGCATCTGCCACTGTCATCTCTGCATCTCAAAAGCATCAAGCTGGGCACAATTCTTTCCAGGGAAAGCTGGAAGAGAAATAGGTAGCAGCACAAGTAGCCGCAGCTTGAACTTTCTGTTTTCAAGTGCTAACGTGAATCCGCACACAAGCGAGAGGCAGCCTGGGCGATGCGCATACCAGCTCCGTGCTCTGCTCCTTCATTGTGCCGGAGTGGAAGCGGTGTCTACTTCTCGCCCAGAGAGCACGGTGCCGGCAGAGAAATGCTCCAGGCTGCTGCCTCTGCCCAAACACGCCTGGCCTCTGCACTTTCTCTCTCAGCGCTAGGTAGCAGCACATTCGGTCTGCCTTGCAGCCTGAATCTGAACGGAAAGCTTCTCAGCTAAGTCTCGCACAGAGAACAGTTTGAGGTCAACGAGCTTACGCGGAGCTTACCCTCGACGCGTGGAAACCTGTATTTGCAGCACATCCTAGTGGTAGCCCTCTTTCCTTTCCAGCCTGCACAGCGCCGGCAGACCGCGGTGCTCTCTGCACCTGCCTTCTCACTTGCAAGCACCACCGCCAAGCTTACAGCCTTGCAGGGAGCGAAGAGGCGGATAGGCGTGTCGCCCAGAAGAAGGTGCCAGGACCAAAAGATGGTCTTCCTTTCTGCTGCTCCTTGCCCGAATTGTGGTGCTGTGTTGAAAGTCTTGCCCAGCGAAAAGCTACTCCAGCAAGTGTTTCTCGCCTGACGCATTTCGCTGAGCGAGAGCTACATGCCCAGTTTGGACTCGCTGAAAGAGCAAGAAAATGCTTGTCCGTCGAGCTGAAGGAAAATCCCTGCACAGCACACCGTGGCTGCGTGCAGTGCTCACGCTGAAGAGCGGCAAAGCTCCAAGCCATGGCTGGGCTTCAGTTCTGTCCAGAGCACAGAAGGCGAAGAACCAAGCAGCTGGGCACCGGGCTCATGTACTCAGGGGAGCCAATTTCAAATGTCCAGCCAAGAGCTGCTTCACAAGCAGCTGCAGCTGAGAATGCTCTGGCTGCTTCAGGAAGGAAGGCGCAGCCCTTGCACTCCTGGACACAAGCTGGCCAGCAGCAGGTTCCTAAACCTTCAGTGCTGCAGAGTGCATGCAGCTGGAGCACAGCCAGAAGGAGGCGTCCAGAAAGAAGGCGTTCTTCAAGTCCCCCCCTCCTCCAGGCAGCCTTGAAACTGAGCACAACACACTGCGCCTCGGCAGCTTCCTTCTCACATAGACGGACCGTCCCCTTCTTCACTCTCGCAGCTCCCTTGCCCACTTGCAGCAGCTGCTGCCAAAGAAAAAGGCTCCAGAAGTCAAAGCCTCTGCTGGGCTGCACTTTCCCCTTGCCTCACGTCAAAGCACCAGAAACTCTCCGCTGCACTCTGTATTTCCAGTCTCCGCTGCATCTGCCACTGTCATCTCTGCATCTCAAAAGCATCAAGATGGGCACAATTCTTTCCAGGGAAAGCTGGAAGAGAAATAGGTAGCAGCACAAGTAGCCGCAGCTTGAACTTTCTGTTTTCAAGTGCTAACGTGAATCCGCACACAAGCGAGAGGCAGCCTGGGCGATGCGCATACCAGCTCCGTGCTCTGCTCCTTCATTGTGCCGGAGTGGAAGCGGTGTCTACTTCTCGCCCAGAGAGCACGGTGCCGGCAGAGAAATGCTCCAGGCTGCTGCCTCTGCCCAAACACGCCTGGCCTCTGCACTTTCTCTCTCAGCGCTAGGTAGCAGCACATTCGGTCTGCCTTGCAGCCTGAATCTGAACGGAAAGCTTCTCAGCTAAGTCTCGCACAGAGAACAGTTTTAGGTCAACGAGCTTACGCGGAGCTTACCCTCGTCGCGTGGAAACCTGTATTTGCAGCACATCCTAGTGGTAGCCCTCTTTCCTTTCCAGCCTGCACAGCGCCGGCAGATCGCGGTGCTCTCTGCACCTGCCTTCTCACTTGCAAGCACCACCGCCAAGCTTACAGCCTTGCAGGGAGAGAAGAGGCGGATAGGCGTGTCGCCCAGAAGAAGGTGCCAGGACCAAAAGATGGTCTTCCTTTCTGCTGCTCCTTGCCCGAATTGTGGTGCTGTGTTGAAAGTCTTGCCCAGCGAAAAGCTACTCCAGCAAGTGTTTCTCGCCTGACGCATTTCGCTGAGCGAGAGCTACATGCCCAGTTTGGACTCGCTGAAAGAGCAAGAAAATGCTTGTCCGTCGAGCTGAAGGAAAATCCCTGCACAGCACACCGTGGCTGCGTGCAGTGCTCACGCTGAAGAGCGGCAAAGCTCCAAGCCATGGCTGGGCTTCAGTTCTGTCCAGAGCACAGAAGGCGAAGAACCAAGCAGCTGGGCACCGGGCTCATGTACTCAGGGGAGCCAATTTCAAATGTCCAGCCAAGAGCTGCTTCACAAGCAGCTGCAGCTGAGAATGCTCTGGCTGCTTCAGGAAGGAAGGCGCAGCCCTTGCACTCCTGGACACAAGCTGGCCAGCAGCAGGTTCCTAAACGTTCAGTGCTGCAGCGTGCATGCAGCTGGAGCACAGCCAGAAGGAGGCGTCCAGAAAGAAGGCGTTCTTCAAGTCCCCCCCTCCTCCAGGCAGCCTTGAAACTGAGCACAACACACTGCGCCTCGGCAGCTTCCTTCTCACATAGACGGACCGTCCCCTTCTTCACTCTCGCAGCTCCCTTGCCCACTTGCAGCAGCTGCTGCCAAAGAAAAAGGCTCCAGAAGTCAAAGCCTCTGCTGGGCTGCACTTTCCCCTTGCCTCACGTCAAAGCACCAGAAACTCTCCGCTGCACTCTGTATTTCCAGTCTCCGCTGCATCTGCCACTGTCATCTCTGCATCTCAAAAGCATCAAGCTGGGCACAATTCTTTCCAGGGAAAGCTGGAAGAGAAATAGGTAGCAGCACAAGTAGCCGCAGCTTGAACTTTCTGTTTTCAAGTGCTAACGTGAATCCGCACACAAGCGAGAGGCAGCCTGGGCGATGCGCATACCAGCTCCGTGCTCTGCTCCTTCATTGTGCCGGAGTGGAACCGGTGTCTACTTCTCGCCCAGAGAGCACGGTGCCGGCAGAGAAATGCTCCAGGCTGCTGCCTCTGCCCAAACACGCCTGGCCTCTGCACTTTCTCTCTCAGCGCTAGGTAGCAGCACATTCGGTCTGCCTTGCAGCCTGAATCTGAACGGAAAGCTTCTCAGCTAAGTCTCGCACAGAGAACAGTTTTAGGTCAACGAGCTTACGCGGAGCTTACCCTCGTCGCGTGGAAACCTGTATTTGCAGCACATCCTAGTGGTAGCCCTCTTTCCTTTCCAGCCTGCACAGCGCCGGCAGATCGCGGTGCTCTCTGCACCTGCCTTCTCACTTGCAAGCACCACCGCCAAGCTTACAGCCTTGCAGGGAGCGAAGAGGCGGATAGGCGTGTCGCCCAGAAGAAGGTGCCAGGACCAAAAGATGGTCTTCCTTTCTGCTGCTCCTTGCCCGAATTGTGGTGCTGTGTTGAAAGTCTTGCCCAGCGAAAAGCTACTCCAGCAAGTGTTTCTCGCCTGACGCATTTCGCTGAGCGAGAGCTACATGCCCAGTTTGGACTCGCTGAAAGAGCAAGAAAATGCTTGTCCGTCGAGCTGAAGGAAAATCCCTGCACAGCACACCGTGGCTGCGTGCAGTGCTCACGCTGAAGAGCGGCAAAGCTCCAAGCCATGGCTGGGCTTCAGTTCTGTCCAGAGCACAGAAGGCGAAGAACCAAGCAGCTGGGCAGCGGGCTCATGTACTCAGGGGAGCCAATTTCAAATGTCCAGCCAAGAGCTGCTTCACAAGCAGCTGCAGCTGAGAATGCTCTGGCTGCTTCAGGAAGGAAGGCGCAGCCCTTGCACTCCTGGACACAAGCTGGCCAGCAGCAGGTTCCTAAACCTTCAGTGCTGCAGAGTGCATGCAGCTGGAGCACAGCCAGAAGGAGGCGTCCAGAAAGAAGGCGTTCTTCAAGTCCCCCCCTCCTCCAGGCAGCCTTGAAACTGAGCACAACACACTGCGCCTCGGCAGCTTCCTTCTCACATAGACGGACCGTCCCCTTCTTCACTCTCGCAGCTCCCTTGCCCACTTGCAGCAGCTGCTGCCAAAGAAAAAGGCTCCAGAAGTCAAAGCCTCTGCTGGGCTGCACTTTCCCCTTGCCTCACGTCAAAGCACCAGAAACTCTCCGCTGCACTCTGTATTTCCAGTCTCCGCTGCATCTGCCACTGTCATCTCTGCATCTCAAAAGCATCAAGCTGGGCACAATTCTTTCCAGGGAAAGCTGGAAGAGAAATAGGTAGCAGCACAAGTAGCCGCAGCTTGAACTTTCTGTTTTCAAGTGCTAACGTGAATCCGCACACAAGCGAGAGGCAGCCTGGGCGATGCGCATACCAGCTCCGTGCTCTGCTCCTTCATTGTGCCGGAGTGGAAGCGGTGTCTACTTCTCGCCCAGAGAGCACGGTGCCGGCAGAGAAATGCTCCAGGCTGCTGCCTCTGCCCAAACACGCCTGGGCTCCTCTGCACTTTCTCTCTCAGCGCTAGGTAGCAGCACATTCGGTCTGCCTTGCAGCCTGAATCTGAACCGAAAGCTTCTCAGCTAAGTCTCGCACAGAGAACAGTTTGAGGTCAACGAGCTTACGCGGAGCTTACCCTCGACGCGTGGAAACCTGTATTTGCAGCACATCCTAGTGGTAGCCCTCTTTCCTTTCCAGCCTGCACAGCGCCGGCAGATCGCGGTGCTCTCTACACCTGCCTTCTCACTTGCAAGCACCACCGCCAAGCTTACAGCCTTGCAGGGAGCGAAGAGGCGGATAGGCGTGTCGCCCAGAAGAAGGTGCCAGGACCAAAAGATGGTCTTCCTTTCTGCTGCTCCTTGCCCGAATTGTGGTGCTGTGTTGAAAGTCTTGCCCAGCGAAAAGCTACTCCAGCAAGTGTTTCTCGCCTGACGCATTTCGCTGAGCGAGAGCTACATGCCCAGTTTGGACTCGCTGAAAGAGCAAGAAAATGCTTGTCCGTCGAGCTGAAGGAAAATCCCTGCACAGCACACCGTGGCTGCGTGCAGTGCTCACGCTGAAGAGCGGCAAAGCTCCAAGCCATGGCTGGGCTTCAGTTCTGTCCAGAGCACAGAAGGCGAAGAACCAAGCAGCTGGGCAGCGGGCTCATGTACTCAGGGGAGCCAATTTCAAATGTCCAGCCAAGAGCTGCTTCACAAGCAGCTGCAGCTGAGAATGCTCTGGCTGCTTCAGGAAGGAAGGCGCAGCCCTTGCACTCCTGGACACAAGCTGGCCAGCAGCAGGTTCCTAAACGTTCAGTGCTGCAGAGTGCATGCAGCTGGAGCACAGCCAGAAGGAGGCGTCCAGAAAGAAGGCGTTCTTCAAGTCCCCCCCTCCTCCAGGCAGCCTTGAAACTGAGCACAACACACTGCGCCTCGGCAGCTTCCTTCTCACATAGACGGACCGTCCCCTTCTTCACTCTCGCAGCTCCCTTGCCCACTTGCAGCAGCTGCTGCCAAAGAAAAAGGCTCCAGAAGTCAAAGCCTCTGCTGGGCTGCACTTTCCCCTTGCCTCACGTCAAAGCACCAGAAACTCTCCGCTGCACTCTGTATTTCCAGTCTCCGCTGCATCTGCCACTGTCATCTCTGCATCTCAAAAGCATCAAGCTGGGCACAATTCTTTCCAGGGAAAGCTGGAAGAGAAATAGGTAGCAGCACAAGTAGCCGCAGCTTGAACTTTCTGTTTTCAAGTGCTAACGTGAATCCACACACAAGCGAGAGGCAGCCTGGGCGATGCGCATACCAGCTCCGTGCTCTGCTCCTTCATTGTGCCGGAGTGGAACCGGTGTCTACTTCTCGCCCAGAGAGCACGGTGCCGGCAGAGAAATGCTCCAGGCTGCTGCCTCTGCCCAAACACGCCTGGCCTCTGCACTTTCTCTCTCAGCGCTAGGTAGCAGCACATTCGGTCTGCCTTGCAGCCTGAATCTGAACGGAAAGCTTCTCAGCTAAGTCTCGCACAGAGAACAGTTTGAGGTCAACGAGCTTACGCGGAGCTTACCCTCGTCGCGTGGAAACCTGTATTTGCAGCACATCCTAGTGGTAGCCCTCTTTCCTTTCCAGCCTGCACAGCGCCGGCAGATCGCGGTGCTCTCTGCACCTGCCTTCTCACTTGCAAGCACCACCGCCAAGCTTACAGCCTTGCAGGGAGCGAAGAGGCGGATAGGCGTGTCGCCCAGAAGAAGGTGCCAGGACCAAAAGATGGTCTTCCTTTCTGCTGCTCCTTGCCCGAATTGTGGTGCTGTGTTGAAAGTCTTGCCCAGCGAAAAGCTACTCCAGCAAGTGTTTCTCGCCTGACGCATTTCGCTGAGCGAGAGCTACATGCACAGTTTGGACTCGCTGAAAGAGCAAGAAAATGCTTGTCTGTCGAGCTGAAGGAAAATCCCTGCACAGCACACCGTGGCTGCGTGCAGTGCTCACGCTGAAGAGCGGCAAAGCTCCAAGCCATGGCTGGGCTTCAGTTCTGTCCAGAGCACAGAAGGCGAAGAACCAAGCAGCTGGGCACCGGGCTCATGTACTCAGGGGAGCCAATTTCAAATGTCCAGCCAAGAGCTGCTTCACAAGCAGCTGCAGCTGAGAATGCTCTGGCTGCTTCAGGAAGGAAGGCGCAGCCCTTGCACTCCTGGACACAAGCTGGCCAGCAGCAGGTTCCTAAACGTTCAGTGCTGCAGAGTGCATGCAGCTGGAGCACAGCCAGAAGGAGGCGTCCAGAAAGAAGGCGTTCTTCAAGTCCCCCCCTCCTCCAGGCAGCCTTGAAACTGAGCACAACACACTGCGCCTCGGCAGCTTCCTTCTCACATAGACGGACCGTCCCCTTCTTCACTCTCGCAGCTCCCTTGCCCACTTGCAGCAGCTGCTGCCAAAGAAAAAGGCTCCAGAAGTCAAAGCCTCTGCTGGGCTGCACTTTCCCCTTGCCTCACGTCAAAGCACCAGAAACTCTCCGCTGCACTCTGTATTTCCAGTCTCCGCTGCATCTGCCACTGTCATCTCTGCATCTCAAAAGCATCAAGCTGGGCACAATTCTTTCCAGGGAAAGCTGGAAGAGAAATAGGTAGCAGCACAAGTAGCCGCAGCTTGAACTTTCTGTTTTCAAGTGCTAACGTGAATCCGCACACAAGCGAGAGGCAGCCTGGGCGATGCGCATACCAGCTCCGTGCTCTGCTCCTTCATTGTGCCGGAGTGGAACCGGTGTCTACTTCTCGCCCAGAGAGCACGGTGCCGGCAGAGAAATGCTCCAGGCTGCTGCCTCTGCCCAAACACGCCTGGCCTCTGCACTTTCTCTCTCAGCGCTAGGTAGCAGCACATTCGGTCTGCCTTGCAGCCTGAATCTGAACGGAAAGCTTCTCAGCTAAGTCTCGCACAGAGAACAGTTTTAGGTCAACGAGCTTACGCGGAGCTTACCCTCGACGCGTGGAAACCTGTATTTGCAGCACATCCTAGTGGTAGCCCTCTTTCCTTTCCAGCCTGCACAGCGCCGGCAGACCGCGGTGCTCTCTGCACCTGCCTTCTCACTTGCAAGCACCACCGCCAAGCTTACAGCCTTGCAGGGAGCGAAGAGGCGGATAGGCGTGTCGCCCAGAAGAAGGTGCCAGGACCAAAAGATGGTCTTCCTTTCTGCTGCTCCTTGCCCGAATTGTGGTGCTGTGTTGAAAGTCTTGCCCAGCGAAAAGCTACTCCAGCAAGTGTTTCTCGCCTGACGCATTTCGCTGAGCGAGAGCTACATGCCCAGTTTGGACTCGCTGAAAGAGCAAGAAAATGCTTGTCCGTCGAGCTGAAGGAAAATCCCTGCACAGCACACCGTGGCTGCGTGCAGTGCTCACGCTGAAGAGCGGCAAAGCTCCAAGCCATGGCTGGGCTTCAGTTCTGTCCAGAGCACAGAAGGCGAAGAACCAAGCAGCTGGGCACCGGGCTCATGTACTCAGGGGAGCCAATTTCAAATGTCCAGCCAAGAGCTGCTTCACAAGCAGCTGCAGCTGAGAATGCTCTGGCTGCTTCAGGAAGGAAGGCGCAGCCCTTGCACTCCTGGACACAAGCTGGCCAGCAGCAGGTTCCTAAACCTTCAGTGCTGCAGAGTGCATGCAGCTGGAGCACAGCCAGAAGGAGGCGTCCAGAAAGAAGGCGTTCTTCAAGTCCCCCCCTCCTCCAGGCAGCCTTGAAACTGAGCACAACACACTGCGCCTCGGCAGCTTCCTTCTCACATAGACGGACCGTCCCCTTCTTCACTCTCGCAGCTCCCTTGCCCACTTGCAGCAGCTGCTGCCAAAGAAAAAGGCTCCAGAAGTCAAAGCCTCTGCTGGGCTGCACTTTCCCCTTGCCTCACGTCAAAGCACCAGAAACTCTCCGCTGCACTCTGTATTTCCAGTCTCCGCTGCATCTGCCACTGTCATCTCTGCATCTCAAAAGCATCAAGCTGGGCACAATTCTTTCCAGGGAAAGCTGGAAGAGAAATAGGTAGCAGCACAAGTAGCCGCAGCTTGAACTTTCTGTTTTCAAGTGCTAACGTGAATCCGCACACAAGCGAGAGGCAGCCTGGGCGATGCGCATACCAGCTCCGTGCTCTGCTCCTTCATTGTGCCGGAGTGGAACCGGTGTCTACTTCTCGCCCAGAGAGCACGGTGCCGGCAGAGAAATGCTCCAGGCTGCTGCCTCTGCCCAAACACGCCTGGCCTCTGCACTTTCTCTCTCAGCGCTAGGTAGCAGCACATTCGGTCTGCCTTGCAGCCTGAATCTGAACGGAAAGCTTCTCAGCTAAGTCTCGCACAGAGAACAGTTTTAGGTCAACGAGCTTACGCGGAGCTTACCCTCGTCGCGTGGAAACCTGTATTTGCAGCACATCCTAGTGGTAGCCCTCTTTCCTTTCCAGCCTGCACAGCGCCGGCAGATCGCGGTGCTCTCTGCACCTGCCTTCTCACTTGCAAGCACCACCGCCAAGCTTACAGCCTTGCAGGGAGAGAAGAGGCGGATAGGCGTGTCGCCCAGAAGAAGGTGCCAGGACCAAAAGATGGTCTTCCTTTCTGCTGCTCCTTGCCCGAATTGTGGTGCTGTGTTGAAAGTCTTGCCCAGCGAAAAGCTACTCCAGCAAGTGTTTCTCGCCTGACGCATTTCGCTGAGCGAGAGCTACATGCCCAGTTTGGACTCGCTGAAAGAGCAAGAAAATGCTTGTCCGTCGAGCTGAAGGAAAATCCCTGCACAGCACACCGTGGCTGCGTGCAGTGCTCACGCTGAAGAGCGGCAAAGCTCCAAGCCATGGCTGGGCTTCAGTTCTGTCCAGAGCACAGAAGGCGAAGAACCAAGCAGCTGGGCACCGGGCTCATGTACTCAGGGGAGCCAATTTCAAATGTCCAGCCAAGAGCTGCTTCACAAGCAGCTGCAGCTGAGAATGCTCTGGCTGCTTCAGGAAGGAAGGCGCAGCCCTTGCACTCCTGGACACAAGCTGGCCAGCAGCAGGTTCCTAAACCTTCAGTGCTGCAGCGTGCATGCAGCTGGAGCACAGCCAGAAGGAGGCGTCCAGAAAGAAGGCGTTCTTCAAGTCCCCCCCTCCTCCAGGCAGCCTTGAAACTGAGCACAACACACTGCGCCTCGGCAGCTTCCTTCTCACATAGACGGACCGTCCCCTTCTTCACTCTCGCAGCTCCCTTGCCCACTTGCAGCAGCTGCTGCCAAAGAAAAAGGCTCCAGAAGTCAAAGCCTCTGCTGGGCTGCACTTTCCCCTTGCCTCACGTCAAAGCACCAGAAACTCTCCGCTGCACTCTGTATTTCCAGTCTCCGCTGCATCTGCCACTGTCATCTCTGCATCTCAAAAGCATCAAGCTGGGCACAATTCTTTCCAGGGAAAGCTGGAAGAGAAATAGGTAGCAGCACAAGTAGCCGCAGCTTGAACTTTCTGTTTTCAAGTGCTAACGTGAATCCGCACACAAGCGAGAGGCAGCCTGGGCGATGCGCATACCAGCTCCGTGCTCTGCTCCTTCATTGTGCCGGAGTGGAAGCGGTGTCTACTTCTCGCCCAGAGAGCACGGTGCCGGCAGAGAAATGCTCCAGGCTGCTGCCTCTGCCCAAACACGCCTGGCCTCTGCACTTTCTCTCTCAGCGCTAGGTAGCAGCACATTCGGTCTGCCTTGCAGCCTGAATCTGAACGGAAAGCTTCTCAGCTAAGTCTCGCACAGAGAACAGTTTGAGGTCAACGAGCTTACGCGGAGCTTACCCTCGACGCGTGGAAACCTGTATTTGCAGCACATCCTAGTGGTAGCCCTCTTTCCTTTCCAGCCTGCACAGCGCCGGCAGACCGCGGTGCTCTCTGCACCTGCCTTCTCACTTGCAAGCACCACCGCCAAGCTTACAGCCTTGCAGGGAGCGAAGAGGCGGATAGGCGTGTCGCCCAGAAGAAGGTGCCAGGACCAAAAGATGGTCTTCCTTTCTGCTGCTCCTTGCCCGAATTGTGGTGCTGTGTTGAAAGTCTTGCCCAGCGAAAAGCTACTCCAGCAAGTGTTTCTCGCCTGACGCATTTCGCTGAGCGAGAGCTACATGCCCAGTTTGGACTCGCTGAAAGAGCAAGAAAATGCTTGTCCGTCGAGCTGAAGGAAAATCCCTGCACAGCACACCGTGGCTGCGTGCAGTGCTCACGCTGAAGAGCGGCAAAGCTCCAAGCCATGGCTGGGCTTCAGTTCTGTCCAGAGCACAGAAGGCGAAGAACCAAGCAGCTGGGCACCGGGCTCATGTACTCAGGGGAGCCAATTTCAAATGTCCAGCCAAGAGCTGCTTCACAAGCAGCTGCAGCTGAGAATGCTCTGGCTGCTTCAGGAAGGAAGGCGCAGCCCTTGCACTCCTGGACACAAGCTGGCCAGCAGCAGGTTCCTAAACCTTCAGTGCTGCAGAGTGCATGCAGCTGGAGCACAGCCAGAAGGAGGCGTCCAGAAAGAAGGCGTTCTTCAAGTCCCCCCCTCCTCCAGGCAGCCTTGAAACTGAGCACAACACACTGCGCCTCGGCAGCTTCCTTCTCACATAGACGGACCGTCCCCTTCTTCACTCTCGCAGCTCCCTTGCCCACTTGCAGCAGCTGCTGCCAAAGAAAAAGGCTCCAGAAGTCAAAGCCTCTGCTGGGCTGCACTTTCCCCTTGCCTCACGTCAAAGCACCAGAAACTCTCGGCTGCACTCTGTATTTCCAGTCTCCGCTGCATCTGCCACTGTCATCTCTGCATCTCAAAAGCATCAAGATGGGCACAATTCTTTCCAGGGAAAGCTGGAAGAGAAATAGGTAGCAGCACAAGTAGCCGCAGCTTGAACTTTCTGTTTTCAAGTGCTAACGTGAATCCGCACACAAGCGAGAGGCAGCCTGGGCGATGCGCATACCAGCTCCGTGCTCTGCTCCTTCATTGTGCCGGAGTGGAACCGGTGTCTACTTCTCGCCCAGAGAGCACGGTGCCGGCAGAGAAATGCTCCAGGCTGCTGCCTCTGCCCAAACACGCCTGGCCTCTGCACTTTCTCTCTCAGCGCTAGGTAGCAGCACATTCGGTCTGCCTTGCAGCCTGAATCTGAACGGAAAGCTTCTCAGCTAAGTCTCGCACAGAGAACAGTTTGAGGTCAACGAGCTTACGCGGAGCTTACCCTCGACGCGTGGAAACCTGTATTTGCAGCACATCCTAGTGGTAGCCCTCTTTCCTTTCCAGCCTGCACAGCGCCGGCAGACCGCGGTGCTCTCTGCACCTGCCTTCTCACTTGCAAGCACCACCGCCAAGCTTACAGCCTTGCAGGGAGCGAAGAGGCGGATAGGCGTGTCGCCCAGAAGAAGGTGCCAGGACCAAAAGATGGTCTTCCTTTCTGCTGCTCCTTGCCCGAATTGTGGTGCTGTGTTGAAAGTCTTGCCCAGCGAAAAGCTACTCCAGCAAGTGTTTCTCGCCTGACGCATTTCGCTGAGCGAGAGCTACATGCCCAGTTTGGACTCGCTGAAAGAGCAAGAAAATGCTTGTCCGTCGAGCTGAAGGAAAATCCCTGCACAGCACACCGTGGCTGCGTGCAGTGCTCACGCTGAAGAGCGGCAAAGCTCCAAGCCATGGCTGGGCTTCAGTTCTGTCCAGAGCACAGAAGGCGAAGAACCAAGCAGCTGGGCACCGGGCTCATGTACTCAGGGGAGCCAATTTCAAATGTCCAGCCAAGAGCTGCTTCACAAGCAGCTGCAGCTGAGAATGCTCTGGCTGCTTCAGGAAGGAAGGCGCAGCCCTTGCACTCCTGGACACAAGCTGGCCAGCAGCAGGTTCCTAAACCTTCAGTGCTGCAGAGTGCATGCAGCTGGAGCACAGCCAGAAGGAGGCGTCCAGAAAGAAGGCGTTCTTCAAGTCCCCCCCTCCTCCAGGCAGCCTTGAAACTGAGCACAACACACTGCGCCTCGGCAGCTTCCTTCTCACATAGACGGACCGTCCCCTTCTTCACTCTCGCAGCTCCCTTGCCCACTTGCAGCAGCTGCTGCCAAAGAAAAAGGCTCCAGAAGTCAAAGCCTCTGCTGGGCTGCACTTTCCCCTTGCCTCACGTCAAAGCACCAGAAACTCTCCGCTGCACTCTGTATTTCCAGTCTCCGCTGCATCTGCCACTGTCATCTCTGCATCTCAAAAGCATCAAGCTGGGCACAATTCTTTCCAGGGAAAGCTGGAAGAGAAATAGGTAGCAGCACAAGTAGCCGCAGCTTGAACTTTCTGTTTTCAAGTGCTAACGTGAATCCGCACACAAGCGAGAGGCAGCCTGGGCGATGCGCATACCAGCTCCGTGCTCTGCTCCTTCATTGTGCCGGAGTGGAACCGGTGTCTACTTCTCGCCCAGAGAGCACGGTGCCGGCAGAGAAATGCTCCAGGCTGCTGCCTCTGCCCAAACACGCCTGGCCTCTGCACTTTCTCTCTCAGCGCTAGGTAGCAGCACATTCGGTCTGCCTTGCAGCCTGAATCTGAACGGAAAGCTTCTCAGCTAAGTCTCGCACAGAGAACAGTTTTAGGTCAACGAGCTTACGCGGAGCTTACCCTCGTCGCGTGGAAACCTGTATTTGCAGCACATCCTAGTGGTAGCCCTCTTTCCTTTCCAGCCTGCACAGCGCCGGCAGATCGCGGTGCTCTCTGCACCTGCCTTCTCACTTGCAAGCACCACCGCCAAGCTTACAGCCTTGCAGGGAGAGAAGAGGCGGATAGGCGTGTCGCCCAGAAGAAGGTGCCAGGACCAAAAGATGGTCTTCCTTTCTGCTGCTCCTTGCCCGAATTGTGGTGCTGTGTTGAAAGTCTTGCCCAGCGAAAAGCTACTCCAGCAAGTGTTTCTCGCCTGACGCATTTCGCTGAGCGAGAGCTACATGCCCAGTTTGGACTCGCTGAAAGAGCAAGAAAATGCTTGTCCGTCGAGCTGAAGGAAAATCCCTGCACAGCACACCGTGGCTGCGTGCAGTGCTCACGCTGAAGAGCGGCAAAGCTCCAAGCCATGGCTGGGCTTCAGTTCTGTCCAGAGCACAGAAGGCGAAGAACCAAGCAGCTGGGCACCGGGCTCATGTACTCAGGGGAGCCAATTTCAAATGTCCAGCCAAGAGCTGCTTCACAAGCAGCTGCAGCTGAGAATGCTCTGGCTGCTTCAGGAAGGAAGGCGCAGCCCTTGCACTCCTGGACACAAGCTGGCCAGCAGCAGGTTCCTAAACCTTCAGTGCTGCAGCGTGCATGCAGCTGGAGCACAGCCAGAAGGAGGCGTCCAGAAAGAAGGCGTTCTTCAAGTCCCCCCCTCCTCCAGGCAGCCTTGAAACTGAGCACAACACACTGCGCCTCGGCAGCTTCCTTCTCACATAGACGGACCGTCCCCTTCTTCACTCTCGCAGCTCCCTTGCCCACTTGCAGCAGCTGCTGCCAAAGAAAAAGGCTCCAGAAGTCAAAGCCTCTGCTGGGCTGCACTTTCCCCTTGCCTCACGTCAAAGCACCAGAAACTCTCCGCTGCACTCTGTATTTCCAGTCTCCGCTGCATCTGCCACTGTCATCTCTGCATCTCAAAAGCATCAAGCTGGGCACAATTCTTTCCAGGGAAAGCTGGAAGAGAAATAGGTAGCAGCACAAGTAGCCGCAGCTTGAACTTTCTGTTTTCAAGTGCTAACGTGAATCCGCACACAAGCGAGAGGCAGCCTGGGCGATGCGCATACCAGCTCCGTGCTCTGCTCCTTCATTGTGCCGGAGTGGAAGCGGTGTCTACTTCTCGCCCAGAGAGCACGGTGCCGGCAGAGAAATGCTCCAGGCTGCTGCCTCTGCCCAAACACGCCTGGCCTCTGCACTTTCTCTCTCAGCGCTAGGTAGCAGCACATTCGGTCTGCCTTGCAGCCTGAATCTGAACGGAAAGCTTCTCAGCTAAGTCTCGCACAGAGAACAGTTTGAGGTCAACGAGCTTACGCGGAGCTTACCCTCGACGCGTGGAAACCTGTATTTGCAGCACATCCTAGTGGTAGCCCTCTTTCCTTTCCAGCCTGCACAGCGCCGGCAGACCGCGGTGCTCTCTGCACCTGCCTTCTCACTTGCAAGCACCACCGCCAAGCTTACAGCCTTGCAGGGAGCGAAGAGGCGGATAGGCGTGTCGCCCAGAAGAAGGTGCCAGGACCAAAAGATGGTCTTCCTTTCTGCTGCTCCTTGCCCGAATTGTGGTGCTGTGTTGAAAGTCTTGCCCAGCGAAAAGCTACTCCAGCAAGTGTTTCTCGCCTGACGCATTTCGCTGAGCGAGAGCTACATGCCCAGTTTGGACTCGCTGAAAGAGCAAGAAAATGCTTGTCCGTCGAGCTGAAGGAAAATCCCTGCACAGCACACCGTGGCTGCGTGCAGTGCTCACGCTGAAGAGCGGCAAAGCTCCAAGCCATGGCTGGGCTTCAGTTCTGTCCAGAGCACAGAAGGCGAAGAACCAAGCAGCTGGGCACCGGGCTCATGTACTCAGGGGAGCCAATTTCAAATGTCCAGCCAAGAGCTGCTTCACAAGCAGCTGCAGCTGAGAATGCTCTGGCTGCTTCAGGAAGGAAGGCGCAGCCCTTGCACTCCTGGACACAAGCTGGCCAGCAGCAGGTTCCTAAACCTTCAGTGCTGCAGAGTGCATGCAGCTGGAGCACAGCCAGAAGGAGGCGTCCAGAAAGAAGGCGTTCTTCAAGTCCCCCCCTCCTCCAGGCAGCCTTGAAACTGAGCACAACACACTGCGCCTCGGCAGCTTCCTTCTCACATAGACGGACCGTCCCCTTCTTCACTCTCGCAGCTCCCTTGCCCACTTGCAGCAGCTGCTGCCAAAGAAAAAGGCTCCAGAAGTCAAAGCCTCTGCTGGGCTGCACTTTCCCCTTGCCTCACGTCAAAGCACCAGAAACTCTCGGCTGCACTCTGTATTTCCAGTCTCCGCTGCATCTGCCACTGTCATCTCTGCATCTCAAAAGCATCAAGATGGGCACAATTCTTTCCAGGGAAAGCTGGAAGAGAAATAGGTAGCAGCACAAGTAGCCGCAGCTTGAACTTTCTGTTTTCAAGTGCTAACGTGAATCCGCACACAAGCGAGAGGCAGCCTGGGCGATGCGCATACCAGCTCCGTGCTCTGCTCCTTCATTGTGCCGGAGTGGAACCGGTGTCTACTTCTCGCCCAGAGAGCACGGTGCCGGCAGAGAAATGCTCCAGGCTGCTGCCTCTGCCCAAACACGCCTGGCCTCTGCACTTTCTCTCTCAGCGCTAGGTAGCAGCACATTCGGTCTGCCTTGCAGCCTGAATCTGAACGGAAAGCTTCTCAGCTAAGTCTCGCACAGAGAACAGTTTGAGGTCAACGAGCTTACGCGGAGCTTACCCTCGACGCGTGGAAACCTGTATTTGCAGCACATCCTAGTGGTAGCCCTCTTTCCTTTCCAGCCTGCACAGCGCCGGCAGACCGCGGTGCTCTCTGCACCTGCCTTCTCACTTGCAAGCACCACCGCCAAGCTTACAGCCTTGCAGGGAGCGAAGAGGCGGATAGGCGTGTCGCCCAGAAGAAGGTGCCAGGACCAAAAGATGGTCTTCCTTTCTGCTGCTCCTTGCCCGAATTGTGGTGCTGTGTTGAAAGTCTTGCCCAGCGAAAAGCTACTCCAGCAAGTGTTTCTCGCCTGACGCATTTCGCTGAGCGAGAGCTACATGCCCAGTTTGGACTCGCTGAAAGAGCAAGAAAATGCTTGTCCGTCGAGCTGAAGGAAAATCCCTGCACAGCACACCGTGGCTGCGTGCAGTGCTCACGCTGAAGAGCGGCAAAGCTCCAAGCCATGGCTGGGCTTCAGTTCTGTCCAGAGCACAGAAGGCGAAGAACCAAGCAGCTGGGCAGCGGGCTCATGTACTCAGGGGAGCCAATTTCAAATGTCCAGCCAAGAGCTGCTTCACAAGCAGCTGCAGCTGAGAATGCTCTGGCTGCTTCAGGAAGGAAGGCGCAGCCCTTGCACTCCTGGACACAAGCTGGCCAGCAGCAGGTTCCTAAACGTTCAGTGCTGCAGAGTGCATGCAGCTGGAGCACAGCCAGAAGGAGGCGTCCAGAAAGAAGGCGTTCTTCAAGTCCCCCCCTCCTCCAGGCAGCCTTGAAACTGAGCACAACACACTGCGCCTCGGCAGCTTCCTTCTCACATAGACGGACCGTCCCCTTCTTCACTCTCGCAGCTCCCTTGCCCACTTGCAGCAGCTGCTGCCAAAGAAAAAGGCTCCAGAAGTCAAAGCCTCTGCTGGGCTGCACTTTCCCCTTGCCTCACGTCAAAGCACCAGAAACTCTCCGCTGCACTCTGTATTTCCAGTCTCCGCTGCATCTGCCACTGTCATCTCTGCATCTCAAAAGCATCAAGCTGGGCACAATTCTTTCCAGGGAAAGCTGGAAGAGAAATAGGTAGCAGCACAAGTAGCCGCAGCTTGAACTTTCTGTTTTCAAGTGCTAACGTGAATCCGCACACAAGCGAGAGGCAGCCTGGGCGATGCGCATACCAGCTCCGTGCTCTGCTCCTTCATTGTGCCGGAGTGGAACCGGTGTCTACTTCTCGCCCAGAGAGCACGGTGCCGGCAGAGAAATGCTCCAGGCTGCTGCCTCTGCCCAAACACGCCTGGCCTCTGCACTTTCTCTCTCAGCGCTAGGTAGCAGCACATTCGGTCTGCCTTGCAGCCTGAATCTGAACGGAAAGCTTCTCAGCTAAGTCTCGCACAGAGAACAGTTTGAGGTCAACGAGCTTACGCGGAGCTTACCCTCGACGCGTGGAAACCTGTATTTGCAGCACATCCTAGTGGTAGCCCTCTTTCCTTTCCAGCCTGCACAGCGCCGGCAGATCGCGGTGCTCTCTGCACCTGCCTTCTCACTTGCAAGCACCACCGCCAAGCTTACAGCCTTGCAGGGAGCGAAGAGGCGGATAGGCGTGTCGCCCAGAAGAAGGTGCCAGGACCAAAAGATGGTCTTCCTTTCTGCTGCTCCTTGCCCGAATTGTGGTGCTGTGTTGAAAGTCTTGCCCAGCGAAAAGCTACTCCAGCAAGTGTTTCTCGCCTGACGCATTTCGCTGAGCGAGAGCTACATGCCCAGTTTGGACTCGCTGAAAGAGCAAGAAAATGCTTGTCCGTCGAGCTGAAGGAAAATCCCTGCACAGCACACCGTGGCTGCGTGCAGTGCTCACGCTGAAGAGCGGCAAAGCTCCAAGCCATGGCTGGGCTTCAGTTCTGTCCAGAGCACAGAAGGCGAAGAACCAAGCAGCTGGGCAGCGGGCTCATGTACTCAGGGGAGCCAATTTCAAATGTCCAGCCAAGAGCTGCTTCACAAGCAGCTGCAGCTGAGAATGCTCTGGCTGCTTCAGGAAGGAAGGCGCAGCCCTTGCACTCCTGGACACAAGCTAGCCAGCAGCAGGTTCCTAAACGTTCAGTGCTGCAGAGTGCATGCAGCTGGAGCACAGCCAGAAGGAGGCGTCCAGAAAGAAGGCGTTCTTCAAGTCCCCCCCTCCTCCAGGCAGCCTTGAAACTGAGCACAACACACTGCGCCTCGGCAGCTTCCTTCTCACATAGACGGACCGTCCCCTTCTTCACTCTCGCAGCTCCCTTGCCCACTTGCAGCAGCTGCTGCCAAAGAAAAAGGCTCCAGAAGTCAAAGCCTCTGCTGGGCTGCACTTTCCCCTTGCCTCACGTCAAAGCACCAGAAACTCTCGGCTGCACTCTGTATTTCCAGTCTCCGCTGCATCTGCCACTGTCATCTCTGCATCTCAAAAGCATCAAGCTGGGCACAATTCTTTCCAGGGAAAGCTGGAAGAGAAATAGGTAGCAGCACAAGTAGCCGCAGCTTGAACTTTCTGTTTTCAAGTGCTAACGTGAATCCGCACACAAGCGAGAGGCAGCCTGGGCGATGCGCATACCAGCTCCGTGCTCTGCTCCTTCATTGTGCCGGAGTGGAACCGGTGTCTACTTCTCGCCCAGAGAGCACGGTGCCGGCAGAGAAATGCTCCAGGCTGCTGCCTCTGCCCAAACACGCCTGGCCTCTGCACTTTCTCTCTCAGCGCTAGGTAGCAGCACATTCGGTCTGCCTTGCAGCCTGAATCTGAACGGAAAGCTTCTCAGCTAAGTCTCGCACAGAGAACAGTTTGAGGTCAACGAGCTTACGCGGAGCTTACCCTCGACGCGTGGAAACCTGTATTTGCAGCACATCCTAGTGGTAGCCCTCTTTCCTTTCCAGCCTGCACAGCGCCGGCAGATGGCGGTGCTCTCTGCACCTGCCTTCTCACTTGCAAGCACCACCGCCAAGCTTACAGCCTTGCAGGGAGCGAAGAGGCGGATAGGCGTGTCGCCCAGAAGAAGGTGCCAGGACCAAAAGATGGTCTTCCTTTCTGCTGCTCCTTGCCCGAATTGTGGTGCTGTGTTGAAAGTCTTGCCCAGCGAAAAGCTACTCCAGCAAGTGTTTCTCGCCTGACGCATTTCGCTGAGCGAGAGCTACATGCCCAGTTTGGACTCGCTGAAAGAGCAAGAAAATGCTTGTCCGTCGAGCTGAAGGAAAATCCCTGCACAGCACACCGTGGCTGCGTGCAGTGCTCACGCTGAAGAGCGGCAAAGCTCCAAGCCATGGCTGGGCTTCAGTTCTGTCCAGAGCACAGAAGGCGAAGAACCAAGCAGCTGGGCAGCGGGCTCATGTACTCAGGGGAGCCAATTTCAAATGTCCAGCCAAGAGCTGCTTCACAAGCAGCTGCAGCTGAGAATGCTCTGGCTGCTTCAGGAAGGAAGGCGCAGCCCTTGCACTCCTGGACACAAGCTGGCCAGCAGCAGGTTCCTAAACCTTCAGTGCTGCAGAGTGCATGCAGCTGGAGCACAGCCAGAAGGAGGCGTCCAGAAAGAAGGCGTTCTTCAAGTCCCCCCCTCCTCCAGGCAGCCTTGAAACTGAGCACAACACACTGCGCCTCGGCAGCTTCCTTCTCACATAGACGGACCGTCCCCTTCTTCACTCTCGCAGCTCCCTTGCCCACTTGCAGCAGCTGCTGCCAAAGAAAAAGGCTCCAGAAGTCAAAGCCTCTGCTGGGCTGCACTTTCCCCTTGCCTCACGTCAAAGCACCAGAAACTCTCCGCTGCACTCTGTATTTCCAGTCTCCGCTGCATCTGCCACTGTCATCTCTGCATCTCAAAAGCATCAAGATGGGCACAATTCTTTCCAGGGAAAGCTGGAAGAGAAATAGGTAGCAGCACAAGTAGCCGCAGCTTGAACTTTCTGTTTTCAAGTGCTAACGTGAATCCGCACACAAGCGAGAGGCAGCCTGGGCGATGCGCATACCAGCTCCGTGCTCTGCTCCTTCATTGTGCCGGAGTGGAACCGGTGTCTACTTCTCGCCCAGAGAGCACGGTGCCGGCAGAGAAATGCTCCAGGCTGCTGCCTCTGCCCAAACACGCCTGGCCTCTGCACTTTCTCTCTCAGCGCTAGGTAGCAGCACATTCGGTCTGCCTTGCAGCCTGAATCTGAACGGAAAGCTTCTCAGCTAAGTCTCGCACAGAGAACAGTTTGAGGTCAACGAGCTTACGCGGAGCTTACCCTCGACGCGTGGAAACCTGTATTTGCAGCACATCCTAGTGGTAGCCCTCTTTCCTTTCCAGCCTGCACAGCGCCGGCAGATCGCGGTGCTCTCTGCACCTGCCTTCTCACTTGCAAGCACCACCGCCAAGCTTACAGCCTTGCAGGGAGCGAAGAGGCGGATAGGCGTGTCGCCCAGAAGAAGGTGCCAGGACCAAAAGATGGTCTTCCTTTCTGCTGCTCCTTGCCCGAATTGTGGTGCTGTGTTGAAAGTCTTGCCCAGCGAAAAGCTACTCCAGCAAGTGTTTCTCGCCTGACGCATTTCGCTGAGCGAGAGCTACATGCCCAGTTTGGACTCGCTGAAAGAGCAAGAAAATGCTTGTCCGTCGAGCTGAAGGAAAATCTCTGCACAGCACACCGTGGCTGCGTGCAGTGCTCACGCTGAAGAGCGGCAAAGCTCCAAGCCATGGCTGGGCTTCAGTTCTGTCCAGAGCACAGAAGGCGAAGAACCAAGCAGCTGGGCAGCGGGCTCATGTACTCAGGGGAGCCAATTTCAAATGTCCAGCCAAGAGCTGCTTCACAAGCAGCTGCAGCTGAGAATGCTCTGGCTGCTTCAGGAAGGAAGGCGCAGCCCTTGCACTCCTGGACACAAGCTGGCCAGCAGCAGGTTCCTAAACCTTCAGTGCTGCAGAGTGCATGCAGCTGGAGCACAGCCAGAAGGAGGCGTCCAGAAAGAAGGCGTTCTTCAAGTCCCCCCCTCCTCCAGGCAGCCTTGAAACTGAGCACAACACACTGCGCCTCGGCAGCTTCCTTCTCACATAGACGGACCGTCCCCTTCTTCACTCTCGCAGCTCCCTTGCCCACTTGCAGCAGCTGCTGCCAAAGAAAAAGGCTCCAGAAGTCAAAGCCTCTGCTGGGCTGCACTTTCCCCTTGCCTCACGTCAAAGCACCAGAAACTCTCGGCTGCACTCTGTATTTCCAGTCTCCGCTGCATCTGCCACTGTCATCTCTGCATCTCAAAAGCATCAAGCTGGGCACAATTCTTTCCAGGGAAAGCTGGAAGAGAAATAGGTAGCAGCACAAGTAGCCGCAGCTTGAACTTTCTGTTTTCAAGTGCTAACGTGAATCCGCACACAAGCGAGAGGCAGCCTGGGCGATGCGCATACCAGCTCCGTGCTCTGCTCCTTCATTGTGCCGGAGTGGAACTGGTGTCTACTTCTCGCCCAGAGAGCACGGTGCCGGCAGAGAAATGCTCCAGGCTGCTGCCTCTGCCCAAACACGCCTGGCCTCTGCACTTTCTCTCTCAGCGCTAGGTAGCAGCACATTCGGTCTGCCTTGCAGCCTGAATCTGAACGGAAAGCTTCTCAGCTAAGTCTCGCACAGAGAACAGTTTGAGGTCAACGAGCTTACGCGGAGCTTACCCTCGACGCGTGGAAACCTGTATTTGCAGCACATCCTAGTGGTAGCCCTCTTTCCTTTCCAGCCTGCACAGCGCCGGCAGATCGCGGTGCTCTCTGCACCTGCCTTCTCACTTGCAAGCACCACCGCCAAGCTTACAGCCTTGCAGGGAGAGAAGAGGCGGATAGGCGTGTCGCCCAGAAGAAGGTGCCAGGACCAAAAGATGGTCTTCCTTTCTGCTGCTCCTTGCCCGAATTGTGGTGCTGTGTTGAAAGTCTTGCCCAGCGAAAAGCTACTCCAGCAAGTGTTTCTCGCCTGACGCATTTCGCTGAGCGAGAGCTACATGCCCAGTTTGGACTCGCTGAAAGAGCAAGAAAATGCTTGTCCGTCGAGCTGAAGGAAAATCCCTGCACAGCACACCGTGGCTGCGTGCAGTGCTCACGCTGAAGAGCGGCAAAGCTCCAAGCCATGGCTGGGCTTCAGTTCTGTCCAGAGCACAGAAGGCGAAGAACCAAGCAGCTGGGCAGCGGGCTCATGTACTCAGGGGAGCCAATTTCAAATGTCCAGCCAAGAGCTGCTTCACAAGCAGCTGCAGCTGAGAATGCTCTGGCTGCTTCAGGAAGGAAGGCGCAGCCCTTGCACTCCTGGACACAAGCTGGCCAGCAGCAGGTTCCTAAACCTTCAGTGCTGCAGAGTGCATGCAGCTGGAGCACAGCCAGAAGGAGGCGTCCAGAAAGAAGGCGTTCTTCAAGTCCCCCCCTCCTCCAGGCAGCCTTGAAACTGAGCACAACACACTGCGCCTCGGCAGCTTCCTTCTCACATAGACGGACCGTCCCCTTCTTCACTCTCGCAGCTCCCTTGCCCACTTGCAGCAGCTGCTGCCAAAGAAAAAGGCTCCAGAAGTCAAAGCCTCTGCTGGGCTGCACTTTCCCCTTGCCTCACGTCAAAGCACCAGAAACTCTCCGCTGCACTCTGTATTTCCAGTCTCCGCTGCATCTGCCACTGTCATCTCTGCATCTCAAAAGCATCAAGCTGGGCACAATTCTTTCCAGGGAAAGCTGGAAGAGAAATAGGTAGCAGCACAAGTAGCCGCAGCTTGAACTTTCTGTTTTCAAGTGCTAACGTGAATCCGCACACAAGCGAGAGGCAGCCTGGGCGATGCGCATACCAGCTCCGTGCTCTGCTCCTTCATTGTGCCGGAGTGGAACCGGTGTCTACTTCTCGCCCAGAGAGCACGGTGCCGGCAGAGAAATGCTCCAGGCTGCTGCCTCTGCCCAAACACGCCTGGCCTCTGCACTTTCTCTCTCAGCGCTAGGTAGCAGCACATTCGGTCTGCCTTGTAGCCTGAATCTGAACGGAAAGCTTCTCAGCTACGTCTCGCACAGAGAACAGTTTTAGGTCAACGAGCTTACGCGGAGCTTACCCTCGACGCGTGGAAACCTGTATTTGCAGCACATCCTAGTGGTAGCCCTCTTTCCTTTCCAGCCTGCACAGCGCCGGCAGATCGCGGTGCTCTCTACACCTGCCTTCTCACTTGCAAGCACCACCGCCAAGCTTACAGCCTTGCAGGGAGCGAAGAGGCGGATAGGCGTGTCGCCCAGAAGAAGGTGCCAGGACCAAAAGATGGTCTTCCTTTCTGCTGCTCCTTGCCCGAATTGTGGTGCTGCGTTGAAAGTCTTGCCCAGCGAAAAGCTACTCCAGCAAGTGTTTCTCGCCTGACGCATTTCGCTGAGCGAGAGCTACATGCCCAGTTTGGACTCGCTGAAAGAGCAAGAAAATGCTTGTCCGTCGAGCTGAAGGAAAATCCCTGCACAGCACACCGTGGCTGCGTGCAGTGCTCACGCTGAAGAGCGGCAAAGCTCCAAGCCATGGCTGGGCTTCAGTTCTGTCCAGAGCACAGAAGGCGAAGAACCAAGCAGCTGGGCACCGGGCTCATGTACTCAGGGGAGCCAATTTCAAATGTCCAGCCAAGAGCTGCTTCACAAGCAGCTGCAGCTGAGAATGCTCTGGCTGCTTCAGGAAGGAAGGCGCAGCCCTTGCACTCCTGGACACAAGCTGGCCAGCAGCAGGTTCCTAAACCTTCAGTGCTGCAGAGTGCATGCAGCTGGAGCACAGCCAGAAGGAGGCGTCCAGAAAGAAGGCGTTCTTCAAGTCCCCCCCTCCTCCAGGCAGCCTTGAAACTGAGCACAACACACTGCGCCTCGGCAGCTTCCTTCTCACATAGACGGACCGTCCCCTTCTTCACTCTCGCAGCTCCCTTGCCCACTTGCAGCAGCTGCTGCCAAAGAAAAAGGCTCCAGAAGTCAAAGCCTCTGCTGGGCTGCACTTTCCCCTTGCCTCACGTCAAAGCACCAGAAACTCTCCGCTGCACTCTGTATTTCCAGTCTCCGCTGCATCTGCCACTGTCATCTCTGCATCTCAAAAGCATCAAGATGGGCACAATTCTTTCCAGGGAAAGCTGGAAGAGAAATAGGTAGCAGCACAAGTAGCCGCAGCTTGAACTTTCTGTTTTCAAGTGCTAACGTGAATCCGCACACAAGCGAGAGGCAGCCTGGGCGATGCGCATACCAGCTCCGTGCTCTGCTCCTTCATTGTGCCGGAGTGGAACTGGTGTCTACTTCTCGCCCAGAGAGCACGGTGCCGGCAGAGAAATGCTCCAGGCTGCTGCCTCTGCCCAAACACGCCTGGCCTCTGCACTTTCTCTCTCAGCGCTAGGTAGCAGCACATTCGGTCTGCCTTGCAGCCTGAATCTGAACGGAAAGCTTCTCAGCTAAGTCTCGCACAGAGAACAGTTTGAGGTCAACGAGCTTACGCGGAGCTTACCCTCGACGCGTGGAAACCTGTATTTGCAGCACATCCTAGTGGTAGCCCTCTTTCCTTTCCAGCCTGCACAGCGCCGGCAGATCGCGGTGCTCTCTGCACCTGCCTTCTCACTTGCAAGCACCACCGCCAAGCTTACAGCCTTGCAGGGAGAGAAGAGGCGGATAGGCGTGTCGCCCAGAAGAAGGTGCCAGGACCAAAAGATGGTCTTCCTTTCTGCTGCTCCTTGCCCGAATTGTGGTGCTGTGTTGAAAGTCTTGCCCAGCGAAAAGCTACTCCAGCAAGTGTTTCTCGCCTGACGCATTTCGCTGAGCGAGAGCTACATGCCCAGTTTGGACTCGCTGAAAGAGCAAGAAAATGCTTGTCCGTCGAGCTGAAGGAAAATCCCTGCACAGCACACCGTGGCTGCGTGCAGTGCTCACGCTGAAGAGCGGCAAAGCTCCAAGCCATGGCTGGGCTTCAGTTCTGTCCAGAGCACAGAAGGCGAAGAACCAAGCAGCTGGGCACCGGGCTCATGTACTCAGGGGAGCCAATTTCAAATGTCCAGCCAAGAGCTGCTTCACAAGCAGCTGCAGCTGAGAATGCTCTGGCTGCTTCAGGAAGGAAGGCGCAGCCCTTGCACTCCTGGACACAAGCTGGCCAGCAGCAGGTTCCTAAACCTTCAGTGCTGCAGAGTGCATGCAGCTGGAGCACAGCCAGAAGGAGGCGTCCAGAAAGAAGGCGTTCTTCAAGTCCCCCCCTCCTCCAGGCAGCCTTGAAACTGAGCACAACACACTGCGCCTCGGCAGCTTCCTTCTCACATAGACGGACCGTCCCCTTCTTCACTCTCGCAGCTCCCTTGCCCACTTGCAGCAGCTGCTGCCAAAGAAAAAGGCTCCAGAAGTCAAAGCCTCTGCTGGGCTGCACTTTCCCCTTGCCTCACGTCAAAGCACCAGAAACTCTCCGCTGCACTCTGTATTTCCAGTCTCCGCTGCATCTGCCACTGTCATCTCTGCATCTCAAAAGCATCAAGATGGGCACAATTCTTTCCAGGGAAAGCTGGAAGAGAAATAGGTAGCAGCACAAGTAGCCGCAGCTTGAACTTTCTGTTTTCAAGTGCTAACGTGAATCCGCACACAAGCGAGAGGCAGCCTGGGCGATGCGCATACCAGCTCCGTGCTCTGCTCCTTCATTGTGCCGGAGTGGAAGCGGTGTCTACTTCTCGCCCAGAGAGCACGGTGCCGGCAGAGAAATGCTCCAGGCTGCTGCCTCTGCCCAAACACGCCTGGCCTCTGCACTTTCTCTCTCAGCGCTAGGTAGCAGCACATTCGGTCTGCCTTGTAGCCTGAATCTGAACGGAAAGCTTCTCAGCTACGTCTCGCACAGAGAACAGTTTTAGGTCAACGAGCTTACGCGGAGCTTACCCTCGACGCGTGGAAACCTGTATTTGCAGCACATCCTAGTGGTAGCCCTCTTTCCTTTCCAGCCTGCACAGCGCCGGCAGATCGCGGTGCTCTCTACACCTGCCTTCTCACTTGCAAGCACCACCGCCAAGCTTACAGCCTTGCAGGGAGCGAAGAGGCGGATAGGCGTGTCGCCCAGAAGAAGGTGCCAGGACCAAAAGATGGTCTACCTTTCTGCTGCTCCTTGCCCGAATTGTGGTGCTGTGTTGAAAGTCTTGCCCAGCGAAAAGCTACTCCAGCAAGTGTTTCTCGCCTGACGCATTTCGCTGAGCGAGAGCTACATGCCCAGTTTGGACTCGCTGAAAGAGCAAGAAAATGCTTGTCCGTCGAGCTGAAGGAAAATCCCTGCACAGCACACCGTGGCTGCGTGCAGTGCTCACGCTGAAGAGCGGCAAAGCTCCAAGCCATGGCTGGGCTTCAGTTCTGTCCAGAGCACAGAAGGCGAAGAACCAAGCAGCTGGGCACCGGGCTCATGTACTCAGGGGAGCCAATTTCAAATGTCCAGCCAAGAGCTGCTTCACAAGCAGCTGCAGCTGAGAATGCTCTGGCTGCTTCAGGAAGGAAGGCGCAGCCCTTGCACTCCTGGACACAAGCTGGCCAGCAGCAGGTTCCTAAACCTTCAGTGCTGCAGAGTGCATGCAGCTGGAGCACAGCCAGAAGGAGGCGTCCAGAAAGAAGGCGTTCTTCAAGTCCCCCCCTCCTCCAGGCAGCCTTGAAACTGAGCACAACACACTGCGCCTCGGCAGCTTCCTTCTCACATAGACGGACCGTCCCCTTCTTCACTCTCGCAGCTCCCTTGCCCACTTGCAGCAGCTGCTGCCAAAGAAAAAGGCTCCAGAAGTCAAAGCCTCTGCTGGGCTGCACTTTCCCCTTGCCTCACGTCAAAGCACCAGAAACTCTCCGCTGCACTCTGTATTTCCAGTCTCCGCTGCATCTGCCACTGTCATCTCTGCATCTCAAAAGCATCAAGATGGGCACAATTCTTTCCAGGGAAAGCTGGAAGAGAAATAGGTAGCAGCACAAGTAGCCGCAGCTTGAACTTTCTGTTTTCAAGTGCTAACGTGAATCCGCACACAAGCGAGAGGCAGCCTGGGCGATGCGCATACCAGCTCCGTGCTCTGCTCCTTCATTGTGCCGGAGTGGAACCGGTGTCTACTTCTCGCCCAGAGAGCACGGTGCCGGCAGAGAAATGCTCCAGGCTGCTGCCTCTGCCCAAACACGCCTGGCCTCTGCACTTTCTCTCTCAGCGCTAGGTAGCAGCACATTCGGTCTGCCTTGTAGCCTGAATCTGAACGGAAAGCTTCTCAGCTAAGTCTCGCACAGAGAACAGTTTGAGGTCAACGAGCTTACGCGGAGCTTACCCTCGACGCGTGGAAACCTGTATTTGCAGCACAACCTAGTGGTAGCCCTCTTTCCTTTCCAGCCTGCACAGCGCCGGCAGATCGCGGTGCTCTCTACACCTGCCTTCTCACTTGCAAGCACCACCGCCAAGCTTACAGCCTTGCAGGGAGCGAAGAGGCGGATAGGCGTGTCGCCCAGAAGAAGGTGCCAGGACCAAAAGATGGTCTTCCTTTCTGCTGCTCCTTGCCCGAATTGTGGTGCTGTGTTGAAAGTCTTGCCCAACGAAAAGCTACTCCAGCAAGTGTTTCTCGCCTGACGCATTTCGCTGAGCGAGAGCTACATGCCCAGTTTGGACTCGCTGAAAGAGCAAGAAAATGCTTGTCCGTCGAGCTGAAGGAAAATCCCTGCACAGCACACCGTGGCTGCGTGCAGTGCTCACGCTGAAGAGCGGCAAAGCTCCAAGCCATGGCTGGGCTTCAGTTCTGTCCAGAGCACAGAAGGCGAAGAACCAAGCAGCTGGGCACCGGGCTCATGTACTCAGGGGAGCCAATTTCAAATGTCCAGCCAAGAGCTGCTTCACAAGCAGCTGCAGCTGAGAATGCTCTGGCTGCTTCAGGAAGGAAGGCGCAGCCCTTGCACTCCTGGACACAAGCTGGCCAGCAGCAGGTTCCTAAACGTTCAGTGCTGCAGAGTGCATGCAGCTGGAGCACAGCCAGAAGGAGGCGTCCAGAAAGAAGGCGTTCTTCAAGTCCCCCCCTCCTCCAGGCAGCCTTGAAACTGAGCACAACACACTGCGCCTCGGCAGCTTCCTTCTCACATAGACGGACCGTCCCCTTCTTCACTCTCGCAGCTCCCTTGCCCACTTGCAGCAGCTGCTGCCAAAGAAAAAGGCTCCAGAAGTCAAAGCCTCTGCTGGGCTGCACTTTCCCCTTGCCTCACGTCAAAGCACCAGAAACTCTCCGCTGCACTCTGTATTTCCAGTCTCCGCTGCATCTGCCACTGTCATCTCTGCATCTCAAAAGCATCAAGATGGGCACAATTCTTTCCAGGGAAAGCTGGAAGAGAAATAGGTAGCAGCACAAGTAGCCGCAGCTTGAACTTTCTGTTTTCAAGTGCTAACGTGAATCCGCACACAAGCGAGAGGCAGCCTGGGCGATGCGCATACCAGCTCCGTGCTCTGCTCCTTCATTGTGCCGGAGTGGAACCGGTGTCTACTTCTCGCCCAGAGAGCACGGTGCCGGCAGAGAAATGCTCCAGGCTGCTGCCTCTGCCCAAACACGCCTGGCCTCTGCACTTTCTCTCTCAGCGCTAGGTAGCAGCACATTCGGTCTGCCTTGCAGCCTGAATCTGAACGGAAAGCTTCTCAGCTAAGTCTCGCACAGAGAACAGTTTGAGGTCAACGAGCTTACGCGGAGCTTACCCTCGTCGCGTGGAAACCTGTATTTGCAGCACATCCTAGTGGTAGCCCTCTTTCCTTTCCAGCCTGCACAGCGCCGGCAGATCGCGGTGCTCTCTGCACCTGCCTTCTCACTTGCAAGCACCACCGCCAAGCTTACAGCCTTGCAGGGAGAGAAGAGGCGGATAGGCGTGTCGCCCAGAAGAAGGTGCCAGGACCAAAAGATGGTCTTCCTTTCTGCTGCTCCTTGCCCGAATTGTGGTGCTGTGTTGAAAGTCTTGCCCAGCGAAAAGCTACTCCAGCAAGTGTTTCTCGCCTGACGCATTTCGCTGAGCGAGAGCTACATGCCCAGTTTGGACTCGCTGAAAGAGCAAGAAAATGCTTGTCCGTCGAGCTGAAGGAAAATCCCTGCACAGCACACCGTGGCTGCGTGCAGTGCTCACGCTGAAGAGCGGCAAAGCTCCAAGCCATGGCTGGGCTTCAGTTCTGTCCAGAGCACAGAAGGCGAAGAACCAAGCAGCTGGGCACCGGGCTCATGTACTCAGGGGAGCCAATTTCAAATGTCCAGCCAAGAGCTGCTTCACAAGCAGCTGCAGCTGAGAATGCTCTGGCTGCTTCAGGAAGGAAGGCGCAGCCCTTGCACTCCTGGACACAAGCTGGCCAGCAGCAGGTTCCTAAACCTTCAGTGCTGCAGAGTGCATGCAGCTGGAGCACAGCCAGAAGGAGGCGTCCAGAAAGAAGGCGTTCTTCAAGTCCCCCCCTCCTCCAGGCAGCCTTGAAACTGAGCACAACACACTGCGCCTCGGCAGCTTCCTTCTCACATAGACGGACCGTCCCCTTCTTCACTCTCGCAGCTCCCTTGCCCACTTGCAGCAGCTGCTGCCAAAGAAAAAGGCTCCAGAAGTCAAAGCCTCTGCTGGGCTGCACTTTCCCCTTGCCTCACGTCAAAGCACCAGAAACTCTCCGCTGCACTCTGTATTTCCAGTCTCCGCTGCATCTGCCACTGTCATCTCTGCATCTCAAAAGCATCAAGATGGGCACAATTCTTTCCAGGGAAAGCTGGAAGAGAAATAGGTAGCAGCACAAGTAGCCGCAGCTTGAACTTTCTGTTTTCAAGTGCTAACGTGAATCCGCACACAAGCGAGAGGCAGCCTGGGCGATGCGCATACCAGCTCCGTGCTCTGCTCCTTCATTGTGCCGGAGTGGAACCGGTGTCTACTTCTCGCCCAGAGAGCACGGTGCCGGCAGAGAAATGCTCCAGGCTGCTGCCTCTGCCCAAACACGCCTGGCCTCTGCACTTTCTCTCTCAGCGCTAGGTAGCAGCACATTCGGTCTGCCTTGCAGCCTGAATCTGAACCGAAAGCTTCTCAGCTAAGTCTCGCACAGAGAACAGTTTGAGGTCAACGAGCTTACGCGGAGCTTACCCTCGACGCGTGGAAACCTGTATTTGCAGCACATCCTAGTGGTAGCCCTCTTTCCTTTCCAGCCTGCACAGCGCCGGCAGATCGCGGTGCTCTCTGCACCTGCCTTCTCACTTGCAAGCACCACCGCCAAGCTTACAGCCTTGCAGGGAGAGAAGAGGCGGATAGGCGTGTCGCCCAGAAGAAGGTGCCAGGACCAAAAGATGGTCTTCCTTTCTGCTGCTCCTTGCCCGAATTGTGGTGCTGTGTTGAAAGTCTTGCCCAGCGAAAAGCTACTCCAGCAAGTGTTTCTCGCCTGACGCATTTCGCTGAGCGAGAGCTACATGCCCAGTTTGGACTCGCTGAAAGAGCAAGAAAATGCTTGTCCGTCGAGCTGAAGGAAAATCCCTGCACAGCACACCGTGGCTGCGTGCAGTGCTCACGCTGAAGAGCGGCAAAGCTCCAAGCCATGGCTGGGCTTCAGTTCTGTCCAGAGCACAGAAGGCGAAGAACCAAGCAGCTGGGCACCGGGCTCATGTACTCAGGGGAGCCAATTTCAAATGTCCAGCCAAGAGCTGCTTCACAAGCAGCTGCAGCTGAGAATGCTCTGGCTGCTTCAGGAAGGAAGGCGCAGCCCTTGCACTCCTGGACACAAGCTGGCCAGCAGCAGGTTCCTAAACGTTCAGTGCTGCAGAGTGCATGCAGCTGGAGCACAGCCAGAAGGAGGCGTCCAGAAAGAAGGCGTTCTTCAAGTCCCCCCCTCCTCCAGGCAGCCTTGAAACTGAGCACAACACACTGCGCCTCGGCAGCTTCCTTCTCACATAGACGGACCGTCCCCTTCTTCACTCTCGCAGCTCCCTTGCCCACTTGCAGCAGCTGCTGCCAAAGAAAAAGGCTCCAGAAGTCAAAGCCTCTGCTGGGCTGCACTTTCCCCTTGCCTCACGTCAAAGCACCAGAAACTCTCGGCTGCACTCTGTATTTCCAGTCTCCGCTGCATCTGCCACTGTCATCTCTGCATCTCAAAAGCATCAAGCTGGGCACAATTCTTTCCAGGGAAAGCTGGAAGAGAAATAGGTAGCAGCACAAGTAGCCGCAGCTTGAACTTTCTGTTTTCAAGTGCTAACGTGAATCCGCACACAAGCGAGAGGCAGCCTGGGCGATGCGCATACCAGCTCCGTGCTCTGCTCCTTCATTGTGCCGGAGTGGAACCGGTGTCTACTTCTCGCCCAGAGAGCACGGTGCCGGCAGAGAAATGCTCCAGGCTGCTGCCTCTGCCCAAACACGCCTGGCCTCTGCACTTTCTCTCTCAGCGCTAGGTAGCAGCACATTCGGTCTGCCTTGCAGCCTGAATCTGAACGGAAAGCTTCTCAGCTAAGTCTCGCACAGAGAACAGTTTGAGGTCAACGAGCTTACGCGGAGCTTACCCTCGACGCGTGGAAACCTGTATTTGCAGCACATCCTAGTGGTAGCCCTCTTTCCTTTCCAGCCTGCACAGCGCCGGCAGATCGCGGTGCTCTCTGCACCTGCCTTCTCACTTGCAAGCACCACCGCCAAGCTTACAGCCTTGCAGGGAGAGAAGAGGCGGATAGGCGTGTCGCCCAGAAGAAGGTGCCAGGACCAAAAGATGGTCTTCCTTTCTGCTGCTCCTTGCCCGAATTGTGGTGCTGTGTTGAAAGTCTTGCCCAGCGAAAAGCTACTCCAGCAAGTGTTTCTCGCCTGACGCATTTCGCTGAGCGAGAGCTACATGCCCAGTTTGGACTCGCTGAAAGAGCAAGAAAATGCTTGTCCGTCGAGCTGAAGGAAAATCCCTGCACAGCACACCGTGGCTGCGTGCAGTGCTCACGCTGAAGAGCGGCAAAGCTCCAAGCCATGGCTGGGCTTCAGTTCTGTCCAGAGCACAGAAGGCGAAGAACCAAGCAGCTGGGCAGCGGGCTCATGTACTCAGGGGAGCCAATTTCAAATGTCCAGCCAAGAGCTGCTTCACAAGCAGCTGCAGCTGAGAATGCTCTGGCTGCTTCAGGAAGGAAGGCGCAGCCCTTGCACTCCTGGACACAAGCTGGCCAGCAGCAGGTTCCTAAACCTTCAGTGCTGCAGAGTGCATGCAGCTGGAGCACAGCCAGAAGGAGGCGTCCAGAAAGAAGGCGTTCTTCAAGTCCCCCCCTCCTCCAGGCAGCCTTGAAACTGAGCACAACACACTGCGCCTCGGCAGCTTCCTTCTCACATAGACGGACCGTCCCCTTCTTCACTCTCGCAGCTCCCTTGCCCACTTGCAGCAGCTGCTGCCAAAGAAAAAGGCTCCAGAAGTCAAAGCCTCTGCTGGGCTGCACTTTCCCCTTGCCTCACGTCAAAGCACCAGAAACTCTCCGCTGCACTCTGTATTTCCAGTCTCCGCTGCATCTGCCACTGTCATCTCTGCATCTCAAAAGCATCAAGCTGGGCACAATTCTTTCCAGGGAAAGCTGGAAGAGAAATAGGTAGCAGCACAAGTAGCCGCAGCTTGAACTTTCTGTTTTCAAGTGCTAACGTGAATCCGCACACAAGCGAGAGGCAGCCTGGGCGATGCGCATACCAGCTCCGTGCTCTGCTCCTTCATTGTGCCGGAGTGGAACCGGTGTCTACTTCTCGCCCAGAGAGCACGGTGCCGGCAGAGAAATGCTCCAGGCTGCTGCCTCTGCCCAAACACGCCTGGCCTCTGCACTTTCTCTCTCAGCGCTAGGTAGCAGCACATTCGGTCTGCCTTGCAGCCTGAATCTGAACGGAAAGCTTCTCAGCTAAGTCTCGCACAGAGAACAGTTTGAGGTCAACGAGCTTACGCGGAGCTTACCCTCGACGCGTGGAAACCTGTATTTGCAGCACATCCTAGTGGTAGCCCTCTTTCCTTTCCAGCCTGCACAGCGCCGGCAGATCGCGGTGCTCTCTGCACCTGCCTTCTCACTTGCAAGCACCACCGCCAAGCTTACAGCCTTGCAGGGAGAGAAGAGGCGGATAGGCGTGTCGCCCAGAAGAAGGTGCCAGGACCAAAAGATGGTCTTCCTTTCTGCTGCTCCTTGCCCGAATTGTGGTGCTGTGTTGAAAGTCTTGCCCAGCGAAAAGCTACTCCAGCAAGTGTTTCTCGCCTGACGCATTTCGCTGAGCGAGAGCTACATGCCCAGTTTGGACTCGCTGAAAGAGCAAGAAAATGCTTGTCCGTCGAGCTGAAGGAAAATCCCTGCACAGCACACCGTGGCTGCGTGCAGTGCTCACGCTGAAGAGCGGCAAAGCTCCAAGCCATGGCTGGGCTTCAGTTCTGTCCAGAGCACAGAAGGCGAAGAACCAAGCAGCTGGGCACCGGGCTCATGTACTCAGGGGAGCCAATTTCAAATGTCCAGCCAAGAGCTGCTTCACAAGCAGCTGCAGCTGAGAATGCTCTGGCTGCTTCAGGAAGGAAGGCGCAGCCCTTGCACTCCTGGACACAAGCTGGCCAGCAGCAGGTTCCTAAACCTTCAGTGCTGCAGAGTGCATGCAGCTGGAGCACAGCCAGAAGGAGGCGTCCAGAAAGAAGGCGTTCTTCAAGTCCCCCCCTCCTCCAGGCAGCCTTGAAACTGAGCACAACACACTGCGCCTCGGCAGCTTCCTTCTCACATAGACGGACCGTCCCCTTCTTCACTCTCGCAGCTCCCTTGCCCACTTGCAGCAGCTGCTGCCAAAGAAAAAGGCTCCAGAAGTCAAAGCCTCTGCTGGGCTGCACTTTCCCCTTGCCTCACGTCAAAGCACCAGAAACTCTCGGCTGCACTCTGTATTTCCAGTCTCCGCTGCATCTGCCACTGTCATCTCTGCATCTCAAAAGCATCAAGCTGGGCACAATTCTTTCCAGGGAAAGCTGGAAGAGAAATAGGTAGCAGCACAAGTAGCCGCAGCTTGAACTTTCTGTTTTCAAGTGCTAACGTGAATCCGCACACAAGCGAGAGGCAGCCTGGGCGATGCGCATACCAGCTCCGTGCTCTGCTCCTTCATTGTGCCGGAGTGGAAGCGGTGTCTACTTCTCGCCCAGAGAGCACGGTGCCAGCAGAGAAATGCTCCAGGCTGCTGCCTCTGCCCAAACACGCCTGGGCTCCTCTGCACTTTCTCTCTCAGCGCTAGGTAGCAGCACATTCGGTCTGCCTTGCAGCCTGAATCTGAACCGAAAGCTTCTCAGCTAAGTCTCGCACAGAGAACAGTTTGAGGTCAACGAGCTTACGCGGAGCTTACCCTCGTCGCGTGGAAACCTGTATTTGCAGCACATCCTAGTGGTAGCCCTCTTTCCTTTCCAGCCTGCACAGCGCCGGCAGATCGCGGTGCTCTCTACACCTGCCTTCTCACTTGCAAGCACCACCGCCAAGCTTACAGCCTTGCAGGGAGCGAAGAGGCGGATAGGCGTGTCGCCCAGAAGAAGGTGCCAGGACCAAAAGATGGTCTTCCTTTCTGCTGCTCCTTGCCCGAATTGTGGTGCTGTGTTGAAAGTCTTGCCCAGCGAAAAGCTACTCCAGCAAGTGTTTCTCGCCTGACGCATTTCGCTGAGCGAGAGCTACATGCCCAGTTTGGACTCGCTGAAAGAGCAAGAAAATGCTTGTCCGTCGAGCTGAAGGAAAATCCCTGCACAGCACACCGTGGCTGCGTGCAGTGCTCACGCTGAAGAGCGGCAAAGCTCCAAGCCATGGCTGGGCTTCAGTTCTGTCCAGAGCACAGAAGGCGAAGAACCAAGCAGCTGGGCAGCGGGCTCATGTACTCAGGGGAGCCAATTTCAAATGTCCAGCCAAGAGCTGCTTCACAAGCAGCTGCAGCTGAGAATGCTCTGGCTGCTTCAGGAAGGAAGGCGCAGCCCTTGCACTCCTGGACACAAGCTGGCCAGCAGCAGGTTCCTAAACCTTCAGTGCTGCAGAGTGCATGCAGCTGGAGCACAGCCAGAAGGAGGCGTCCAGAAAGAAGGCGTTCTTCAAGTCCCCCCCTCCTCCAGGCAGCCTTGAAACTGAGCACAACACACTGCGCCTCGGCAGCTTCCTTCTCACATAGACGGACCGTCCCCTTCTTCACTCTCGCAGCTCCCTTGCCCACTTGCAGCAGCTGCTGCCAAAGAAAAAGGCTCCAGAAGTCAAAGCCTCTGCTGGGCTGCACTTTCCCCTTGCCTCACGTCAAAGCACCAGAAACTCTCCGCTGCACTCTGTATTTCCAGTCTCCGCTGCATCTGCCACTGTCATCTCTGCATCTCAAAAGCATCAAGCTGGGCACAATTCTTTCCAGGGAAAGCTGGAAGAGAAATAGGTAGCAGCACAAGTAGCCGCAGCTTGAACTTTCTGTTTTCAAGTGCTAACGTGAATCCGCACACAAGCGAGAGGCAGCCTGGGCGATGCGCATACCAGCTCCGTGCTCTGCTCCTTCATTGTGCCGGAGTGGAAGCGGTGTCTACTTCTCGCCCAGAGAGCACGGTGCCGGCAGAGAAATGCTCCAGGCTGCTGCCTCTGCCCAAACACGCCTGGCCTCTGCACTTTCTCTCTCAGCGCTAGGTAGCAGCACATTCGGTCTGCCTTGCAGCCTGAATCTGAACCGAAAGCTTCTCAGCTAAGTCTCGCACAGAGAACAGTTTGAGGTCAACGAGCTTACGCGGAGCTTACCCTCGTCGCGTGGAAACCTGTATTTGCAGCACATCCTAGTGGTAGCCCTCTTTCCTTTCCAGCCTGCACAGCGCCGGCAGATCGCGGTGCTCTCTGCACCTGCCTTCTCACTTGCAAGCACCACCGCCAAGCTTACAGCCTTGCAGGGAGCGAAGAGGCGGATAGGCGTGTCGCCCAGAAGAAGGTGCCAGGACCAAAAGATGGTCTTCCTTTCTGCTGCTCCTTGCCCGAATTGTGGTGCTGTGTTGAAAGTCTTGCCCAGCGAAAAGCTACTCCAGCAAGTGTTTCTCGCCTGACGCATTTCGCTGAGCGAGAGCTACATGCCCAGTTTGGACTCGCTGAAAGAGCAAGAAAATGCTTGTCCGTCGAGCTGAAGGAAAATCCCTGCACAGCACACCGTGGCTGCGTGCAGTGCTCACGCTGAAGAGCGGCAAAGCTCCAAGCCATGGCTGGGCTTCAGTTCTGTCCAGAGCACAGAAGGCGAAGAACCAAGCAGCTGGGCAGCGGGCTCATGTACTCAGGGGAGCCAATTTCAAATGTCCAGCCAAGAGCTGCTTCACAAGCAGCTGCAGCTGAGAATGCTCTGGCTGCTTCAGGAAGGAAGGCGCAGCCCTTGCACTCCTGGACACAAGCTGGCCAGCAGCAGGTTCCTAAACGTTCAGTGCTGCAGAGTGCATGCAGCTGGAGCACAGCCAGAAGGAGGCGTCCAGAAAGAAGGCGTTCTTCAAGTCCCCCCCTCCTCCAGGCAGCCTTGAAACTGAGCACAACACACTGCGCCTCGGCAGCTTCCTTCTCACATAGACGGACCGTCCCCTTCTTCACTCTCGCAGCTCCCTTGCCCACTTGCAGCAGCTGCTGCCAAAGAAAAAGGCTCCAGAAGTCAAAGCCTCTGCTGGGCTGCACTTTCCCCTTGCCTCACGTCAAAGCACCAGAAACTCTCCGCTGCACTCTGTATTTCCAGTCTCCGCTGCATCTGCCACTGTCATCTCTGCATCTCAAAAGCATCAAGCTGGGCACAATTCTTTCCAGGGAAAGCTGGAAGAGAAATAGGTAGCAGCACAAGTAGCCGCAGCTTGAACTTTCTGTTTTCAAGTGCTAACGTGAATCCGCACACAAGCGAGAGGCAGCCTGGGCGATGCGCATACCAGCTCCGTGCTCTGCTCCTTCATTGTGCCGGAGTGGAACCGGTGTCTACTTCTCGCCCAGAGAGCACGGTGCCAGCAGAGAAATGCTCCAGGCTGCTGCCTCTGCCCAAACACGCCTGGCCTCTGCACTTTCTCTCTCAGCGCTAGGTAGCAGCACATTCGGTCTGCCTTGTAGCCTGAATCTGAACGGAAAGCTTCTCAGCTAAGTCTCGCACAGAGAACAGTTTTAGGTCAACGAGCTTACGCGGAGCTTACCCTCGTCGCGTGGAAACCTGTATTTGCAGCACATCCTAGTGGTAGCCCTCTTTCCTTTCCAGCCTGCACAGCGCCGGCAGATGGCGGTGCTCTCTGCACCTGCCTTCTCACTTGCAAGCACCACCGCCAAGCTTACAGCCTTGCAGGGAGCGAAGAGGCGGATAGGCGTGTCGCCCAGAAGAAGGTGCCAGGACCAAAAGATGGTCTTCCTTTCTGCTGCTCCTTGCCCGAATTGTGGTGCTGTGTTGAAAGTCTTGCCCAGCGAAAAGCTACTCCAGCAAGTGTTTCTCGCCTGACGCATTTCGCTGAGCGAGAGCTACATGCCCAGTTTGGACTCGCTGAAAGAGCAAGAAAATGCTTGTCCGTCGAGCTGAAGGAAAATCCCTGCACAGCACACCGTGGCTGCGTGCAGTGCTCACGCTGAAGAGCGGCAAAGCTCCAAGCCATGGCTGGGCTTCAGTTCTGTCCAGAGCACAGAAGGCGAAGAACCAAGCAGCTGGGCACCGGGCTCATGTACTCAGGGGAGCCAATTTCAAATGTCCAGCCAAGAGCTGCTTCACAAGCAGCTGCAGCTGAGAATGCTCTGGCTGCTTCAGGAAGGAAGGCGCAGCCCTTGCACTCCTGGACACAAGCTGGCCAGCAGCAGGTTCCTAAACGTTCAGTGCTGCAGAGTGCATGCAGCTGGAGCACAGCCAGAAGGAGGCGTCCAGAAAGAAGGCGTTCTTCAAGTCCCCCCCTCCTCCAGGCAGCCTTGAAACTGAGCACAACACACTGCGCCTCGGCAGCTTCCTTCTCACATAGACGGACCGTCCCCTTCTTCACTCTCGCAGCTCCCTTGCCCACTTGCAGCAGCTGCTGCCAAAGAAAAAGGCTCCAGAAGTCAAAGCCTCTGCTGGGCTGCACTTTCCCCTTGCCTCACGTCAAAGCACCAGAAACTCTCGGCTGCACTCTGTATTTCCAGTCTCCGCTGCATCTGCCACTGTCATCTCTGCATCTCAAAAGCATCAAGCTGGGCACAATTCTTTCCAGGGAAAGCTGGAAGAGAAATAGGTAGCAGCACAAGTAGCCGCAGCTTGAACTTTCTGTTTTCAAGTGCTAACGTGAATCCGCACACAAGCGAGAGGCAGCCTGGGCGATGCGCATACCAGCTCCGTGCTCTGCTCCTTCATTGTGCCGGAGTGGAAGCGGTGTCTACTTCTCGCCCAGAGAGCACGGTGCCGGCAGAGAAATGCTCCAGGCTGCTGCCTCTGCCCAAACACGCCTGGGCTCCTCTGCACTTTCTCTCTCAGCGCTAGGTAGCAGCACATTCGGTCTGCCTTGCAGCCTGAATCTGAACCGAAAGCTTCTCAGCTAAGTCTCGCACAGAGAACAGTTTGAGGTCAACGAGCTTACGCGGAGCTTACCCTCGTCGCGTGGAAACCTGTATTTGCAGCACATCCTAGTGGTAGCCCTCTTTCCTTTCCAGCCTGCACAGCGCCGGCAGATCGCGGTGCTCTCTGCACCTGCCTTCTCACTTGCAAGCACCACCGCCAAGCTTACAGCCTTGCAGGGAGCGAAGAGGCGGATAGGCGTGTCGCCCAGAAGAAGGTGCCAGGACCAAAAGATGGTCTTCCTTTCTGCTGCTCCTTGCCCGAATTGTGGTGCTGTGTTGAAAGTCTTGCCCAGCGAAAAGCTACTCCAGCAAGTGTTTCTCGCCTGACGCATTTCGCTGAGCGAGAGCTACATGCCCAGTTTGGACTCGCTGAAAGAGCAAGAAAATGCTTGTCCGTCGAGCTGAAGGAAAATCCCTGCACAGCACACCGTGGCTGCGTGCAGTGCTCACGCTGAAGAGCGGCAAAGCTCCAAGCCATGGCTGGGCTTCAGTTCTGTCCAGAGCACAGAAGGCGAAGAACCAAGCAGCTGGGCACCGGGCTCATGTACTCAGGGGAGCCAATTTCAAATGTCCAGCCAAGAGCTGCTTCACAAGCAGCTGCAGCTGAGAATGCTCTGGCTGCTTCAGGAAGGAAGGCGCAGCCCTTGCACTCCTGGACACAAGCTGGCCAGCAGCAGGTTCCTAAACCTTCAGTGCTGCAGAGTGCATGCAGCTGGAGCACAGCCAGAAGGAGGCGTCCAGAAAGAAGGCGTTCTTCAAGTCCCCCCCTCCTCCAGGCAGCCTTGAAACTGAGCACAACACACTGCGCCTCGGCAGCTTCCTTCTCACATAGACGGACCGTCCCCTTCTTCACTCTCGCAGCTCCCTTGCCCACTTGCAGCAGCTGCTGCCAAAGAAAAAGGCTCCAGAAGTCAAAGCCTCTGCTGGGCTGCACTTTCCCCTTGCCTCACGTCAAAGCACCAGAAACTCTCGGCTGCACTCTGTATTTCCAGTCTCCGCTGCATCTGCCACTGTCATCTCTGCATCTCAAAAGCATCAAGCTGGGCACAATTCTTTCCAGGGAAAGCTGGAAGAGAAATAGGTAGCAGCACAAGTAGCCGCAGCTTGAACTTTCTGTTTTCAAGTGCTAACGTGAATCCGCACACAAGCGAGAGGCAGCCTGGGCGATGCGCATACCAGCTCCGTGCTCTGCTCCTTCATTGTGCCGGAGTGGAAGCGGTGTCTACTTCTCGCCCAGAAAGCACGGTGCCAGCAGAGAAATGCTCCAGGCTGCTGCCTCTGCCCAAACACGCCTGGCCTCTGCACTTTCTCTCTCAGCGCTAGGTAGCAGCACATTCGGTCTGCCTTGCAGCCTGAATCTGAACGGAAAGCTTCTCAGCTACGTCTCGCACAGAGAACAGTTTTAGGTCAACGAGCTTACGCGGAGCTTACCCTCGTCGCGTGGAAACCTGTATTTGCAGCACATCCTAGTGGTAGCCCTCTTTCCTTTCCAGCCTGCACAGCGCCGGCAGATCGCGGTGCTCTCTACACCTGCCTTCTCACTTGCAAGCACCACCGCCAAGCTTACAGCCTTGCAGGGAGAGAAGAGGCGGATAGGCGTGTCGCCCAGAAGAAGGTGCCAGGACCAAAAGATGGTCTTCCTTTCTGCTGCTCCTTGCCCGAATTGTGGTGCTGTGTTGAAAGTCTTGCCCAGCGAAAAGCTACTCCAGCAAGTGTTTCTCGCCTGACGCATTTCGCTGAGCGAGAGCTACATGCCCAGTTTGGACTCGCTGAAAGAGCAAGAAAATGCTTGTCCGTCGAGCTGAAGGAAAATCCCTGCACAGCACACCGTGGCTGCGTGCAGTGCTCACGCTGAAGAGCGGCAAAGCTCCAAGCCATGGCTGGGCTTCAGTTCTGTCCAGAGCACAGAAGGCGAAGAACCAAGCAGCTGGGCACCGGGCTCATGTACTCAGGGGAGCCAATTTCAAATGTCCAGCCAAGAGCTGCTTCACAAGCAGCTGCAGCTGAGAATGCTCTGGCTGCTTCAGGAAGGAAGGCGCAGCCCTTGCACTCCTGGACACAAGCTGGCCAGCAGCAGGTTCCTAAACCTTCAGTGCTGCAGAGTGCATGCAGCTGGAGCACAGCCAGAAGGAGGCGTCCAGAAAGAAGGCGTTCTTCAAGTCCCCCCCTCCTCCAGGCAGCCTTGAAACTGAGCACAACACACTGCGCCTCGGCAGCTTCCTTCTCACATAGACGGACCGTCCCCTTCTTCACTCTCGCAGCTCCCTTGCCCACTTGCAGCAGCTGCTGCCAAAGAAAAAGGCTCCGGAAGTCAAAGCCTCTGCTGGGCTGCACTTTCCCCTTGCCTCACGTCAAAGCACCAGAAACTCTCGGCTGCACTCTGTATTTCCAGTCTCCGCTGCATCTGCCACTGTCATCTCTGCATCTCAAAAGCATCAAGCTGGGCACAATTCTTTCCAGGGAAAGCTGGAAGAGAAATAGGTAGCAGCACAAGTAGCCGCAGCTTGAACTTTCTGTTTTCAAGTGCTAACGTGAATCCGCACACAAGCGAGAGGCATCCTGGGCGATGCGCATACCAGCTCCGTGCTCTGCTCCTTCATTGTGCCGGAGTGGAACCGGTGTCTACTTCTCGCCCAGAGAGCACGGTGCCGGCAGAGAAATGCTCCAGGCTGCTGCCTCTGCCCAAACACGCCTGGCCTCTGCACTTTCTCTCTCAGCGCTAGGTAGCAGCACATTCGGTCTGCCTTGTAGCCTGAATCTGAACGGAAAGCTTCTCAGCTACGTCTCGCACAGAGAACAGTTTTAGGTCAACGAGCTTACGCGGAGCTTACCCTCGACGCGTGGAAACCTGTATTTGCAGCACATCCTAGTGGTAGCCCTCTTTCCTTTCCAGCCTGCACAGCGCCGGCAGATCGCGGTGCTCTCTACACCTGCCTTCTCACTTGCAAGCACCACCGCCAAGCTTACAGCCTTGCAGGGAGCGAAGAGGCGGATAGGCGTGTCGCCCAGAAGAAGGTGCCAGGACCAAAAGATGGTCTTCCTTTCTGCTGCTCCTTGCCCGAATTGTGGTGCTGTGTTGAAAGTCTTGCCCAGCGAAAAGCTACTCCAGCAAGTGTTTCTCGCCTGACGCATTTCGCTGAGCGAGAGCTACATGCCCAGTTTGGACTCGCTGAAAGAGCAAGAAAATGCTTGTCCGTCGAGCTGAAGGAAAATCCCTGCACAGCACACCGTGGCTGCGTGCAGTGCTCACGCTGAAGAGCGGCAAAGCTCCAAGCCATGGCTGGGCTTCAGTTCTGTCCAGAGCACAGAAGGCGAAGAACCAAGCAGCTGGGCAGCGGGCTCATGTACTCAGGGGAGCCAATTTCAAATGTCCAGCCAAGAGCTGCTTCACAAGCAGCTGCAGCTGAGAATGCTCTGGCTGCTTCAGGAAGGAAGGCGCAGCCCTTGCACTCCTGGACACAAGCTGGCCAGCAGCAGGTTCCTAAACCTTCAGTGCTGCAGAGTGCATGCAGCTGGAGCACAGCCAGAAGGAGGCGTCCAGAAAGAAGGCGTTCTTCAAGTCCCCCCCTCCTCCAGGCAGCCTTGAAACTGAGCACAACACACTGCGCCTCGGCAGCTTCCTTCTCACATAGACGGACCGTCCCCTTCTTCACTCTCGCAGCTCCCTTGCCCACTTGCAGCAGCTGCTGCCAAAGAAAAAGGCTCCGGAAGTCAAAGCCTCTGCTGGGCTGCACTTTCCCCTTGCCTCACGTCAAAGCACCAGAAACTCTCGGCTGCACTCTGTATTTCCAGTCTCCGCTGCATCTGCCACTGTCATCTCTGCATCTCAAAAGCATCAAGCTGGGCACAATTCTTTCCAGGGAAAGCTGGAAGAGAAATAGGTAGCAGCACAAGTAGCCGCAGCTTGAACTTTCTGTTTTCAAGTGCTAACGTGAATCCGCACACAAGCGAGAGGCAGCCTGGGCGATGCGCATACCAGCTCCGTGCTCTGCTCCTTCATTGTGCCGGAGTGGAAGCGGTGTCTACTTCTCGCCCAGAGAGCACGGTGCCGGCAGAGAAATGCTCCAGGCTGCTGCCTCTGCCCAAACACGCCTGGCCTCTGCACTTTCTCTCTCAGCGCTAGGTAGCAGCACATTCGGTCTGCCTTGTAGCCTGAATCTGAACGGAAAGCTTCTCAGCTAAGTCTCGCACAGAGAACAGTTTTAGGTCAACGAGCTTACGCGGAGCTTACCCTCGTCGCGTGGAAACCTGTATTTGCAGCACATCCTAGTGGTAGCCCTCTTTCCTTTCCAGCCTGCACAGCGCCGGCAGATCGCGGTGCTCTCTGCACCTGCCTTCTCACTTGCAAGCACCACCGCCAAGCTTACAGCCTTGCAGGGAGCGAAGAGGCGGATAGGCGTGTCGCCCAGAAGAAGGTGCCAGGACCAAAAGATGGTCTTCCTTTCTGCTGCTCCTTGCCCGAATTGTGGTGCTGTGTTGAAAGTCTTGCCCAGCGAAAAGCTACTCCAGCAAGTGTTTCTCGCCTGACGCATTTCGCTGAGCGAGAGCTACATGCCCAGTTTGGACTCGCTGAAAGAGCAAGAAAATGCTTGTCCGTCGAGCTGAAGGAAAATCCCTGCACAGCACACCGTGGCTGCGTGCAGTGCTCACGCTGAAGAGCGGCAAAGCTCCAAGCCATGGCTGGGCTTCAGTTCTGTCCAGAGCACAGAAGGCGAAGAACCAAGCAGCTGGGCACCGGGCTCATGTACTCAGGGGAGCCAATTTCAAATGTCCAGCCAAGAGCTGCTTCACAAGCAGCTGCAGCTGAGAATGCTCTGGCTGCTTCAGGAAGGAAGGCGCAGCCCTTGCACTCCTGGACACAAGCTGGCCAGCAGCAGGTTCCTAAACCTTCAGTGCTGCAGAGTGCATGCAGCTGGAGCACAGCCAGAAGGAGGCGTCCAGAAAGAAGGCGTTCTTCAAGTCCTCCCCTCCTCCAGGCAGCCTTGAAACTGAGCACAACACACTGCGCCTCGGCAGCTTCCTTCTCACATAGACGGACCGTCCCCTTCTTCACTCTCGCAGCTCCCTTGCCCACTTGCAGCAGCTGCTGCCAAAGAAAAAGGCTCCAGAAGTCAAAGCCTCTGCTGGGCTGCACTTTCCCCTTGCCTCACGTCAAAGCACCAGAAACTCTCCGCTGCACTCTGTATTTCCAGTCTCCGCTGCATCTGCCACTGTCATCTCTGCATCTCAAAAGCATCAAGCTGGGCACAATTCTTTCCAGGGAAAGCTGGAAGAGAAATAGGTAGCAGCACAAGTAGCCGCAGCTTGAACTTTCTGTTTTCAAGTGCTAACGTGAATCCGCACACAAGCGAGAGGCAGCCTGGGCGATGCGCATACCAGCTCCGTGCTCTGCTCCTTCATTGTGCCGGAGTGGAAGCGGTGTCTACTTCTCGCCCAGAGAGCACGGTGCCGGCAGAGAAATGCTCCAGGCTGCTGCCTCTGCCCAAACACGCCTGGCCTCTGCACTTTCTCTCTCAGCGCTAGGTAGCAGCACATTCGGTCTGCCTTGCAGCCTGAATCTGAACGGAAAGCTTCTCAGCTAAGTCTCGCACAGAGAACAGTTTGAGGTCAACGAGCTTACGCGGAGCTTACCCTCGACGCGTGGAAACCTGTATTTGCAGCACATCCTAGTGGTAGCCCTCTTTCCTTTCCAGCCTGCACAGCGCCGGCAGATCGCGGTGCTCTCTGCACCTGCCTTCTCACTTGCAAGCACCACCGCCAAGCTTACAGCCTTGCAGGGAGAGAAGAGGCGGATAGGCGTGTCGCCCAGAAGAAGGTGCCAGGACCAAAAGATGGTCTTCCTTTCTGCTGCTCCTTGCCCGAATTGTGGTGCTGTGTTGAAAGTCTTGCCCAGCGAAAAGCTACTCCAGCAAGTGTTTCTCGCCTGACGCATTTCGCTGAGCGAGAGCTACATGCCCAGTTTGGACTCGCTGAAAGAGCAAGAAAATGCTTGTCCGTCGAGCTGAAGGAAAATCCCTGCACAGCACACCGTGGCTGCGTGCAGTGCTCACGCTGAAGAGCGGCAAAGCTCCAAGCCATGGCTGGGCTTCAGTTCTGTCCAGAGCACAGAAGGCGAAGAACCAAGCAGCTGGGCAGCGGGCTCATGTACTCAGGGGAGCCAATTTCAAATGTCCAGCCAAGAGCTGCTTCACAAGCAGCTGCAGCTGAGAATGCTCTGGCTGCTTCAGGAAGGAAGGCGCAGCCCTTGCACTCCTGGACACAAGCTGGCCAGCAGCAGGTTCCTAAACCTTCAGTGCTGCAGAGTGCATGCAGCTGGAGCACAGCCAGAAGGAGGCGTCCAGAAAGAAGGCGTTCTTCAAGTCCCCCCCTCCTCCAGGCAGCCTTGAAACTGAGCACAACACACTGCGCCTCGGCAGCTTCCTTCTCACATAGACGGACCGTCCCCTTCTTCACTCTCGCAGCTCCCTTGCCCACTTGCAGCAGCTGCTGCCAAAGAAAAAGGCTCCGGAAGTCAAAGCCTCTGCTGGGCTGCACTTTCCCCTTGCCTCACGTCAAAGCACCAGAAACTCTCGGCTGCACTCTGTATTTCCAGTCTCCGCTGCATCTGCCACTGTCATCTCTGCATCTCAAAAGCATCAAGCTGGGCACAATTCTTTCCAGGGAAAGCTGGAAGAGAAATAGGTAGCAGCACAAGTAGCCGCAGCTTGAACTTTCTGTTTTCAAGTGCTAACGTGAATCCGCACACAAGCGAGAGGCAGCCTGGGCGATGCGCATACCAGCTCCGTGCTCTGCTCCTTCATTGTGCCGGAGTGGAAGCGGTGTCTACTTCTCGCCCAGAGAGCACGGTGCCGGCAGAGAAATGCTCCAGGCTGCTGCCTCTGCCCAAACACGCCTGGCCTCTGCACTTTCTCTCTCAGCGCTAGGTAGCAGCACATTCGGTCTGCCTTGCAGCCTGAATCTGAACGGAAAGCTTCTCAGCTACGTCTCGCACAGAGAACAGTTTTAGGTCAACGAGCTTACGCGGAGCTTACCCTCGTCGCGTGGAAACCTGTATTTGCAGCACATCCTAGTGGTAGCCCTCTTTCCTTTCCAGCCTGCACAGCGCCGGCAGATCGCGGTGCTCTCTGCACCTGCCTTCTCACTTGCAAGCACCACCGCCAAGCTTACAGCCTTGCAGGGAGAGAAGAGGCGGATAGGCGTGTCGCCCAGAAGAAGGTGCCAGGACCAAAAGATGGTCTTCCTTTCTGCTGCTCCTTGCCCGAATTGTGGTGCTGTGTTGAAAGTCTTGCCCAGCGAAAAGCTACTCCAGCAAGTGTTTCTCGCCTGACGCATTTCGCTGAGCGAGAGCTACATGCCCAGTTTGGACTCGCTGAAAGAGCAAGAAAATGCTTGTCCGTCGAGCTGAAGGAAAATCCCTGCACAGCACACCGTGGCTGCGTGCAGTGCTCACGCTGAAGAGCGGCAAAGCTCCAAGCCATGGCTGGGCTTCAGTTCTGTCCAGAGCACAGAAGGCGAAGAACCAAGCAGCTGGGCAGCGGGCTCATGTACTCAGGGGAGCCAATTTCAAATGTCCAGCCAAGAGCTGCTTCACAAGCAGCTGCAGCTGAGAATGCTCTGGCTGCTTCAGGAAGGAAGGCGCAGCCCTTGCACTCCTGGACACAAGCTGGCCAGCAGCAGGTTCCTAAACCTTCAGTGCTGCAGAGTGCATGCAGCTGGAGCACAGCCAGAAGGAGGCGTCCAGAAAGAAGGCGTTCTTCAAGTACCCCACCTCCTCCAGGCAGCCTTGAAACTGAGCACAACACACTGCGCCTCGGCAGCTTCCTTCTCACATAGACGGACCGTCCCCTTCTTCACTCTCGCAGCTCCCTTGCCCACTTGCAGCAGCTGCTGCCAAAGAAAAAGGCTCCGGAAGTCAAAGCCTCTGCTGGGCTGCACTTTCCCCTTGCCTCACGTCAAAGCACCAGAAACTCTCCGCTGCACTCTGTATTTCCAGTCTCCGCTGCATCTGCCACTGTCATCTCTGCATCTCAAAAGCATCAAGCTGGGCACAATTCTTTCCAGGGAAAGCTGGAAGAGAAATAGGTAGCAGCACAAGTAGCCGCAGCTTGAACTTTCTGTTTTCAAGTGCTAACGTGAATCCGCACACAAGCGAGAGGCAGCCTGGGCGATGCGCATACCAGCTCCGTGCTCTGCTCCTTCATTGTGCCGGAGTGGAAGCGGTGTCTACTTCTCGCCCAGAGAGCACGGTGCCGGCAGAGAAATGCTCCAGGCTGCTGCCTCTGCCCAAACACGCCTGGCCTCTGCACTTTCTCTCTCAGCGCTAGGTAGCAGCACATTCGGTCTGCCTTGTAGCCTGAATCTGAACGGAAAGCTTCTCAGCTACGTCTCGCACAGAGAACAGTTTTAGGTCAACGAGCTTACGCGGAGCTTACCCTCGACGCGTGGAAACCTGTATTTGCAGCACATCCTAGTGGTAGCCCTCTTTCCTTTCCAGCCTGCACAGCGCCGGCAGATCGCGGTGCTCTCTACACCTGCCTTCTCACTTGCAAGCACCACCGCCAAGCTTACAGCCTTGCAGGGAGAGAAGAGGCGGATAGGCGTGTCGCCCAGAAGAAGGTGCCAGGACCAAAAGATGGTCTTCCTTTCTGCTGCTCCTTGCCCGAATTGTGGTGCTGTGTTGAAAGTCTTGCCCAGCGAAAAGCTACTCCAGCAAGTGTTTCTCGCCTGACGCATTTCGCTGAGCGAGAGCTACATGCCCAGTTTGGACTCGCTGAAAGAGCAAGAAAATGCTTGTCCGTCGAGCTGAAGGAAAATCCCTGCACAGCACACCGTGGCTGCGTGCAGTGCTCACGCTGAAGAGCGGCAAAGCTCCAAGCCATGGCTGGGCTTCAGTTCTGTCCAGAGCACAGAAGGCGAAGAACCAAGCAGCTGGGCAGCGGGCTCATGTACTCAGGGGAGCCAATTTCAAATGTCCAGCCAAGAGCTGCTTCACAAGCAGCTGCAGCTGAGAATGCTCTGGCTGCTTCAGGAAGGAAGGCGCAGCCCTTGCACTCCTGGACACAAGCTGGCCAGCAGCAGGTTCCTAAACCTTCAGTGCTGCAGAGTGCATGCAGCTGGAGCACAGCCAGAAGGAGGCGTCCAGAAAGAAGGCGTTCTTCAAGTCCCCCCCTCCTCCAGGCAGCCTTGAAACTGAGCACAACACACTGCGCCTCGGCAGCTTCCTTCTCACATACACGGACCGTCCCCTTCTTCACTCTCGCAGCTCCCTTGCCCACTTGCAGCAGCTGCTGCCAAAGAAAAAGGCTCCGGAAGTCAAAGCCTCTGCTGGGCTGCACTTTCCCCTTGCCTCACGTCAAAGCACCAGAAACTCTCCGCTGCACTCTGTATTTCCAGTCTCCGCTGCATCTGCCACTGTCATCTCTGCATCTCAAAAGCATCAAGCTGGGCACAATTCTTTCCAGGGAAAGCTGGAAGAGAAATAGGTAGCAGCACAAGTAGCCGCAGCTTGAACTTTCTGTTTTCAAGTGCTAACGTGAATCCGCACACAAGCGAGAGGCAGCCTGGGCGATGCGCATACCAGCTCCGTGCTCTGCTCCTTCATTGTGCCGGAGTGGAACCGGTGTCTACTTCTCGCCCAGAGAGCACGGTGCCAGCAGAGAAATGCTCCAGGCTGCTGCCTCTGCCCAAACACGCCTGGCCTCTGCACTTTCTCTCTCAGCGCTAGGTAGCAGCACATTCGGTCTGCCTTGTAGCCTGAATCTGAATGGAAAGCTTCTCAGCTAAGTCTCGCACAGAGAACAGTTTTAGGTCAACGAGCTTACGCGGAGCTTACCCTCGACGCGTGGAAACCTGTATTTGCAGCACATCCTAGTGGTAGCCCTCTTTCCTTTCCAGCCTGCACAGCGCCGGCAGATCGCGGTGCTCTCTACACCTGCCTTCTCACTTGCAAGCACCACCGCCAAGCTTACAGCCTTGCAGGGAGCGAAGAGGCGGATAGGCGTGTCGCCCAGAAGAAGGTGCCAGGACCAAAAGATGGTCTTCCTTTCTGCTGCTCCTTGCCCGAATTGTGGTGCTGTGTTGAAAGTCTTGCCCAGCGAAAAGCTACTCCAGCAAGTGTTTCTCGCCTGACGCATTTCGCTGAGCGAGAGCTACATGCCCAGTTTGGACTCGCTGAAAGAGCAAGAAAATGCTTGTCCGTCGAGCTGAAGGAAAATCCCTGCACAGCACACCGTGGCTGCGTGCAGTGCTCACGCTGAAGAGCGGCAAAGCTCCAAGCCATGGCTGGGCTTCAGTTCTGTCCAGAGCACAGAAGGCGAAGAACCAAGCAGCTGGGCAGCGGGCTCATGTACTCAGGGGAGCCAATTTCAAATGTCCAGCCAAGAGCTGCTTCACAAGCAGCTGCAGCTGAGAATGCTCTGGCTGCTTCAGGAAGGAAGGCGCAGCCCTTGCACTCCTGGACACAAGCTGGCCAGCAGCAGGTTCCTAAACCTTCAGTGCTGCAGAGTGCATGCAGCTGGAGCACAGCCAGAAGGAGGCGTCCAGAAAGAAGGCGTTCTTCAAGTCCCCCCCTCCTCCAGGCAGCCTTGAAACTGAGCACAACACACTGCGCCTCGGCAGCTTCCTTCTCACATAGACGGACCGTCCCCTTCTTCACTCTCGCAGCTCCCTTGCCCACTTGCAGCAGCTGCTGCCAAAGAAAAAGGCTCCAGAAGTCAAAGCCTCTGCTGGGCTGCACTTTCCCCTTGCCTCACGTCAAAGCACCAGAAACTCTCGGCTGCACTCTGTATTTCCAGTCTCCGCTGCATCTGCCACTGTCATCTCTGCATCTCAAAAGCATCAAGCTGGGCACAATTCTTTCCAGGGAAAGCTGGAAGAGAAATAGGTAGCAGCACAAGTAGCCGCAGCTTGAACTTTCTGTTTTCAAGTGCTAACGTGAATCCGCACACAAGCGAGAGGCAGCCTGGGCGATGCGCATACCAGCTCCGTGCTCTGCTCCTTCATTGTGCCGGAGTGGAAGCGGTGTCTACTTCTCGCCCAGAGAGCACGGTGCCGGCAGAGAAATGCTCCAGGCTGCTGCCTCTGCCCAAACACGCCTGGCCTCTGCACTTTCTCTCTCAGCGCTAGGTAGCAGCACATTCGGTCTGCCTTGCAGCCTGAATCTGAACGGAAAGCTTCTCAGCTACGTCTCGCACAGAGAACAGTTTTAGGTCAACGAGCTTACGCGGAGCTTACCCTCGTCGCGTGGAAACCTGTATTTGCAGCACATCCTAGTGGTAGCCCTCTTTCCTTTCCAGCCTGCACAGCGCCGGCAGATCGCGGTGCTCTCTACACCTGCCTTCTCACTTGCAAGCACCACCGCCAAGCTTACAGCCTTGCAGGGAGCGAAGAGGCGGATAGGCGTGTCGCCCAGAAGAAGGTGCCAGGACCAAAAGATGGTCTTCCTTTCTGCTGCTCCTTGCCCGAATTGTGGTGCTGTGTTGAAAGTCTTGCCCAGCGAAAAGCTACTCCAGCAAGTGTTTCTCGCCTGACGCATTTCGCTGAGCGAGAGCTACATGCCCAGTTTGGACTCGCTGAAAGAGCAAGAAAATGCTTGTCCGTCGAGCTGAAGGAAAATCCCTGCACAGCACACCGTGGCTGCGTGCAGTGCTCACGCTGAAGAGCGGCAAAGCTCCAAGCCATGGCTGGGCTTCAGTTCTGTCCAGAGCACAGAAGGCGAAGAACCAAGCAGCTGGGCACCGGGCTCATGTACTCAGGGGAGCCAATTTCAAATGTCCAGCCAAGAGCTGCTTCACAAGCAGCTGCAGCTGAGAATGCTCTGGCTGCTTCAGGAAGGAAGGCGCAGCCCTTGCACTCCTGGACACAAGCTGGCCAGCAGCAGGTTCCTAAACGTTCAGTGCTGCAGAGTGCATGCAGCTGGAGCACAGCCAGAAGGAGGCGTCCAGAAAGAAGGCGTTCTTCAAGTCCCCCCCTCCTCCAGGCAGCCTTGAAACTGAGCACAACACACTGCGCCTCGGCAGCTTCCTTCTCACATAGACGGACCGTCCCCTTCTTCACTCTCGCAGCTCCCTTGCCCACTTGCAGCAGCTGCTGCCAAAGAAAAAGGCTCCGGAAGTCAAAGCCTCTGCTGGGCTGCACTTTCCCCTTGCCTCACGTCAAAGCACCAGAAACTCTCGGCTGCACTCTGTATTTCCAGTCTCCGCTGCATCTGCCACTGTCATCTCTGCATCTCAAAAGCATCAAGCTGGGCACAATTCTTTCCAGGGAAAGCTGGAAGAGAAATAGGTAGCAGCACAAGTAGCCGCAGCTTGAACTTTCTGTTTTCAAGTGCTAACGTGAATCCGCACACAAGCGAGAGGCAGCCTGGGCGATGCGCATACCAGCTCCGTGCTCTGCTCCTTCATTGTGCCGGAGTGGAAGCGGTGTCTACTTCTCGCCCAGAGAGCACGGTGCCAGCAGAGAAATGCTCCAGGCTGATGCCTCTGCCCAAACACGCCTGGCCTCTGCACTTTCTCTCTCAGCGCTAGGTAGCAGCACATTCGGTCTGCCTTGCAGCCTGAATCTGAACGGAAAGCTTCTCAGCTAAGTCTCGCACAGAGAACAGTTTTAGGTCAACGAGCTTACGCGGAGCTTACCCTCGACGCGTGGAAACCTGTATTTGCAGCACATCCTAGTGGTAGCCCTCTTTCCTTTCCAGCCTGCACAGCGCCGGCAGATCGCGGTGCTCTCTACACCTGCCTTCTCACTTGCAAGCACCACCGCCAAGCTTACAGCCTTGCAGGGAGCGAAGAGGCGGATAGGCGTGTCGCCCAGAAGAAGGTGCCAGGACCAAAAGATGGTCTTCCTTTCTGCTGCTCCTTGCCCGAATTGTGGTGCTGTGTTGAAAGTCTTGCCCAGCGAAAAGCTACTCCAGCAAGTGTTTCTCGCCTGACGCATTTCGCTGAGCGAGAGCTACATGCCCAGTTTGGACTCGCTGAAAGAGCAAGAAAATGCTTGTCCGTCGAGCTGAAGGAAAATCCCTGCACAGCACACCGTGGCTGCGTGCAGTGCTCACGCTGAAGAGCGGCAAAGCTCCAAGCCATGGCTGGGCTTCAGTTCTGTCCAGAGCACAGAAGGCGAAGAACCAAGCAGCTGGGCACCGGGCTCATGTACTCAGGGGAGCCAATTTCAAATGTCCAGCCAAGAGCTGCTTCACAAGCAGCTGCAGCTGAGAATGCTCTGGCTGCTTCAGGAAGGAAGGCGCAGCCCTTGCACTCCTGGACACAAGCTGGCCAGCAGCAGGTTCCTAAACCTTCAGTGCTGCAGAGTGCATGCAGCTGGAGCACAGCCAGAAGGAGGCGTCCAGAAAGAAGGCGTTCTTCAAGTCCCCCCCTCCTCCAGGCAGCCTTGAAACTGAGCACAACACACTGCGCCTCGGCAGCTTCCTTCTCACATAGACGGACCGTCCCCTTCTTCACTCTCGCAGCTCCCTTGCCCACTTGCAGCAGCTGCTGCCAAAGAAAAAGGCTCCAGAAGTCAAAGCCTCTGCTGGGCTGCACTTTCCCCTTGCCTCACGTCAAAGCACCAGAAACTCTCGGCTGCACTCTGTATTTCCAGTCTCCGCTGCATCTGCCACTGTCATCTCTGCATCTCAAAAGCATCAAGCTGGGCACAATTCTTTCCAGGGAAAGCTGGAAGAGAAATAGGTAGCAGCACAAGTAGCCGCAGCTTGAACTTTCTGTTTTCAAGTGCTAACGTGAATCCGCACACAAGCGAGAGGCAGCCTGGGCGATGCGCATACCAGCTCCGTGCTCTGCTCCTTCATTGTGCCGGAGTGGAAGCGGTGTCTACTTCTCGCCCAGAAAGCACGGTGCCAGCAGAGAAATGCTCCAGGCTGCTGCCTCTGCCCAAACACGCCTGGCCTCTGCACTTTCTCTCTCAGCGCTAGGTAGCAGCACATTCGGTCTGCCTTGCAGCCTGAATCTGAACGGAAAGCTTCTCAGCTACGTCTCGCACAGAGAACAGTTTGAGGTCAACGAGCTTACGCGGAGCTTACCCTCGTCGCGTGGAAACCTGTATTTGCAGCACATCCTAGTGGTAGCCCTCTTTCCTTTCCAGCCTGCACAGCGCCGGCAGATCGCGGTGCTCTCTACACCTGCCTTCTCACTTGCAAGCACCACCGCCAAGCTTACAGCCTTGCAGGGAGAGAAGAGGCGGATAGGCGTGTCGCCCAGAAGAAGGTGCCAGGACCAAAAGATGGTCTTCCTTTCTGCTGCTCCTTGCCCGAATTGTGGTGCTGTGTTGAAAGTCTTGCCCAGCGAAAAGCTACTCCAGCAAGTGTTTCTCGCCTGACGCATTTCGCTGAGCGAGAGCTACATGCCCAGTTTGGACTCGCTGAAAGAGCAAGAAAATGCTTGTCCGTCGAGCTGAAGGAAAATCCCTGCACAGCACACCGTGGCTGCGTGCAGTGCTCACGCTGAAGAGCGGCAAAGCTCCAAGCCATGGCTGGGCTTCAGTTCTGTCCAGAGCACAGAAGGCGAAGAACCAAGCAGCTGGGCACCGGGCTCATGTACTCAGGGGAGCCAATTTCAAATGTCCAGCCAAGAGCTGCTTCACAAGCAGCTGCAGCTGAGAATGCTCTGGCTGCTTCAGGAAGGAAGGCGCAGCCCTTGCACTCCTGGACACAAGCTGGCCAGCAGCAGGTTCCTAAACCTTCAGTGCTGCAGAGTGCATGCAGCTGGAGCACAGCCAGAAGGAGGCGTCCAGAAAGAAGGCGTTCTTCAAGTACCCCACCTCCTCCAGGCAGCCTTGAAACTGAGCACAACACACTGCGCCTCGGCAGCTTCCTTCTCACATAGACGGACCGTCCCCTTCTTCACTCTCGCAGCTCCCTTGCCCACTTGCAGCAGCTGCTGCCAAAGAAAAAGGCTCCGGAAGTCAAAGCCTCTGCTGGGCTGCACTTTCCCCTTGCCTCACGTCAAAGCACCAGAAACTCTCCGCTGCACTCTGTATTTCCAGTCTCCGCTGCATCTGCCACTGTCATCTCTGCATCTCAAAAGCATCAAGCTGGGCACAATTCTTTCCAGGGAAAGCTGGAAGAGAAATAGGTAGCAGCACAAGTAGCCGCAGCTTGAACTTTCTGTTTTCAAGTGCTAACGTGAATCCGCACACAAGCGAGAGGCAGCCTGGGCGATGCGCATACCAGCTCCGTGCTCTGCTCCTTCATTGTGCCGGAGTGGAAGCGGTGTCTACTTCTCGCCCAGAGAGCACGGTGCCGGCAGAGAAATGCTCCAGGCTGCTGCCTCTGCCCAAACACGCCTGGCCTCTGCACTTTCTCTCTCAGCGCTAGGTAGCAGCACATTCGGTCTGCCTTGTAGCCTGAATCTGAACGGAAAGCTTCTCAGCTACGTCTCGCACAGAGAACAGTTTTAGGTCAACGAGCTTACGCGGAGCTTACCCTCGACGCGTGGAAACCTGTATTTGCAGCACATCCTAGTGGTAGCCCTCTTTCCTTTCCAGCCTGCACAGCGCCGGCAGATCGCGGTGCTCTCTACACCTGCCTTCTCACTTGCAAGCACCACCGCCAAGCTTACAGCCTTGCAGGGAGAGAAGAGGCGGATAGGCGTGTCGCCCAGAAGAAGGTGCCAGGACCAAAAGATGGTCTTCCTTTCTGCTGCTCCTTGCCCGAATTGTGGTGCTGTGTTGAAAGTCTTGCCCAGCGAAAAGCTACTCCAGCAAGTGTTTCTCGCCTGACGCATTTCGCTGAGCGAGAGCTACATGCCCAGTTTGGACTCGCTGAAAGAGCAAGAAAATGCTTGTCCGTCGAGCTGAAGGAAAATCCCTGCACAGCACACCGTGGCTGCGTGCAGTGCTCACGCTGAAGAGCGGCAAAGCTCCAAGCCATGGCTGGGCTTCAGTTCTGTCCAGAGCACAGAAGGCGAAGAACCAAGCAGCTGGGCACCGGGCTCATGTACTCAGGGGAGCCAATTTCAAATGTCCAGCCAAGAGCTGCTTCACAAGCAGCTGCAGCTGAGAATGCTCTGGCTGCTTCAGGAAGGAAGGCGCAGCCCTTGCACTCCTGGACACAAGCTGGCCAGCAGCAGGTTCCTAAACGTTCAGTGCTGCAGAGTGCATGCAGCTGGAGCACAGCCAGAAGGAGGCGTCCAGAAAGAAGGCGTTCTTCAAGTCCCCCCCTCCTCCAGGCAGCCTTGAAACTGAGCACAACACACTGCGCCTCGGCAGCTTCCTTCTCACATAGACGGACCGTCCCCTTCTTCACTCTCGCAGCTCCCTTGCCCACTTGCAGCAGCTGCTGCCAAAGAAAAAGGCTCCGGAAGTCAAAGCCTCTGCTGGGCTGCACTTTCCCCTTGCCTCACGTCAAAGCACCAGAAACTCTCGGCTGCACTCTGTATTTCCAGTCTCCGCTGCATCTGCCACTGTCATCTCTGCATCTCAAAAGCATCAAGCTGGGCACAATTCTTTCCAGGGAAAGCTGGAAGAGAAATAGGTAGCAGCACAAGTAGCCGCAGCTTGAACTTTCTGTTTTCAAGTGCTAACGTGAATCCGCACACAAGCGAGAGGCAGCCTGGGCGATGCGCATACCAGCTCCGTGCTCTGCTCCTTCATTGTGCCGGAGTGGAAGCGGTGTCTACTTCTCGCCCAGAGAGCACGGTGCCAGCAGAGAAATGCTCCAGGCTGCTGCCTCTGCCCAAACACGCCTGGCCTCTGCACTTTCTCTCTCAGCGCTAGGTAGCAGCACATTCGGTCTGCCTTGTAGCCTGAATCTGAATGGAAAGCTTCTCAGCTAAGTCTCGCACAGAGAACAGTTTTAGGTCAACGAGCTTACGCGGAGCTTACCCTCGACGCGTGGAAACCTGTATTTGCAGCACATCCTAGTGGTAGCCCTCTTTCCTTTCCAGCCTGCACAGCGCCGGCAGATCGCGGTGCTCTCTACACCTGCCTTCTCACTTGCAAGCACCACCGCCAAGCTTACAGCCTTGCAGGGAGCGAAGAGGCGGATAGGCGTGTCGCCCAGAAGAAGGTGCCAGGACCAAAAGATGGTCTTCCTTTCTGCTGCTCCTTGCCCGAATTGTGGTGCTGTGTTGAAAGTCTTGCCCAGCGAAAAGCTACTCCAGCAAGTGTTTCTCGCCTGACGCATTTCGCTGAGCGAGAGCTACATGCCCAGTTTGGACTCGCTGAAAGAGCAAGAAAATGCTTGTCCGTCGAGCTGAAGGAAAATCCCTGCACAGCACACCGTGGCTGCGTGCAGTGCTCACGCTGAAGAGCGGCAAAGCTCCAAGCCATGGCTGGGCTTCAGTTCTGTCCAGAGCACAGAAGGCGAAGAACCAAGCAGCTGGGCACCGGGCTCATGTACTCAGGGGAGCCAATTTCAAATGTCCAGCCAAGAGCTGCTTCACAAGCAGCTGCAGCTGAGAATGCTCTGGCTGCTTCAGGAAGGAAGACGCAGCCCATGCACTCCTGGACACAAGCTGGCCAGCAGCAGGTTCCTAAACCTTCAGTGCTGCAGAGTGCATGCAGCTGGAGCACAGCCAGAAGGAGGCGTCCAGAAAGAAGGCGTTCTTCAAGTCCCCCCCTCCTCCAGGCAGCCTTGAAACTGAGCACAACACACTGCGCCTCGGCAGCTTCCTTCTCACATAGACGGACCGTCCCCTTCTTCACTCTCGCAGCTCCCTTGCCCACTTGCAGCAGCTGCTGCCAAAGAAAAAGGCTCCAGAAGTCAAAGCCTCTGCTGGGCTGCACTTTCCCCTTGCCTCACGTCAAAGCACCAGAAACTCTCGGCTGCACTCTGTATTTCCAGTCTCCGCTGCATCTGCCACTGTCATCTCTGCATCTCAAAAGCATCAAGATGGGCACAATTCTTTCCAGGGAAAGCTGGAAGAGAAATAGGTAGCAGCACAAGTAGCCGCAGCTTGAACTTTCTGTTTTCAAGTGCTAACGTGAATCCGCACACAAGCGAGAGGCAGCCTGGGCGATGCGCATACCAGCTCCGTGCTCTGCTCCTTCATTGTGCCGGAGTGGAAGCGGTGTCTACTTCTCGCCCAGAGAGCACGGTGCCGGCAGAGAAATGCTCCAGGCTGCTGCCTCTGCCCAAACACGCCTGGCCTCTGCACTTTCTCTCTCAGCGCTAGGTAGCAGCACATTCGGTCTGCCTTGCAGCCTGAATCTGAACGGAAAGCTTCTCAGCTACGTCTCGCACAGAGAACAGTTTTAGGTCAACGAGCTTACGCGGAGCTTACCCTCGTCGCGTGGAAACCTGTATTTGCAGCACATCCTAGTGGTAGCCCTCTTTCCTTTCCAGCCTGCACAGCGCCGGCAGATCGCGGTGCTCTCTACACCTGCCTTCTCACTTGCAAGCACCACCGCCAAGCTTACAGCCTTGCAGGGAGAGAAGAGGCGGATAGGCGTGTCGCCCAGAAGAAGGTGCCAGGACCAAAAGATGGTCTTCCTTTCTGCTGCTCCTTGCCCGAATTGTGGTGCTGTGTTGAAAGTCTTGCCCAGCGAAAAGCTACTCCAGCAAGTGTTTCTCGCCTGACGCATTTCGCTGAGCGAGAGCTACATGCCCAGTTTGGACTCGCTGAAAGAGCAAGAAAATGCTTGTCCGTCGAGCTGAAGGAAAATCCCTGCACAGCACACCGTGGCTGCGTGCAGTGCTCACGCTGAAGAGCGGCAAAGCTCCAAGCCATGGCTGGGCTTCAGTTCTGTCCAGAGCACAGAAGGCGAAGAACCAAGCAGCTGGGCACCGGGCTCATGTACTCAGGGGAGCCAATTTCAAATGTCCAGCCAAGAGCTGCTTCACAAGCAGCTGCAGCTGAGAATGCTCTGGCTGCTTCAGGAAGGAAGGCGCAGCCCTTGCACTCCTGGACACAAGCTGGCCAGCAGCAGGTTCCTAAACCTTCAGTGCTGCAGAGTGCATGCAGCTGGAGCACAGCCAGAAGGAGGCGTCCAGAAAGAAGGCGTTCTTCAAGTCCCCCCCTCCTCCAGGCAGCCTTGAAACTGAGCACAACACACTGCGCCTCGGCAGCTTCCTTCTCACATAGACGGACCGTCCCCTTCTTCACTCTCGCAGCTCCCTTGCCCACTTGCAGCAGCTGCTGCCAAAGAAAAAGGCTCCAGAAGTCAAAGCCTCTGCTGGGCTGCACTTTCCCCTTGCCTCACGTCAAAGCACCAGAAACTCTCGGCTGCACTCTGTATTTCCAGTCTCCGCTGCATCTGCCACTGTCATCTCTGCATCTCAAAAGCATCAAGCTGGGCACAATTCTTTCCAGGGAAAGCTGGAAGAGAAATAGGTAGCAGCACAAGTAGCCGCAGCTTGAACTTTCTGTTTTCAAGTGCTAACGTGAATCCGCACACAAGCGAGAGGCAGCCTGGGCGATGCGCATACCAGCTCCGTGCTCTGCTCCTTCATTGTGCCGGAGTGGAAGCGGTGTCTACTTCTCGCCCAGAGAGCACGGTGCCAGCAGAGAAATGCTCCAGGCTGATGCCTCTGCCCAAACACGCCTGGCCTCTGCACTTTCTCTCTCAGCGCTAGGTAGCAGCACATTCGGTCTGCCTTGCAGCCTGAATCTGAACGGAAAGCTTCTCAGCTAAGTCTCGCACAGAGAACAGTTTTAGGTCAACGAGCTTACGCGGAGCTTACCCTCGACGCGTGGAAACCTGTATTTGCAGCACATCCTAGTGGTAGCCCTCTTTCCTTTCCAGCCTGCACAGCGCCGGCAGATCGCGGTGCTCTCTACACCTGCCTTCTCACTTGCAAGCACCACCGCCAAGCTTACAGCCTTGCAGGGAGCGAAGAGGCGGATAGGCGTGTCGCCCAGAAGAAGGTGCCAGGACCAAAAGATGGTCTTCCTTTCTGCTGCTCCTTGCCCGAATTGTGGTGCTGTGTTGAAAGTCTTGCCCAGCGAAAAGCTACTCCAGCAAGTGTTTCTCGCCTGACGCATTTCGCTGAGCGAGAGCTACATGCCCAGTTTGGACTCGCTGAAAGAGCAAGAAAATGCTTGTCCGTCGAGCTGAAGGAAAATCCCTGCACAGCACACCGTGGCTGCGTGCAGTGCTCACGCTGAAGAGCGGCAAAGCTCCAAGCCATGGCTGGGCTTCAGTTCTGTCCAGAGCACAGAAGGCGAAGAACCAAGCAGCTGGGCACCGGGCTCATGTACTCAGGGGAGCCAATTTCAAATGTCCAGCCAAGAGCTGCTTCACAAGCAGCTGCAGCTGAGAATGCTCTGGCTGCTTCAGGAAGGAAGGCGCAGCCCTTGCACTCCTGGACACAAGCTGGCCAGCAGCAGGTTCCTAAACCTTCAGTGCTGCAGAGTGCATGCAGCTGGAGCACAGCCAGAAGGAGGCGTCCAGAAAGAAGGCGTTCTTCAAGTCCCCCCCTCCTCCAGGCAGCCTTGAAACTGAGCACAACACACTGCGCCTCGGCAGCTTCCTTCTCACATAGACGGACCGTCCCCTTCTTCACTCTCGCAGCTCCCTTGCCCACTTGCAGCAGCTGCTGCCAAAGAAAAAGGCTCCAGAAGTCAAAGCCTCTGCTGGGCTGCACTTTCCCCTTGCCTCACGTCAAAGCACCAGAAACTCTCGGCTGCACTCTGTATTTCCAGTCTCCGCTGCATCTGCCACTGTCATCTCTGCATCTCAAAAGCATCAAGCTGGGCACAATTCTTTCCAGGGAAAGCTGGAAGAGAAATAGGTAGCAGCACAAGTAGCCGCAGCTTGAACTTTCTGTTTTCAAGTGCTAACGTGAATCCGCACACAAGCGAGAGGCAGCCTGGGCGATGCGCATACCAGCTCCGTGCTCTGCTCCTTCATTGTGCCGGAGTGGAAGCGGTGTCTACTTCTCGCCCAGAAAGCACGGTGCCAGCAGAGAAATGCTCCAGGCTGCTGCCTCTGCCCAAACACGCCTGGCCTCTGCACTTTCTCTCTCAGCGCTAGGTAGCAGCACATTCGGTCTGCCTTGCAGCCTGAATCTGAACGGAAAGCTTCTCAGCTACGTCTCGCACAGAGAACAGTTTTAGGTCAACGAGCTTACGCGGAGCTTACCCTCGTCGCGTGGAAACCTGTATTTGCAGCACATCCTAGTGGTAGCCCTCTTTCCTTTCCAGCCTGCACAGCGCCGGCAGATCGCGGTGCTCTCTACACCTGCCTTCTCACTTGCAAGCACCACCGCCAAGCTTACAGCCTTGCAGGGAGAGAAGAGGCGGATAGGCGTGTCGCCCAGAAGAAGGTGCCAGGACCAAAAGATGGTCTTCCTTTCTGCTGCTCCTTGCCCGAATTGTGGTGCTGTGTTGAAAGTCTTGCCCAGCGAAAAGCTACTCCAGCAAGTGTTTCTCGCCTGACGCATTTCGCTGAGCGAGAGCTACATGCCCAGTTTGGACTCGCTGAAAGAGCAAGAAAATGCTTGTCCGTCGAGCTGAAGGAAAATCCCTGCACAGCACACCGTGGCTGCGTGCAGTGCTCACGCTGAAGAGCGGCAAAGCTCCAAGCCATGGCTGGGCTTCAGTTCTGTCCAGAGCACAGAAGGCGAAGAACCAAGCAGCTGGGCACCGGGCTCATGTACTCAGGGGAGCCAATTTCAAATGTCCAGCCAAGAGCTGCTTCACAAGCAGCTGCAGCTGAGAATGCTCTGGCTGCTTCAGGAAGGAAGGCGCAGCCCTTGCACTCCTGGACACAAGCTGGCCAGCAGCAGGTTCCTAAACCTTCAGTGCTGCAGAGTGCATGCAGCTGGAGCACAGCCAGAAGGAGGCGTCCAGAAAGAAGGCGTTCTTCAAGTCCCCCCCTCCTCCAGGCAGCCTTGAAACTGAGCACAACACACTGCGCCTCGGCAGCTTCCTTCTCACATAGACGGACCGTCCCCTTCTTCACTCTCGCAGCTCCCTTGCCCACTTGCAGCAGCTGCTGCCAAAGAAAAAGGCTCCAGAAGTCAAAGCCTCTGCTGGGCTGCACTTTCCCCTTGCCTCACGTCAAAGCACCAGAAACTCTCGGCTGCACTCTGTATTTCCAGTCTCCGCTGCATCTGCCACTGTCATCTCTGCATCTCAAAAGCATCAAGCTGGGCACAATTCTTTCCAGGGAAAGCTGGAAGAGAAATAGGTAGCAGCACAAGTAGCCGCAGCTTGAACTTTCTGTTTTCAAGTGCTAACGTGAATCCGCACACAAGCGAGAGGCAGCCTGGGCGATGCGCATACCAGCTCCGTGCTCTGCTCCTTCATTGTGCCGGAGTGGAAGCGGTGTCTACTTCTCGCCCAGAGAGCACGGTGCCGGCAGAGAAATGCTCCAGGCTGCTGCCTCTGCCCAAACACGCCTGGCCTCTGCACTTTCTCTCTCAGCGCTAGGTAGCAGCACATTCGGTCTGCCTTGCAGCCTGAATCTGAACGGAAAGCTTCTCAGCTACGTCTCGCACAGAGAACAGTTTTAGGTCAACGAGCTTACGCGGAGCTTACCCTCGTCGCGTGGAAACCTGTATTTGCAGCACATCCTAGTGGTAGCCCTCTTTCCTTTCCAGCCTGCACAGCGCCGGCAGATCGCGGTGCTCTCTACACCTGCCTTCTCACTTGCAAGCACCACCGCCAAGCTTACAGCCTTGCAGGGAGCGAAGAGGCGGATAGGCGTGTCGCCCAGAAGAAGGTGCCAGGACCAAAAGATGGTCTTCCTTTCTGCTGCTCCTTGCCCGAATTGTGGTGCTGTGTTGAAAGTCTTGCCCAGCGAAAAGCTACTCCAGCAAGTGTTTCTCGCCTGACGCATTTCGCTGAGCGAGAGCTACATGCCCAGTTTGGACTCGCTGAAAGAGCAAGAAAATGCTTGTCCGTCGAGCTGAAGGAAAATCCCTGCACAGCACACCGTGGCTGCGTGCAGTGCTCACGCTGAAGAGCGGCAAAGCTCCAAGCCATGGCTGGGCTTCACTTCTGTCCAGAGCACAGAAGGCGAAGAACCAAGCAGCTGGGCACCGGGCTCATGTACTCAGGGGAGCCAATTTCAAATGTCCAGCCAAGAGCTGCTTCACAAGCAGCTGCAGCTGAGAATGCTCTGGCTGCTTCAGGAAGGAAGGCGCAGCCCTTGCACTCCTGGACACAAGCTGGCCAGCAGCAGGTTCCTAAACCTTCAGTGCTGCAGAGTGCATGCAGCTGGAGCACAGCCAGAAGGAGGCGTCCAGAAAGAAGGCGTTCTTCAAGTCCCCCCCTCCTCCAGGCAGCCTTGAAACTGAGCACAACACACTGCGCCTCGGCAGCTTCCTTCTCACATAGACGGACCGTCCCCTTCTTCACTCTCGCAGCTCCCTTGCCCACTTGCAGCAGCTGCTGCCAAAGAAAAAGGCTCCGGAAGTCAAAGCCTCTGCTGGGCTGCACTTTCCCCTTGCCTCACGTCAAAGCACCAGAAACTCTCGGCTGCACTCTGTATTTCCAGTCTCCGCTGCATCTGCCACTGTCATCTCTGCATCTCAAAAGCATCAAGCTGGGCACAATTCTTTCCAGGGAAAGCTGGAAGAGAAATAGGTAGCAGCACAAGTAGCCGCAGCTTGAACTTTCTGTTTTCAAGTGCTAACGTGAATCCGCACACAAGCGAGAGGCAGCCTGGGCGATGCGCATACCAGCTCCGTGCTCTGCTCCTTCATTGTGCCGGAGTGGAAGCGGTGTCTACTTCTCGCCCAGAGAGCACGGTGCCAGCAGAGAAATGCTCCAGGCTGATGCCTCTGCCCAAACACGCCTGGCCTCTGCACTTTCTCTCTCAGCGCTAGGTAGCAGCACATTCGGTCTGCCTTGCAGCCTGAATCTGAACGGAAAGCTTCTCAGCTAAGTCTCGCACAGAGAACAGTTTTAGGTCAACGAGCTTACGCGGAGCTTACCCTCGACGCGTGGAAACCTGTATTTGCAGCACATCCTAGTGGTAGCCCTCTTTCCTTTCCAGCCTGCACAGCGCCGGCAGATCGCGGTGCTCTCTACACCTGCCTTCTCACTTGCAAGCACCACCGCCAAGCTTACAGCCTTGCAGGGAGCGAAGAGGCGGATAGGCGTGTCGCCCAGAAGAAGGTGCCAGGACCAAAAGATGGTCTTCCTTTCTGCTGCTCCTTGCCCGAATTGTGGTGCTGTGTTGAAAGTCTTGCCCAGCGAAAAGCTACTCCAGCAAGTGTTTCTCGCCTGACGCATTTCGCTGAGCGAGAGCTACATGCCCAGTTTGGACTCGCTGAAAGAGCAAGAAAATGCTTGTCCGTCGAGCTGAAGGAAAATCCCTGCACAGCACACCGTGGCTGCGTGCAGTGCTCACGCTGAAGAGCGGCAAAGCTCCAAGCCATGGCTGGGCTTCAGTTCTGTCCAGAGCACAGAAGGCGAAGAACCAAGCAGCTGGGCACCGGGCTCATGTACTCAGGGGAGCCAATTTCAAATGTCCAGCCAAGAGCTGCTTCACAAGCAGCTGCAGCTGAGAATGCTCTGGCTGCTTCAGGAAGGAAGGCGCAGCCCTTGCACTCCTGGACACAAGCTGGCCAGCAGCAGGTTCCTAAACCTTCAGTGCTGCAGAGTGCATGCAGCTGGAGCACAGCCAGAAGGAGGCGTCCAGAAAGAAGGCGTTCTTCAAGTCCCCCCCTCCTCCAGGCAGCCTTGAAACTGAGCACAACACACTGCGCCTCGGCAGCTTCCTTCTCACATAGACGGACCGTCCCCTTCTTCACTCTCGCAGCTCCCTTGCCCACTTGCAGCAGCTGCTGCCAAAGAAAAAGGCTCCAGAAGTCAAAGCCTCTGCTGGGCTGCACTTTCCCCTTGCCTCACGTCAAAGCACCAGAAACTCTCGGCTGCACTCTGTATTTCCAGTCTCCGCTGCATCTGCCACTGTCATCTCTGCATCTCAAAAGCATCAAGCTGGGCACAATTCTTTCCAGGGAAAGCTGGAAGAGAAATAGGTAGCAGCACAAGTAGCCGCAGCTTGAACTTTCTGTTTTCAAGTGCTAACGTGAATCCGCACACAAGCGAGAGGCAGCCTGGGCGATGCGCATACCAGCTCCGTGCTCTGCTCCTTCATTGTGCCGGAGTGGAACCGGTGTCTACTTCTCGCCCAGAGAGCACGGTGCCGGCAGAGAAATGCTCCAGGCTGCTGCCTCTGCCCAAACACGCCTGGCCTCTGCACTTTCTCTCTCAGCGCTAGGTAGCAGCACATTCGGTCTGCCTTGCAGCCTGAATCTGAACGGAAAGCTTCTCAGCTACGTCTCGCACAGAGAACAGTTTTAGGTCAACGAGCTTACGCGGAGCTTACCCTCGTCGCGTGGAAACCTGTATTTGCAGCACATCCTAGTGGTAGCCCTCTTTCCTTTCCAGCCTGCACAGCGCCGGCAGATCGCGGTGCTCTCTACACCTGCCTTCTCACTTGCAAGCACCACCGCCAAGCTTACAGCCTTGCAGGGAGAGAAGAGGCGGATAGGCGTGTCGCCCAGAAGAGGGTGCCAGGACCAAAAGATGGTCTTCCTTTCTGCTGCTCCTTGCCCGAATTGTGGTGCTGTGTTGAAAGTCTTGCCCAGCGAAAAGCTACTCCAGCAAGTGTTTCTCGCCTGACGCATTTCGCTGAGCGAGAGCTACATGCCCAGTTTGGACTCGCTGAAAGAGCAAGAAAATGCTTGTCCGTCGAGCTGAAGGAAAATCCCTGCACAGCACACCGTGGCTGCGTGCAGTGCTCACGCTGAAGAGCGGCAAAGCTCCAAGCCATGGCTGGGCTTCAGTTCTGTCCAGAGCACAGAAGGCGAAGAACCAAGCAGCTGGGCACCGGGCTCATGTACTCAGGGGAGCCAATTTCAAATGTCCAGCCAAGAGCTGCTTCACAAGCAGCTGCAGCTGAGAATGCTCTGGCTGCTTCAGGAAGGAAGGCGCAGCCCTTGCACTCCTGGACACAAGCTGGCCAGCAGCAGGTTCCTAAACCTTCAGTGCTGCAGAGTGCATGCAGCTGGAGCACAGCCAGAAGGAGGCGTCCAGAAAGAAGGCGTTCTTCAAGTCCCCCCCTCCTCCAGGCAGCCTTGAAACTGAGCACAACACACTGCGCCTCGGCAGCTTCCTTCTCACATAGACGGACCGTCCCCTTCTTCACTCTCGCAGCTCCCTTGCCCACTTGCAGCAGCTGCTGCCAAAGAAAAAGGCTCCAGAAGTCAAAGCCTCTGCTGGGCTGCACTTTCCCCTTGCCTCACGTCAAAGCACCAGAAACTCTCCGCTGCACTCTGTATTTCCAGTCTCCGCTGCATCTGCCACTGTCATCTCTGCATCTCAAAAGCATCAAGCTGGGCACAATTCTTTCCAGGGAAAGCTGGAAGAGAAATAGGTAGCAGCACAAGTAGCCGCAGCTTGAACTTTCTGTTTTCAAGTGCTAACGTGAATCCGCACACAAGCGAGAGGCAGCCTGGGCGATGCGCATACCAGCTCCGTGCTCTGCTCCTTCATTGTGCCGGAGTGGAAGCGGTGTCTACTTCTCGCCCAGAGAGCACGGTGCCGGCAGAGAAATGCTCCAGGCTGCTGCCTCTGCCCAAACACGCCTGGCCTCTGCACTTTCTCTCTCAGCGCTAGGTAGCAGCACATTCGGTCTGCCTTGCAGCCTGAATCTGAACGGAAAGCTTCTCAGCTACGTCTCGCACAGAGAACAGTTTTAGGTCAACGAGCTTACGCGGAGCTTACCCTCGTCGCGTGGAAACCTGTATTTGCAGCACATCCTAGTGGTAGCCCTCTTTCCTTTCCAGCCTGCACAGCGCCGGCAGATCGCGGTGCTCTCTACACCTGCCTTCTCACTTGCAAGCACCACCGCCAAGCTTACAGCCTTGCAGGGAGAGAAGAGGCGGATAGGCGTGTCGCCCAGAAGAAGGTGCCAGGACCAAAAGATGGTCTTCCTTTCTGCTGCTCCTTGCCCGAATTGTGGTGCTGTGTTGAAAGTCTTGCCCAGCGAAAAGCTACTCCAGCAAGTGTTTCTCGCCTGACGCATTTCGCTGAGCGAGAGCTACATGCCCAGTTTGGACTCGCTGAAAGAGCAAGAAAATGCTTGTCCGTCGAGCTGAAGGAAAATCCCTGCACAGCACACCGTGGCTGCGTGCAGTGCTCACGCTGAAGAGCGGCAAAGCTCCAAGCCATGGCTGGGCTTCAGTTCTGTCCAGAGCACAGAAGGCGAAGAACCAAGCAGCTGGGCAGCGGGCTCATGTACTCAGGGGAGCCAATTTCAAATGTCCAGCCAAGAGCTGCTTCACAAGCAGCTGCAGCTGAGAATGCTCTGGCTGCTTCAGGAAGGAAGGCGCAGCCCTTGCACTCCTGGACACAAGCTGGCCAGCAGCAGGTTCCTAAACCTTCAGTGCTGCAGAGTGCATGCAGCTGGAGCACAGCCAGAAGGAGGCGTCCAGAAAGAAGGCGTTCTTCAAGTCCCCCCCTCCTCCAGGCAGCCTTGAAACTGAGCACAACACACTGCGCCTCGGCAGCTTCCTTCTCACATAGACGGACCGTCCCCTTCTTCACTCTCGCAGCTCCCTTGCCCACTTGCAGCAGCTGCTGCCAAAGAAAAAGGCTCCGGAAGTCAAAGCCTCTGCTGGGCTGCACTTTCCCCTTGCCTCACGTCAAAGCACCAGAAACTCTCGGCTGCACTCTGTATTTCCAGTCTCCGCTGCATCTGCCACTGTCATCTCTGCATCTCAAAAGCATCAAGCTGGGCACAATTCTTTCCAGGGAAAGCTGGAAGAGAAATAGGTAGCAGCACAAGTAGCCGCAGCTTGAACTTTCTGTTTTCAAGTGCTAACGTGAATCCGCACACAAGCGAGAGGCAGCCTGGGCGATGCGCATACCAGCTCCGTGCTCTGCTCCTTCATTGTGCCGGAGTGGAAGCGGTGTCTACTTCTCGCCCAGAGAGCACGGTGCCAGCAGAGAAATGCTCCAGGCTGCTGCCTCTGCCCAAACACGCCTGGCCTCTGCACTTTCTCTCTCAGCGCTAGGTAGCAGCACATTCGGTCTGCCTTGCAGCCTGAATCTGAACGGAAAGCTTCTCAGCTAAGTCTCGCACAGAGAACAGTTTTAGGTCAACGAGCTTACGCGGAGCTTACCCTCGTCGCGTGGAAACCTGTATTTGCAGCACATCCTAGTGGTAGCCCTCTTTCCTTTCCAGCCTGCACAGCGCCGGCAGATCGCGGTGCTCTCTAC